>NC_132921.1:58627568-58930599 GCF_047675955.1 Chlorocebus sabaeus | reverse complement strand
TTATTTTACTCTACATTGAGCCCTTGATAAAATGAGAATCGGGAGTTTCAGAGGTTAGGGGACTGGAACTTTCTGCAGCACTTGAATCTTGCGAATGCACACAGGTCACACAGCGGCACACACTTACTGATTAAATCATCACTTGCTCAAAAGGCTTTTGCCTATTAACCACTAACTTTAATCATTTCACACTCGGGGAGCATGCATTTCTAACCAGTTAGCATGGAGCTGTGCGGTGGAGCTGCAGCCTGGCATGGCATCCATTCAAAAGGCAAATCTCGGAAGGTATTTACTATTCCTGCAGGAAGTATGCTTCCTTAGACATAAAGGTTATATTCTGGAAAACAGGTGATTGAGCATGGCTAGTATTCAACTGCAGTGCTGTCAAGGGAGAATAAAATCCCAAACACCCATGTTTTCCCCAGAAGCTCAGTGTCCTTAGTGGAGGACGAGGGGTTCTGCTAGAGGATGAAATGCATCCTGGGACAACAGGGGCACTTCCTGGGCCAAAAATCAGCTGCTACTGTGACAGCTTCTGCCTAGCCCAGCTCCCAGGGGGGCTTTTCTCCTGTTCCTTAGTTCCCTATAAACTCTCTCTTTCCACTTTCCCACAGTGAGAGGAAAGCGCCACCCCCATGGCCCACTTTAGAGAAGAGCTATTGCTCTTGGAAGTCTCTTGAATCTGAGCCACCCCTTATTCCCTTGGGCCTGTAATGTCAGCAGCGGTTTAAGCATGCAAGCTTCCTGTCAGGGCGTTTAAAATATCCTAGAAGTTTGACCTCCCTTACTTCATAAGGCTTCTTTGAGAGTTAAATGAAATGGCAGATGTGAAAATGTTATGAGAATATCATTGTTAATATTATTACTATTGGCCAGGCATGCTGGCTCATACCTGTAATCCCAGTACTCTGGAAGGCTGAGGTGAGAGGATTCCATGAGGCCAGGAGTTCAAGACCAGCCTGGGCCACATAGCAAGACTCCATCTCTACCAAAATAAAATAATTAGCTGGAAATGGTGACACCCACTTGTAGTCCCAGCTGCTCGGGAAGCTGAGGTGGAAGGATCTCTTGAGCCATGAGTTCAAGACTGCAATGAGCTATGATCACACCACTACACTCCAGCCTGGGCAACAGTGCAAGACCCTCTATCAAATATATATATATTACTATAAATGTGAATATATATAGTAATATATATTGCTATAAACTATATTCAACTTTTGATATTTTCACTGTTTTTACAGTGTTTATAGTAGTAATGTTACTACTATAAGTACTACTATATATTTGATATAAAATATATATAGGTATATAACTACTATAAACAACACTGTAAAAATATGGGGTGGAAGTATCAAAAGTTGAATATTTCCTTGTGGCTTTAGTTATTCCTAGGCATGTTTGGAGATTTAAATATTTGGATATTCAAATATCAAAAAGCCAAAGACCTAATAAAGAAGTTTCCTATTCTTTATGTGACGTATGTTTATCACTTTTCCTGATTTGCCATTCTGAGGAAACAATGGAGAAAGTAAATATTCCCGTTTTATAGCATTGCTGTGTACATAAGTAAGATGTATCTCAAATTAAGGAGAAACCTCTGGGACTGGGTGTGGTGGCTCATGCCTGTAATCCCAGCACTCTGGAAAGCCAAGGTAGGAGGCTCTCCTGAGGTTAGGAGTTTTAGACCAGCCTGGGCAACATAGCAAGACCCTGTCTCTATACGAGAAAATAAATCAGCCAGGTGTGGTGGTGCATGCCTGTAGTCCCAGCTACTCAGGAGGCTAAGGTGGGAGGACTGCTTGAACCCAGGAGTTTGCGGCTGCAGTGAGCTGTATTTGTACCACTGTACTCTAGCCTGGGGGACAGAGCAAGACCTTGGCTCTAAGAGGGGGGAAATAAAAAGGAGAAATCTCTGTGGAAGATTCTGCCAGCACCCACTTCACCCGGACCACTTGAGGGCCTGCCACCCTGCCTTCCAAGTGCCAGCCCCAGCATTTATTTGGCTGCTGAAGCCAATGTTGTTTACCCATGCACCAGATCAGCTGTGCAGAGGATTAATGTCATAAGTGCAATTCACCAGCAATGGCTCACAGGAGTCTGGGGCTAGCTCCCACACCCCTTGGAACCTGCATTTTCCCCCCTATCCTGGAGTTTCTCCAGCACGATTACACACCAGTCACCCACAGCAGGATGTGGCTTGGGAACATTTCTTCCTCCACTGCCTTACCTTCCCTGTCTCCCTCCCCCATCCCCTCCTCCTATTACTGGTCTTTCCTTCCCCTCCCACATAAATTCCCTGCACTCAAATCCCTGCTCAGAGTCTGCTCCAAGGGAACCCAAGCTTAGACACCCTCCAAAGAGTGGAAGGAAATCTTGTCCTAGATTTTGACAATATGATATTTGTAATATGGCCAGTTCTAGCTTTTCACAAAAACAAGGAATATTGCCTACTATGCCCATTGTGTCAACCCATACAAAGAAATCCTTTGCTCCACGAGGATATGTTTTGACTGATTAATAATCATGTTGTGATGTGAATTTTGACTGGATTACCAATGGGGAATATCTTCTGAATAAAAACGTTCATTGGTACTCATGATATTTTATATTTGAATACCACTTTGCAGTTTGTAAGTAAATTTAACATATATTTTCAATCAAGGCATGAGAAGAAAAGGGAAGAGGAATTATCGTCTAAAGTCTAAGGTAGCATCATGCTACCTTTCTGTCAAAGTAAGTAAAGGAATCGAGTCTCCTAATGCCTGTATCTTCACTGCCTGGTAAAGCTTCATGGCCAAGTGAAGGCTGCCATACCCCTTTCTAACCTTGAAGGAGAAAGAGGAGTGGGAGGCCTAATGTGTAACCATTCACGTCTGGCAACTTCAGCTTCCAGTTTTTGGAATGAGCCTCCTCCTTTTCTTGATTTTCCAGCCCATACTCCTCTTTGGCTTTTTCATCTTGGAGGAGGCAGACTAAAATTATCTCATTTTACCTTTTTTGATCCAAGGTAATAATATGTCCCCTTGAAGCTGAGTAACTGGCTAACCATTTAAAAAATTAAAGATGGCTCCTTACCCTGCATCTTCTACCCAAGGTAATTCCAGATGAATTGAAGATGCAAGTGAAATAAACCATCAAGTGCTGGAAGAAAACATTAGGAAAATTATTTATATACTTTAGGTTGAGGAGTGGTTTTCTAAACATGGCACCAAATAAGGAAATTATAAGGAAAAATTAGTAAATATGATCACATAAGAATATTAAATTTCTAGATGGCAAGAAATGCAATGAAATTAATTAAAATAGAGCACTGGAAAAATATTTCAACATATAACAGAGAAAGAAAGCATAATCTTACAGATTAAGAGCTCTTGCAGATTAATTCTAAAAAGATATGAACACCCCAATAATAAGATGGCAAAGGACAGGATAATTTAGAAAAGAAGAAATACAAATTTCCCCTAAGTGTATGATACCTATCTTCAATCTAATTAGAAATCAAATAAATGTAAAATATGAAATACATTGTTTTATCTATAAAATTGACAAAGGTTGTTTAATATACAGATAAGCAACAGGAGTGTATATTGGTATCCCTTTGGGGGAAGAAAGTGGCAATGTGGGAATAGATATCAAAATTTTAAAATGTGCATTTTATCCTGCACATGTACCCTGAACTTTAAATGTTGAAGGAAAAAGTCAAAGGAAAAAGGTAAAATGTGCATTCTACTTCTAGGAATGTGTCCTAGTTAATTAAGAAAGATATGGGCCAGGCGTGGTGACTCACACCTGTAATCTCAGCACTTTGGGAGGCTGAGGCAGAAGGATCACCTGAGGTCAGGAGTTCAAGACCAACCTGGCCAACATGGCTAACCCCCGTCTCTACTAAAAATACAAAAATTAGCTGAGCATGGTGGCACATGCCTGTAATCCCAGTTACTTTGGAGGCTGAAGTAGGGAGAATTGCTTGAACCCTGGAGGCGGAGGTTGCAGTCAGCCAAGATCATGCCAGTGCACTCCAGCCTGTGTGACAGAGCGAGACTCTGTCTCAAAAAAAAAGATATGAGTAAAAATGCAACCATAAAGGTGTTCATATAGCATTGTTTGCTATATGTATTATGTATTATTAACATGTAACATATACATATAATGTTGTTTTAAGTTGGAAATAAAATGTGCCCCAAGCCCAGGTGCAGTGGCTCCCACCTGTAATCTCAGCTACTTGGGAGGCTGAGGCAGGGGGATCACTCGAGCCCAGGAGCTCAAGGCTGTAGTGAGCCATGGTTGTGCCACTTATACTCCAGCCTAAGCAACGGGGCAAAACTTTGTTGTTGTTGTTGTTGTTGTTTTTTAAAAAAGGGGGGGTTCCTTCAAGTCGGGTTAGGTGTAAGAAACAGGAAGCCTTGTGGCCTGGGTCCCTCTGGGAGAAGCGCTGATCAGGATGAGTCTGGTGCTTTAATGATAGTTCATTGTGTGCAGATGTCCCTAAAAACAGAGGCTACCATTGCCCTTCTTTACCTCAGCTTCCATTTCTTGACCCCAACTTGGATAAATGAATCCTGCTTTATCCTCCAACACATTCTATCCCTGGTAGCTGAGGACCATATGGTTTCACTTGGTAGGGGCAAGCAAAACTACATACTTAAAACCCTGCCTTTTCATCAAGATGTCACTAGGGTCCCTGAGCAATAATGAAGCAATGAGGGGAATATCCAAGTCCACATCATAAACTTCCAGTGACTTGGCGATGGAGCCCTGTGCTCAACCTTTCTGTGAGGGCTAATGACCCCACTCAACCAGATGCCCTGAAACTTGAACCTCAGTGTCAGGATTGCATGGCAGCACTGTGAGATAGAAGAGTGCTACCAGGACCCACAAAACTCCCCTCTCCCTTCCCCTACGTACCTTGTGCCAAATGCTCATATTTCATTTGAAGAAATCCCACCCTGGAAAAAATAAGGAGTGCCAGCCAAGAACTCATTCATGAGGGGAAGTTTACCAAGCATTTTGTTTTGCCTTGATCTCAGATGTTGCTCAACTGCCCCAGTTTCTCCAGTTCAGCAAGCACAGTGTTGCTCTTTCAAGAGGTAATTGGCAGGTAATTGGCTTTGCCAGCCATAACTCACAGACCTTCCTCCCAGGAGATAATGAGATCTCAAAACACATGTGATACATAAGGATGAGACCTTGCCGTGGTGATTCTGATTTCCCAGGTAGGGGTGGGGCCCAGAGATCTGCATTTTTTTTTCTCTCTCTTTTTTTCTTTGAGATGGAGTCGCACTCTGTCTCTCAGGCTGGAGTGCAGTGGAGTGGAGATCTGCATTTTCAATAAAAACACCAGGTGATTTTCACAATCAGGCAAATGTGAGAAAAATGGTAGTATAGGAAACAAGGACTTGCATTAAATAGAACTTTCACATTTCACTCCATTTCAGGTAGGAGTCCCTAGAAAATGATCCTTTTACTAGCATCCAGATCTAATAGAGAATCCGCACTTAAGTGAGGAGCCAACGTAGCCTTTCTAGTAAAATGCCAAGCAGCACGAACCTCCTGAGGGGCTACAGCCGGGGGACATCTATTGGTGCTGCGCAGGAAGCGTCAGGGAGGCCATGGTGCTGCCCAGTGGTGGAAGCCATTTTTTTCCTCTCCCATCTCAGTTAGAAATAACTCTTTACCTCCAAAGAGAATAGGGAGGTACCTAAGCCAAGACGTGTGTAATTCAGGAATGAAGAATGTGAAAGGAGCATTACAGGCAGAGGGAAGAGCACAAGCAAAGGCACAGAGAGGAAAGAGGGCGTGGCTTAGGGGATCTGGAGAGAACCTTGGGTAATGTGAGCAGAAAACACAACCGCAAGGGGGCAAATGCTTGTAAGAGATAATGCTGCAGGGCAGGGTCGGGCAGGAGCCAGGTCCTTGGGGGAACGTGCTGATCCCTCCTATCTACTGTGAAGCACTGGATTAGCAAGAAAGAGCCAGTTGGTATCTTGATAAGGGTAATTTCAGTGGAGTGATGGTGCCAGAAGTCAGATTACAATAGACTGAAGACAGTGAATGAGAAGTAAGAAGGTGTTAGCAAATCATGTCGATTACTCTTCCAAGAAGCTTAGTTGTAATGAAAAGGAGAACTTGGAGGACCTGTGATTGTGATGGATTGCTTTGTTTTGTTTTGATTTAAGAAAGCAGAATAGAATGTTTTGTATGCTAGGAAAGACATAGTTTATAGGGAGAGGCTAAAAAGGAAGAGCAGAGGGAAGGTAGCCTAGTTACTGAAGAGGTGAGGGGACAAGGAAATGGACTGGGAGGACTCTTGGAGGGAGTGACCTTGAAGAAAGGTGAGGGAGCCTCTCTTCCCCTGAGCCTAGAGGAGAGGAGGTGACTGTAGGTGGAGAGAGATGGCATTGTGTACAGGTGGGGAATTTGGGGCCCTGTATTTTCCTAGTGAATTAAGAGATAAGGTTGTCTGGGGGAGAAGGCTTGAGAAGAGTGGGCACAATGTCAATGGGCAATGTGAGGGCCAGTGGCCAGGTACACAGACAGTGGCTACTGAAGGAAACTGAGGGCTTATCATGGGTTATAGTTTTAGATAGGTTTTGAGTGGCACTGATTCACATAATTAACAGCTAGGTGGCCTGAGGGATAGAAAATAAAGCTTATGGATTCTATTTCTTTTCTTTCCTTCTATTTCCATTTTCCAGGTGCCAAAAGCTGAGTTACTCACTCTCTTCATTTCACGGTCTGATTGACTATCTCGTCCAGGGGCTCTCACCTGCCCTTGCAGCAGAAGCATCTGAGAATCATTTCAATACAGGTGTGTCTACTCCTGCCACACAGAGTTGATCTCAGGTGGGATCGGGTATGCATGATTGTTAAAGCAGCCCAGGTGATTCTAATGAAGAGTCAGGCTTGAGAAGCCCTCATCTTAGCTGTGTTCAGGGGAGAGTCCTTTCCAGTTCCCTGGTGAGAAACACCTGGAAATGTATAAGAGATGAACAGGCCGGGTGCGGTGGCTCACGTCTGTACTCCTAGCACTTTGGGAGGCTGAGGTGGGGTGGGGGGGATCGTTTGAGGTTGGGAGTTTCAGACCAGCCTGACCAACATGGGGAAATCCCATCTCTACTAAAAACACAAAATTAGCTGGGCGTGGTGGCACATGCCTGTAATCCCAGCTACTCAGGAGGTTGAGGCAGGAGAATTGCTTGAACCTGGGAGGCGGAGGTTATGGTGAGCCAAGGTCGCACCATTGCACTCCAGCCTGGGCAACAAGAATGAAACTCCGTCTCAAAAAAGGCTGAATGTGGTGGCTCACGCCTGTAATCCTAGCACTTTGGGAGGCCAAGGTGGGTGGATCACCTGAGGTCAGGAGTTTGAGACCAGTCTGGCCAACATGGTGAAACCCCGTCTCTACTAAAAATACAAAAATTAGCAGGGTATGGTGGTGCACGCCTGTAATCCCAGCTACTCAGGAGGCTGAGGAAGGAGAATTGCTTGAACCCAGGAGGTGGAGGATGCAGTGAGCCGAGATCACGCCACTGCACTCCAGCCTGCACGACAGGAGTGAGATTCCATCTCGGAAAAAAAAAAAAAAAAAAAAAAAAAAAAAAACCACTGAAACTTCTGTATTTTGTTTTGTACACGTATCTTTATGGTAAATGTATATAGCTTTCATTTTTAAGTGTCCTTTTCAACAAAATCTTTTGCGTTTCTACAAAGTTCTCAATTAAAGGACTCTTAGTTGTCATTTTAGGTAGATGTGTGGGGCTGTCTGGACACATAGATCCCCCGGACTCAGAGGACCACATGGAGCATCACAGTGAAGAGCCTTGCTAAGCTAAGCAGCGTGCCCTCGTGGGGTGGTCGGTGCTTCAGCCTGACTGCTATGTGTGTGCTGCTCATTACACTAGCAGAACCCCTCCAGGAAGGAGGGAAGGAAACAGTATCAGAATTAAGCAGATTGTGTACACACACACACACACACACACACATACACACAGCATTCCCAACTGGCAACAAAGACTGGGCGTTCCAGATAAGAGTAGTGGGAGAATGGAAGGAGTTGCCGGGTAGAATAGCAAATGAGGCGTGTGGCCAGGGAGAAAGAGTATTCTCAAATACTCTTGTGTCCCAAATGTGTCCTTCGCAGTTACATTCAAACCATGGAAGGCAGAGAAGCACTAAATCGTCTCCTTGCCTCAGAGGAGGGATGCCATCCAGGGCCTCCGAATAAATCAGCTGCTTTTGACCTTGCCAGTCATCTTCGAGGCTGGTTGTCTACTACAGGATGTGGTTGAAGCCATTATTACTATGTTATACTGGGATAATAACACCTCCCAGAGCCTGTCTAATGCATCGCCATTTACACCACCCTGTCGTGGCTCTTCTCACCTTTGACCCTCACCAAGGCTAACCCTTACCATGGTTCAGGGAAGGGGAAGCTGGGCCCACGCCCTCCTCTGATCCTACCATGACTTACCGCCTGCTGCAGGCATTATTCGCAAGTACTTGCCCAGTTGCTAGAAACTGTCGCCCATTAAAAGCCTCTGTTTTCACCTAAGGGGCAGGGAAAGCCTGTGACCACAGAGCTTGTGGGAGCTGGCACCAGGGCATTCTCCTGAGAGCTGGTGCTGTCAATGTTGGGTGTGGGCAGAGACTGCTGGGGAGGAGGCTGGGCTGGCCAGCTTGCCAGCTTTCTCATCACTGACCCTGCCACTCCACACGCAGTAATCGTGAGGCTCCTGCTAGTGTCATGAAGCCACACCCTACTGGTGCAGCACCACTAAGGCACGCCTACTGGCTCAGCACCATTAAGCCATACCCCACGGGTCCAGCACCACTAAGCCATACCCCACTGGCTCCCTCCTCGTTTCACCAGGGATTCCTGCAGCAAGGAATGGTGCACGCTGGACCCCACCCTCTCATCCCACTGTGACTGGTGTCTGCCACAGGAGGTGAGTCTTTGGTGGGGGACTGAGGAGCAGAGTTGCGTGGCTGCTGCAATAACTGAGGATCACACCAAGTCAGGGTGGCCCATCTGCCATGATGATCTACCCCAAAGGATGGGAAAGCCAGGAAGCCCCAGGGCATCTTCTCCAGGGTCAGCTGCAGCTGTTCTGGTTTGCTGCTGTTTGGGATGTCTTTGTTTTGTTTTGTTTTTGAGGTCTCACTAATCTGACAGGCACCAAAGTGGTCCCTTTGGATTCCACGCCCATCAGTATAAAATGGAGAGGGAGAGGAAGGAGCTAGGCTTTGGGATGAGTAGACACGGGCTTAGGGCCTGGGCCTGTTACACATGGATGCTATCCTCTTGGGCAGGTTTTCTAACCTGACAGAAAACCAGATTGCCTGGCCCAACTCTAACCCTAAGATAAAAAAAGCAAAAGACTCCTTGTCACTCACATAGGACCCAGCCCCCATTTCCATGATAGAAGTCTTCCAGGGATTTGAGTCAAAGCTCTGCCTGGGACACAAGAGGGTGCATCTGCCTCCAGTGTCTTTTGTGCTCACCAAGGGAAGCCTCCATAGGCCAGTAGGAGGCTTGGCCAGAGACAGAGATAGGCACGCTGATGTCATTTCTTTCAGAAACACATCTAACTGTGGGTACCATTCACCCATCTTATAGCCCAAGAAGATCAAAGCTTAAGCAATTTGCCGCAGTTCCGATGCAGGTCCTTTGACTTCGTAGCACATGTTACTCACATGTGCTGGAATTGTGTGGTGGAGGTGGGAGAAAGCTGAACACACCAAGGGTTTCAGTTGGGTGGAGGGTACATGAAAGGGAAGTACTGGGGACCAGGTTGGGAAAGATCATGTCCTCTTTTACAGGACATCTCTCTGCATCTGAACCTGACCTGTTTGCGACCTCGGACCAAGAAGTTGGGTTAGCAAATGGGTGGATATTTCAAGTCCTAATGATACTGTTGTGCTGTCAATTATCACACAAATCCAAGAGCTAACATCCCTTTGGTCTGAAGACACTGCAGAATAATTGCAGAATAATTACAAGCTGGATAAAGCCCTCAGGTCAGAGGAAGTGAAATTTAAAACGAAGGAAACTAATTACTTTTCAGGACAGCGATTCTCTGGCCTCAGACTTCAGCTGGATGCCCTCTGTACATTTCTTTCTCTTGGTATTTTTACTTACACACTCATAAAAATGGACAGAAACACAAAATAAAAGCAAATACTGGTGATGTGGCAAGACAATGTGAGGCACCCTGAGCTTTGTCCTCTTTCCTTCCATTAATTTCTTTTATGCAAATTGCTTCCTCCCTGTGCCTCGGGCATAATAAATATTCATGGAAGGAAGGAAGGAAAGAAAGGAATTGCACAAGTGGGAGATGAACTAAAATGTAAAGATTTCCAAGCCTTGCCTTCATTAGCATCATGTATTTTACTACTAAAGCTTAATAAGAAATTGATCGACTAATCATGAAAGATTTTCAGAAAAAGCGCAACTCCTCATTTATTTGGTGAAAACTACAAAAACCATTTATTCTCCTGGGTCCAAAGTTTTCCCACGATAAAATTGAGTCAGTTCAACCAATGGATCCCTAAGAATGACGTGGACACCTATGTGCAAAGTGCCCCTGAGGGTGTTTAATTAAAAAGAAAAAAGAAATCTCTGGCTCCAGATGAGAACTGCTTTCCATCTAGGAGAATCAGGTATTGAAGGAGCACGCCTACCCTTCTCCACGCTATGCCATGAAACAACTCTTGGAACTTCCATGGGTGGCGCTCATGCTCCAGTCACTCACAAATAGACGTTTGTGTCCTTTATTCAGCACCTGGTAGGTCCGAGGCACTGTGCCAACCCCTTACCTATGCATCTCATTCAATCCCAACAATTACTTTGAGAATCGGGTATTGTTATTGTATTTAGCAGGGGAGAAAACAGGGAGGAAACCCCAAGTTACCTGGCCAGTCCTTATGGAGCTATTACTCACACTGTATTAATAATGTTTCTGGTGCCTAGATATCTGGAGCTTTGCTGACCCTGGAGGAACTGCCTTTCTCAGGGTAGCAGACAGCAAGAGGCAGCCTCTATGTCCCAGACTCCCAAGAAATTATTCAAACTAGCAAATCATAACCCTGCTCACCCTGCCTCGTGCCATTCCTTCCTGCAGAAACTACGATAAAAGCTCTTGCCCACATTTCCCCTTCACTGCCTCTGCTGCCTGATTGGCCCTGGTACTTCCCCACTTGGCATCTGTGGCATGATGTGGGCCCCTCTCTCGCAATATGTGAGTATCACAGAGTATCTTTTCAGTGGCAATTGTCTTCTGATCTGTTGGCCTCGCCAAACCAGAAAAAACAATAAGATCCACATTTTAATACACATGCCCAGTGTTGCCCCTGCACTAATCTGAGCCAGAAAAGCAGAACCACAAATGGAAACATCGCATCCTGTTTATCACTAGTATTGGTGTTCGCAAAGACAAATTAAGGCCTTTAGGGGTATATTCCAAGAGCATGAGGAAGAAGAGGGACTGCTAGTCTTACCCACTAATTCTATCCAAGACGCAGATAGCAGCCATTCATTTCCTGCTTGGTTTTTTGTTTGTTTGTTTTTGAGACAGAGTCTGGCTCTCACCCAGGCTGGAGCGCAGTGGCACCATCATGGCTCACATCAGCCTCGACTTCCCAGGCTCACACAATCCTCCCACCTCAGCCTCCTGAGTAGCTGGAGCTACTGGTGTATGTCACCATCTCCAGCTAATTGTTTTTTCATTGTAGCAATAGGGTCTTGCTATGTTGCCCAGGCTAGTCTCAAATTTATGGATTCAAGCCGTCCTCCCACCTCGGCCTCCCAAAGTGCTGAGATTACAGGCATGAGCCACCACTCTTGGCCTCCTGCTTAGTTTTGATAACATGATGATGATGAAGAAGGAGAAGAAGTCAGTCTATCTGGGGGATGGTGACGAGCACATTCGTCAAAAGGGGTTTAGAAAAAGTTGGGAACACCAGATGAAAATGGTCATCCTTCCCCTCTGGCAGGCTAGCATTCTTACTTCCTCCAGAAAGCATTTGTCCACCATAGATGAAAGCTTTTTTTTTTTTTTTTTTTTTTTTTTTTTTTTTTTAAATGGGGTCTCACTCTGTTTCCTAGGCTGGAGTGCAGTGGCACGATCTTGGCTTACTGCAACGTCCGTCTCCCACGTTCAAGTGATTCTCTGGCCTCAGCCTCCAAAGTAGCTGAGATTACAGGCACACACTACCACGCCTGGCTAGTTTTTGTATTTTTAGTGAAGACAGGGTTTTACCATGTTGGCCAGGCTGGTCTTGAACTCCTGGCCTCAAGTGATCCACCCACCTCGGTCTCCTGAGGTGCTGGGATTACAGGCGTGAGCCACTGCGCCTGGCCAAAAGCTTTAAAATTAGGGGTAAAGTTAGCTACCTAGAGACAGCTGGCCAAATTAGCATACTTATGGCAGATAATTAAGCCAAAGACTTTGGTTGAAAACAGTAATTAATCACCAAAATAACTTTATTCAGCCTATTTTCCCCCCACACTGTTCTAGCCTGACACGCACAGGATTGTGCATTTCCTGGAGCCATTCTTCCTGCAACACCAAATTTATGAAAAACAGCTAACACATGAGTGAGCTTAAGGGCTTCAGCTGTGATCCTACTAATCCTCTCTTGCTTTTCAAGACTTTTATACTCAGACACAAAAACACAACGTAACTCTTTAAAATCCAAGCACTAAAATAACACCCAGAGCCCACATCTTCTTTCAAAGGCATGCTTTTCAAAGGAGTTTTAGTCACCCAAGATATAGCTAGCTTCCAATGACCTGAATCACACAGTTAATAGGACTTAGCTGTCCACGTTGACCCCAGGTAGCCACTGTCAGCACTAGCTTCCATTATTTGTACCTAAGTAATTGATGGAGGATCTCTTAGGGACTACAGAATGGCAGGTTCTACAATAGGAACACCTAACCCAAATTTTGCAGATGTAGGGCTTCCCAAAAAGGATAGAGTATAGCAAGTCCAAAAAATAGGTTAGCGTTATTCTTTTTAATACCAAACTACTCCTTACCTGTAACTGAGGGTGGTGTTAATTCTGTAAATATTGGAGTATCTTGGGGTTCACCTGAGCTCCCCTCTATAGACACAGGCTTTGTTCTGTGTGAACCCCAGACTCACGCACACCGAAGTGCCTACTTTGTATCTCCACTTGGATGCCAACTAGGTACCTGGAGCAGAGTGTGCCCAAATCCAAACTGTTAATTCACCTAAAGTTGTTCATCTCCAGAATGCCCCAGTTTCACTAAAGAGTCTCTCACTGTCTACCTCGTTGCTCAAGACAGAACCCTCTGAGTCATCTTTGATTCCTCCAGGCAGTCCTTTCGGCTCTGCCTCCTACGTACATCTCAAATCTGTACCCGTGTTTGTGTCTTCACTATCACTCCCCAAATCAGGTCATCAATTTTTCTCCAGGGCCACTGTGATAGCCGCCTCACTGGGCTCCCTGCACCAACTCTAGCTCTCCTATAAATCCTTCTTCCCATTGCAGCCAAAGGGAGTTTTTTTTTTTAACACATCAGACAGATCACGTCTCTCAAGAAAATTCTTTATTGAGAAATAAATGTTTGAGAATCTTCTTACAATGAATGTGTTAGTCATCTATTTCAATCAGGCCTGAAGGGAAAAAAACCAAGGACTTGATACTTTCTTGGGAAAAAAATAAAAAGAAGAATTCAAATCCCGTAGGAGGTACAGAGAGTGGGCTGAGTACCATTTTTTGTATGCCAATCAATTAGTATGTTGCCTTTGGATTGATGGTTTTTATTCTGCAGGAGATAATATGACACTTTTAAAGTCTGGGCAGTTTTTTTTTAAGTTCTTATAAATCAGCCAAGACATTTTTATAATGCACAAGTATAGAAGAACTCTCAGTCTGACACAACAGGCCTTCACCCTAACAAGATTAGGATTTATATTCTAAGAATCTCCAAGTCAAATGTCCTATAAATATTCCCAGCCTTTCTCCTTAGCAATTAGCTGTAAAAGGCTGTATAGCTCAGAGCCTGTCTCCCAATGACAATGAAGTCAACAGTCTCTCATATGCCCAAGGTTCTTTGCTAACAAGTGCTTATTAGAGGTCTGCAGTCTCTGACTTCAGCATCATTCATTTTATTTTATTTTATTATTTTAAGTTCCAGGATACATGTGCAAGATGTGCAGGTTTGTTACATAGGTAAACGTGTGCCATGGTGGTTTGCTGAAGCTATCAACCCATCATCTAGTTATTAAGCCCAGCATGCATTAGCTATTTATCCTGATGCTCTCCCTTTCCTTGACCCCCCACCTGCAACAGGCCCCAGTGTTTGTTGTTCCCCTCCCTGTGTCCATGTGTTTTCATTATTCAGCTCCCACTTATAAGTGAGAACATTTGGTGTTTGGTTTTTTTGTTCCTGTGTTAGTTTACTGAGAATAATGGCTTCCAACTCCATCCATGTCCTTGTAAAGGACATTATCTCGTTCCTTTTTATGGCTGCATAGTAGTCCTTGGTGTATAGGTACCACATTTTCTTTATCCAGTCTATCATTGATGTGTATTTGGGTTGATTCCAGGTCTTTGCTATTGTGAATAGTGCTACAGTGAACATATGCATGCATGTATCCTTATAATAGAATGATTTCTATTCCTTTGGGTATATACCCAGTAATGGGATTGCTGGGTCAAATGGTATTTCTGGTTAGGTTTTTAAGGAATCGCCACACTGTTTTCCACAATGGTTGAACTAATTTACATTCCCACCAACAGTGTAAAAGTGTTCCTATTTCTTGGCAGTCTTGCCAGCATCTGTGGTTTCTCGACTTTTTAATAATCACCATTTAGACTGGTGTGAGATGGCATCTCACTGTGGTTTTGATTTGCATTTCTCTAATGATCAGTGATGATGAGCTTTTTTTCCACGTTTGTTGGCTGCATAAATGTCTTCTTTTGAGAACAGTCTGTTCATAATTTTTCCCACTTTTTTATGGGGTTGTTAGTTTTTTTCTTGCATATTTGTTTAAGTTCCTTATAGACTCTGGATGCTAGAACTTTGTCAGATGGATAGATTACAAAAATTTTCTCCCATTCTGTAGGTTGTCTGTTCACTCTGATGATAGTTTCTTTTGCTATGCTGAAGCTCTTTAGTTTAATTAGCTCCCATTTGTCAATTTTTGTTTTTGTTGCAATTTTTTTGATGTCTTCATCATGAAATCTTTGCCTGTGCCTATGTCCTGAATGGTATTGCCTAGATTTTTTTGTAGGATTTTTATAATTTTGGGTTTTGCATTTAAGTCTTTAATCCATCTTGAGTTAATTTTTGTAGAAAGTGTAAGGAAGGGGTCCAGTTTAAATTTTCTGCACATGGCTAGTCAGTTCTCCCAGCATCATTTATTAAATAGGGGATCCTTTCCGCATTGCTTGTTTTTGTCATATTTGTCAAAGATCAGATGGTTGTAGATGTGCAGTCTTATTTCTGGATTCTCTATTCTGTTCCATTGGTCTGTGTGTCTGTTTTTGTACGGGTACCATGCTGTTTTGGTTACTGGAGCCTTGTATAGTTTGGAGTCAGGCAGTGTCATGTCTCCAGCTTTGTTCTTTTTGCTTAGGATTATCTTGGCTATATGGGCTCTTTTTTTGGTTCCATGTGAATTTTAAAGTAGTTTTTTCTAATTCTGTGAAGAATGTCAATGGTAATTTAACGGAAATAGCATTGCATCTATAAGTTACTTTGGGCAGTATGGCCATTTTTATGATATTGATTCTTCCTATCCATGAGCATGGAATATTTTTCCATTTGTTTGTGTCCCCTCTGATTTCCTTGAGCAGTGGTTTGTACTTCTTCTTGAAGAGGTTCTTCACTTCCCTTGTTAGCTGTATTCCTAAGTATTTTATTCTCCTTGTAGCAATTGTGAATAAGAGTTCATTCATGATTTGGCTCTCTGCTTGTCTGTTGTTGGTGTATAGGAATGCTTGTGATTTTTGGACATTGATTTTACATCCTGAGACTTTGAAGTTGCTTATCAGCTTAAGAAGATTTTGGGCTGAGACAATGGGGTTTTTGAGATATAGGATCTTGTTATCTGCAAACAGAGACAGTTTAACTTTCTCTCTTCCTATTTGAATAAGCTTTATTTCTTTATCTTGCCTGATTGGCCTGGCCAGAACTTCAAATACTATGTTGAATAGGAGTCATGAGAGAGGGCATCCTGGTCTTGTGGCAGTTTTGAAGGGGAATGTCTCCAGCCTATTCAGTATGATATTGACTGTGGGCTTGTCATAAATGGCTTATTATTTTGAGGTATGTTTCATCAATATGTAATTTATTGAGAGTTTTTAACATGAAGGGATGTTGAATTTTATTCAAGGCCTTTTCTGCATCTATTGAGATAATCATATGGTTTTTGTCTTTAGTTCTGTTTATGTGATGAATTACAGTTATTAATTTGCATATGTTGAACCAGCCTTGCATCCTGGGGTTGAAGCTGACTTGCTCACGGTGGATAAGCTTTCTGATGTGCTGCTGAATTTGGTTTGGCAGTATTTTATTGAGGATTTTTGCTTCGATGTTCATCAGGGATATTGGCCTGAAGTTTTCTTTTTTTTGTTGTATCTCTGCCAGGTTTTGGTATCAGGATGATGTTGGCCTCATAAAATGAGTTAGGGAGGAATCCCTCCCTTTCAATTGTTTGGGATAGTTTCAGAAGAAATGCTACCAGCTCCTCTTTGTACCTCTGGTAGAATTTAGCTGTGAATCCATCTGGTCCTGAGCTTTTTTTGGTTGGTAGGCTATTTATCACTGCCTCAATTTCAAAAATCGTTATTGGTCTATTCAAGGATTCAACTTCTTCCCAGTTCAGTCTTGGGAGGGTGTATGTGTCCAGGAATTTATCCATTTCTTCTAGATTTTCTAGTTTATTTGCATAGAGGTGTTTATAGTATTTTTTGATGGTTCATGTTTCTGTGGGGTCAGTGGTGATATCCCCTTTATCATTTTTTATTGTGTCTATTTGATTCTTCTCTCTTTTCTTCTTTATTAGTCTACCTAGTGGTCTATTTTATTATTTTTTTCAAAACACTAGCTCCTTTTTTAAGGGTTTTCATGCCTTAAAAATTTGTTGATTTTTTTAAGGGTTTTCATGCCTCTGTCTCCTTCATTTCCACTCTGATTGTGGTTACTTCTTGTCTTCTTCTAGCTTTGGGGTTTGTTTGCTCTTGGCACTCTAGTTCTTTTAGTTGTGATGTTAGAATGTCGATTTGAGATCTTTCTAGCTTTCTGATGTGGGCATTTAATTTCTCTCTCAACACTGCTTTAGCTGCATCCCAGAGGTTCTGGTACATTGTCTCTTTGTTCTCATTGGTTTCAAATAACTTCTTGATTTCTGCCTTAATTTAATTATTTACCCATGAGGCATTCAGGACCAGGTTGTTCAACTTCTATGTAGTTGTCTGGTTTTGAGTGAGTTTCTTAATCTTGAGTTCTAATTTCATTGTGCTGTGGCCTGAGAGACTGTTCGTTATGATTTCACTTCTTTTGCATTGGCTGAGGAATATTTTATTTCCAATTATTGATCGATTTTAAAGTAAGCGCCATGTGGTACCAAGAAGAATATATATTCTGTTGTTTGGGAGTGGAGAGTTCTGTATATATCTATCAGTTCAACTTGATCCAGAGCTGAGTTCAAATCCTGAATATCTTTGTTAATTTTCTGTCTCGAGCTGCCTAATATTGACAGTGGGGTGTTAAAGTCTCCCACTATTATTGTGTGGGCATCTAAGTCTCTTTGTAGGTCTCCAAGAACTTGTTTTATGAATCTGAGTGCTCCCGTATTGGCTACGTACATATTTAGGATAGTTAGCTCTTCTTGTTGAATTGAACCCTTTACCATTACATAATGCCCTTCTTTGTCTTTTTTAATCTTTGTTGGTTTAAAGTTTGGGTTTTGTTTTTTTTTTTTTTTTTTTTTCCAGAAACTAGTATTGTAACCCCTGCTTTTTTCTGCTTCCATTTGCTTGGTAAATTTTCCTCCATCCTTTTATTTTGAGCCTATGTGTCTTTGCACGTGACACAGGGTCTCTTCTCTTGAATACAGCACACCAATGGATCTTGACTCTCTATCTAGCTTGCCATTCTGTCTTTTAGTGGAGGCATTTAGCCTGTTTACATTTAAGGCTAATATTGTTATGTGTGAGTTTGATTCTGTCATCATGATGATAGCTGGTTATTTTGCAGACTTGTTGATATACTTGCTTCATAGTGTCATTGGTCTTTGTACTTCAGTGTGTTTTTGCAGAGGCTGGTAACAGAGTTTCCATATTTAGTGCTTCCTTCAAGAGCTCTTGCAAGGCAGAACCACTAGTGATGAATTACCTCAGCATTTTCAGCATAATTTTTAAAAACTCAATTTTATTAGCCCTCTCAAAATTATAGGCCTTGTAGGTTTCCAATTCTACATTAAAGAATGTGGGCATTGCATTTCCTATTTCAATATGTTTCTCTCCTACTTAAAAACTACTGTGTATAGCCAGGTATCGTGGCATGCACCTGTGGTCCCAGCTACTCGGAAGGCTGAAGCAGGAGGATTGCTTGAGCCAGGATGGCCGAGGCTGAAGTGAGCCATGATCACATTACTGTACTCCATCCTGGGCGACAGGAAGTCAAGGCCTGAAGTCAAGGCCCTGCAGGGGGTGACCTTCACCACCTCGATAGACTTATCTTCCACACCCCACCCCGCCCCCAGCCTCCTGAGCTCCTTCCTCCTTCTCACCCACTCTAAATGCTTTTGTAAGATCATGCCACTTCTTCCCTCTGCCTGAATACTCTTCCTTGGCTCTTTTCATGGCTGACTTCAGGTCTCAAATTAAATGTTGGCTTTGGACAATCCATATGAGCTAAGAATGTGTTCAGCTGCAAGTGACAGAAACCCAGTCTAGCCATAGCATTTAAAATATAGAGCTTTCTTTTTCTTACTGAGCTATTGTGAGAGGTAGTTACTGGCTCTGGTTCAGCTGGTTAATGACATCAGGGACTCAGCCCTTCAGAGCTTTCCACGTTCCACTTTTATCTTCATGCTTGCTCTTTCATGATCTCAAAAAGGCTGTTGCCAGGCCAGATGGCTCATTCGTTTTGTTCGAGACAGAGAGAATGGAGGAAAAGGTAAGGGGCTTTCTCCTCACCGAGCAAGAACAGACGTCTCACTTACCCCCACCCAGAGGTGACCCCTTGAATCTCACTGGGTTTCCTGTCTCCTTTTAAGCCAGTCACTCACCAAAGGGAATAGCATTATCGCACTGATTTAGACCAATTGTGATTTACCCCCAGAATTGGGGTAGGAGCCACCTTCTCATGATCCAGGAATCCCCGGATGCCACCTGAACACACTAGGTCCTCCTAGAATGGAAGGGGAGCTGGGTCCAGTGGCTCACGCCTGTAATCCCAGCACTTTGGGAGGCTGAGGCAGGTGAATCACTTGAGCTAAGGAGTTTGAGAACAGCCTAGGCAACATGGCAAAAGCATGTCTCTGCTAAAAATACAAGAAAAACAAAAACAAAAACAACAAAACCTGGGTGTGGTGGCATGAGTCTGTGGTCCCAGCTACTTGGGAGGCTGAGGTAGGAGGACTACTTGAACCTGGGAGGCAGAGGTTGCAGTGAACTGAAATCGCACCACTGCACTCCAGTCTGGGTGACAGAGTGAGACTCTGTCTCAAAAAAAAAAAAAAAAAAAAAAAAAGGAAGGGGACAGGAGTGGAGGTGACTGGACCACGTATGCCATATCCCTGTCTCTTTACCTTGTATCATATCACCTTACTCTATTCATGTCCTATGTTGCAGCAGCCATAATCTGTACGGCCTTGTGTATTTCTTTGTTTACTTGTCAATTGCTGATTTCCAGCACTGGAAAAGAAGCCCCTCAGTGAAGGCAGGGACCTCACTGGTCTTGTTCACAGATGTAGCCCCACTGCCTGGCAACCAATAAATGTTTCTTTGGATCTATAGATAAAAATTCCTACTGTTATTTTTTGACCACTCCTTATACATTTAGCTGCTTTGTATATGTTAGTGCATTTAATACTCCTGACTTTCCATGCAGTCCATATAAGCCTCCCCACCTAACAAATGGGAAAAAGCAAGGCTTCAGGAAAATCTAACACCTGTGAAGGCTTCCCAGTGAGTGGCAGGCCTTGGGTTTGAGCTCCAGTATCCAAGCTCCATGCCTAAGCGACGCCATGTCAAAGAAGTAGCAGGTACCTGTAGCCTGCCTGTTTCACATCCTCTTGGCCCATCTCTGTACTCAGTACAGCTGTAGGAGTCCACATCCTAACCCCAGAACCTGTGACTATGTTATCTTTTATGGTGAAGGGGGCTTTGCAGATATGATTAGATTATAAACCTTGAGCTGGGGAGAGGAGCCTGGATTATCCAGGTGGGCCCAATCTAATTACATAGGCTCTTCAAAGCAGAGAATTTTTCCCAGCTGTGGTCAGAAAGACTGTGATGACAGAAAAAGGCTCAGAGAGATGTGATGCTGTTGGCTTTGAAGATGGAGGAATGGGCTTCAAGCTAAGGAATGCAGGTAACCTCTAGAAACCAGGATTCTCTCCTAGAGACTCCAAATGGAACACAGCCTTGCTGAAATGTTTAGCTCAGTGAGACCCACGTTGGACTTCTGACCTACAGAATTGTAAGCTACTAATTTTTTTGTTGTGTTAAGCCACTACATTTGTGATCATTTGTTACAGCAGCAATTGATAACTAATACACCCCATATTATGAAGTGCCTTAATAATATGCACTTATATTGGTTTTTCCTCCTTCCCCGTCTCTCCCTACTTCCTAACTCCTTCTTCCCAGGATTATAATTACCTGTACCCAAGTCGTTGTCTCAGGTGCTGTTTCATAGGGCACATGTGCTAAGATTATGGATATATTTTGTACCAACCTTAGTAGTTCTCATATGCCCCATCCCCACACCCAGTTTGCAGTAATTCTGGAATCAATTCAAGGAGCAGCTAAGATTCTTAGCTTCTAAACTAATTTATAAGTTGCAACAAACCTATACCATTCTCAAATGAATAATTAACATGCTCTTGGCTTCTAATTTAAAAACTATGTGATCATTTTAAATGACATATTTTATTGATTGATTATTATTTCTAAATCTTGTCACCTTGATTTATGCTATTTGGAAGAAACTCACTGTCTTAAAGAGACGTTATTAAAATGGAATGGAGCCCAACTATTTTAATTGAGCTAAGATCTTTTGAAAATGTACTAGTCTATACTGCCTGATGATGAAATTAATACTGCTAAGGAAATAATAGTGATTGTTGTCATCAAAAGTGTTCAGCAAGCCAGGCGCAAGTGGCTCATGCCTGTAATCCCAACACTTTGGGAGGCTGAGGCGGGTGGTTCATTTGAGGCCAGGAGTTTGAGACCAGCCTAGCCAACATGGTGAAACCCGTCTCTACTAAAAATACAAAAATTAGCCAGGCGTGGTGGTGGGCACCTGTAATCCCAGCTATTGAGGAGGCTGAAGCAGGAGAATCGCTTGAACTCAGGAGGCGGGGTCTGTAGTGAGCCAAGATCGCGCCACTGCACTCCAGCCTGGGCAACAGAGCAAGACTCCATCTCAAAAAAACTGTTTGGCACAGGAAGCTTTGAGGATTTCACAAAGTATATGTCTATGCAATATACAATTGTTCAATTATTCCTCTTCTTTCTATTTTCAACTCTTTGAGAGTACTTTACTATGTCCTTAAAGGTATCCTAATCCAGATTCGGGGAGCTGTGTAGTAATCCACAAGGCAGCATGAATCCTGAGAGACTGTGGCAGATACGGTGGTGGCAGACACCATGCAAAACCTTTGCACTGCAGAACTGAGCTCCTACCTTTTTCATGCTCCTTTCCAATAACTACTTGTAATCCTGCTAAAGTCTGAACAGGTACAGGTCATGTTCTTTAAAAGGATTAATAATGAAAGGCCCTTTGAAGCCACAGGCGACAGGAAACCTAGTTCTATCTAGAAATGCTCTTGGGTACGTATGTCTGCTTAAGAGAGGGGTGGCTAGAAATAGCAGGCCCGGCAGTCACTCACTGGGCTCCGCTCTAATGCCCTGTGACTGGGGAAGTCTGCAAAGGATTCCCTGAGCAGGCAGCAGGCAGCTCTCTGCAGCACTCCCTCTGACAGCTGCTCAACAGTAGGGACAGAAGGTGCTGCAGGGAACCCTGACACTGCCAGGGCTGCACTCCCTGCAGCTCAGCTGTGCTTCCACTCAGGACTCAATGCAGCACATCTTTGGAAAGCTTTTCTTCCTTTAAAAACAAAAGGTTGTTCAAAGGAGATTTAAAGTCTGCATCGCGTTAGATGGCAAGTCAGGAAGCATATGAATATCGCCATCCCTGCACCTCCTCCACAGTCACAGCAGGTTGTGGGCTACTGGCCCCCATGCCTCCCAGTGTCAGGGCGTCAGCATTCGGGAACTGAAGGATTAAAGCTAGCCACCCATTCAAGAGAAGGAGAGAAGCAGGGAAACACCAAGCACTTAAAATGCTCTGCTCCAAGATGCTGCGTAGGCCAGCCAGGAGAGAGGGCTGTGAACTAAGGGTTGGGATTTATGTAATTCTGTGTCTCTAAGGGAAGGACAGAGGAAGAGAAGAGAAGGAAGGAGAGGGGAGGAATGAAAGGGAGGAGGCAGAAGTGAATAGAGGGTGGGGAAAAGGAAGGGAGGAAGGCTTTGTTCCAGAATCTGGAATTGGTTCTGAACAGAATGTTGAAATGTGTGAAGTTAGACTCTGAGGCCTCCCCATCTCTCTGTATTGTGTTAGGAAACCTTTCTACCCCAGGGGCACAGACCCTCCCTGGGGTGATAACCATGGCAACCTCATCTGAGTGGGATGGGTCCCACTTCTAACCTTGCTCCTTGTCAGAGTCGGCCCGTCCAGCATGCCACTCTCTGCGTCCTGATGGCTGCCTGCTCACAGAGCGGCAGTGAAGACGTCATGGCAGCCAGCTAGCATGTTCTATCTCTGAGAGAAAACAGCTTCTCTCTTCAGGCAAAGCTACACAAAATGTGCCTTCCTGTAATAATGACGCCCCCTGGACGGCACAGCCAAGGGCCTGCGTCAGCACCACCCGACGTCCGGCGTCTGTCTGGCTCTCCCCTCTCCCACTCCTCTCCGCGGGGACTCGCTCTCTCATTTCACACAGGCTCTGCTTAAAGGTCACCTCCTTAGAAACCGCCTCCTTGGCTACACCACCTAAAACCACACCCCATTTGTCTGTATCCCTTTACCTTGCTTTCTTTCCCTTTCTTACACTGGCACACTACCTGATTTTCTATCAACTCCTCCTGCACTATAAAGGTCTGTTTGGATCTCCTCTAAGTATACAAAGAACATAAATCCCACATGACAACCCACCTGCTTTCTTTGTGCAAGGGAGCAAATGCCTTTTCCATCCTCTCTCGGAAGAAGGATCACACACAGATTACGCAGCCAGGGTGATTCTCCGTGGTGGTGTCTCTCTCTTCATAAAGTAGAAATCCTCCTGGCAGCCTAAATCCCCAACCCACGGACAGCTTGAAATTACATACAAATGATTTCTTAAGCAACTTTTACCATAACACAGAACTCTAAGAAACCCAAATCTCTGATTTCAAAGCGATAATCATGGACCCAGAACACAGTATTAAAAATTACTTTTAAAATGAGCACATGTAGATTTAAAACAGCAGGTTTTCTCCACGGGGAACTAAGACACTGACCAAGAATCTAAGAGCAAGGAACATAGTCATTCTGGAGCTTGAGCCATTCTCAGGGCAGTTGAGCCTGGGTGGATCTGTCCAGCATTGGGACTGGGAGCAGAAAGAAGGGAAATTGAGAAGCAAAGCAGGTGTGCCCTTCAGAAGCTTCCACCTCCCTCCCGCATCTAGGGGGACCCCTCTCACTGACCCCAGCTGCCCAACATCAACAATGTCCCTTTCTCACCAGTATTCATCAGAACCTGCTCCTCAGGAAAGAAAAATTCATTCAAAAATTCAAAATGTTAGAAAATAATGAATCCAACTTATCAGTAAGTCTCCCAGGAGTTGTGTTGGTTTAAACAGGAGATGTGCAATTCATCCTTAGAAAAGAACCTCGAGGCCCGGCGCGGTGGCTCACGCCTGTAACCCCAGCACTCTGGGAGGCCACGGTGGGTGGATCACCTGAGGCCAGGAGTTCCAGGCCAAGCTGGCCAACGTGGTGAAACCCCATCTCTACTAAAAATATAACACTTAGCTGGGCGTGGTGGCCCACGCCTGTAATCCCAGCTACTCAGGAGGCTGAGGCAGGAGAATCACTTGAACCTAGGAGGCAGAGGGTGCAGTGAGCCGAGATCATACCACTGCACTCCAGCCTAGAAAACAGAGCAAGACTCTGTCTCAATAAATAAATAAATACATAAATAAATAGGAATATCTATTTAGGAAGCTCTCCCTAGCCCCCAAGACTACAGTAACTGCTACTAGTTGGGGGTCCCGTAATAAATACTCTGTACATGTCTCCATCTTGCATTTGCCACATCTTATGACTGCTTGTATGTCTGTAAGTTCCATGGGGGCAAGGGATATACCAAGCTCTTGACATAGAGCAGGTGCTTGATGAACATTGAAGGAAGAAAGGAAGGAATAAATGAATGAATAACTGCATTCGTTTCCCCTACTGCACCAGGGCACTTCCAGGACAGAAATGGTACCTTATTTACCTTTCCATCTGAAAGGCAGTATACTATAGTCAAGGTAAGACTCTGCAGCCAAGATGCCTGGGTAAAAATCCAGATTTTGTCACTTAGTAGTGCTAACTGTGCTTCTGTTTCCTCCTGTAAACAGGAAATAATTAATAGTACCTACCTCATAGGATGTAATGATTATTAAAAGTATTAATATATTGAAAGTACTTAGACTGGTACCTACCACATAGTATCAAGTGTTAGCTATTATTGTTGTTATTAGTTGAATTATCAGTACCTACCTAGCAGAGATTCAGTAAATGGACGCATTGTTTATCAGTCACAGATGGGCAAAGTATAAAGGTACAAATCCTCCCTTCCCTGAAATTCTGCCTATTTCACGGACACTGCTGGTCCTGGGCACAGAGGATGAGAAAGATGAGGAGGAGATTTGTCTACTAAAGACAAACTCCACCAACTACTAACTTCACTGTCCAGTACAGAATAATACTTTATTATATCATGTTCTGAAGCAGTTCTCATTTCGGTGGAATTTTGACCACATTTCTTTAGATGACTACCTCGAGTTTCTGATTCCCTTTAACCAACAAGGCTTAGTTCTTGAGTAGACAAAGTAGACAGTTGAGTGCATTTCTGTTTACAACTCTTTTACTTGTTGTCTCAGTCCATTTGGGTGGCTATAATGAAATGCCATAAATTGCATGGCTTGTAAACAACAGAAATTTATTTCTCACAGTTCTGGAGGTGAAAAGCCAAGGTCAAGGCACATTCAGTGTGTGGTGAGGGCCTGCTTTTTGGTTAGCTGCGTCCTCACATGGTAGAAGGGGCTAGGCATCTCTCAGGAGCCTCTTTGACGGGGCATGAATCCCATTCATGAGAGCTTCACTCTCCGGAATTAATCACCTCCCAGAGGCCTCACCTCCTACTATCATTACCTTAGGAGTGAGGATTTCAACATAGCAATTTTGGGGACATACAAACATTCAGACATAACATTTGTCTAGTCTCATTTGTCTAGTATAGATCTTAATTTTTCATAAGAAAACACACTTAAACATTTGCCTTCCCACAACTGAATTACTACTTGAAAATTAATACTAGTTAAGTAACTCACCAAATATATGCAGAAGTATCCCGGAGACAGAGTGATACACAGGTGATTTATCTTCAGTGATGTATTTTTAAAGCAAATAATGAGTTTTAGATTGATTGTTAAAACATATTAAAAAGAGACTAAAATGTTTACAACAAAACATTTCAAAGTAGATAGGAATATCAAGGCAAAGAAAATATAAAACTTTACCCAAAACAAATTTTCCTCTTGTTGTTTGGATGGCTCAGACTAGATGTGGGATCAGGAGATGCCTCAATTAATTTAAATTTATTCCTGTCTGTTGTAATGAAGTAATTATAGGTACATATGAAGGTTCTATACACACAAACACATGCTGAATTCTGCTTTGTTCTTTGCTTTTCATGCTTTTATTTAGCTTACTCTCTCTGTATATATGTAGAGGGAGGGATCCCTCCTTGTGTAGAGGGAGGGACCTGGTGGGAGGTGATTGGATCACAGGGGCAGTTTCCCCCGTGCTGTTCTCGTGATAGCGAGTTCTCACGAGATCCGATGGTTTAAAAGTGGCACTTCCCCCTTCACAGTCTTTCTCTCCCACCACCATGTGAAAAAAGTACTTGCTTATCCTTCCTTTTCCACCATGATTGTAAGTTTCCTGAGGCCTCCTCAGCCACGAGGAACTGTGAGTCAATTAAACCTCTTTCTTTTAATAAATTACCCAGTCTCAAGTAGTTCTTTATAGCAGTGTGAAAATGGACTAATACAGATCCCCCCGCCCACCACAACATTCAGCTGAGTACTCATCAATGTAGATATGTGAAGCAACTACCTGAGGCTGGGGAAAAAACTACTCATAATGAGAGGTAACAGTGTCCAGTGTTCAAACAGATCCAATAACAATGTCGGTTTCCACCAGCCAGAAAGCAAGCCCCATGATTCACACACCATTGGTAGAGTACAAAAGACTTTGGCTAAGGAATAGGGAAGAATTAGTTCTGGACTGAGCAGACCCAGACCCCTGCTCCAGACCCGCCTAACAAATCTGAAAAAGTAAGATCTGAAAGAATCAATTTGTTTTCAAGTAACTTCTTCTTCTTCTTTTTTTTTAAATTATACTTTAGGTTCTAGGGTACATGTGCACAATGTGCAGGTTTGTTACATAAGTATACATGTGCCATGTTGGTGTGCTGCACCCATTAACTCGTCATTTACATTAGGTATATCTCCTAATGCTATCCCTCCCCCCTCCCTCCACCCCACAACAGGCCCCAGTGTGTGATGTTCCCCTTCCTGTGTCCAAGTGTTCTCATCGTTCAATTCCCACCTATGAGTGAGAACATGTGGTGTTTGGTTTTTTGTCCTTGTGATAGTTTGCTGAGAATGATGGTTTCCAGATGTATCCATGTCCCTACAAAGGACATGAACGAATCCTTTTTTATGGCTGCATAGTATTCCATGGTGTATGTGTGCCACATATTCTTAATCCAGTCTATTGTTGGACATTTGGGTTGGTTCCAAGTCTTTGCTATTGTGAACAGTGCCGCAATAAACATACGTGTGCATGTGTCTTTATAGCAGCATGATTTATAATCCTTTGGGTATATACCCAGTAATGGGATGGCTGGGTCAAATGGTATTTCTAGTTCTAGATCCCTGAGGAATCGCCACACTGTCTTCCACAATGGTTTCAAGTAACTTCTTTGCATCCCAGAACAAAGCTCGATAATATTTATAGGAATTCCAAAATATCCAGTGCTCAACAAGATAAAATGCACAATGTTTGTGTTATGAACTGAATGTTTGTGTCCCCCTCTAAATTTATATGTTGAAATCCTAACTCCCAATATGATGATATTTGGAGGTGGGGCCTTTAGGAGAAAATTACGTCCTAAAAGTGGACCCCTCATGGATGGAATTAGTGCTCTTACAAAAAAACACGCGAGAGCTGGCTTTTTCTCTCTTCGCCATGTAAAGTTGACAATATGCAACCCAGAAGAGGACCCTCACCAGAACCAACTGTGCAGACATCCTGATTTCAGAATTTCAGTTTCCAGAACTATGAGACATAAATGTTTGTTGTTTACAAACCACCTAGTTTATGGTAATTTGTTACAGCAGCACAAATTGACTAAGACAGTCTGAAATCTAATAAAAACATTACTAGGCATGCAAAGAAGCAGAAAAATGTGACTCATAGTAAGAATAAAAATCAATCAATTGAAACTGACTCACAACTGACACTAAGGTTAGAATTGGCAAACAAGGATAGTAAAAGAATTATAACTGATACATGAGAGATATAAAAAAAGATTCAAATCAAATTTCTAAAGATGAAGACTACAATGTGTGAGCTGTAAAGTACTCTTAATGGTATTATTGACAGATTAGACATTGTAGAAGAGATTGGTGACCTTGGAGACATAGACATAGAAGCTGTCCAAAATGAGGCAAAGAGAGAAAGGAAACTGATTTAGTCATGGTTACCCAGACAGAACTGATAGAATACATATATGTAGATACATGAGAAAGGACTGATTATGAGAATTGGCTCACTTGATTGAGGTTGAGAAGTCCTACAACATCCTGTCTGCAAGCTGGGGAAGCAAGGAAACCAGCAGTATGACTCAGTCCAAGTCCAAAGGCCTCAGAACCAAGGAGGCTGATGATGAGAACTCTGAAACTGAGGCTGAAGGCCTGAGAGCCTAGGGGGCTGCCATACAAGTCCTATTGTCCAATAGCCAGAGAATCTAGAGTTATGATGTCCAAAGGCACATCCCCACTCTGGAAGAGAGAGCAAAAATTCACTCTTATTCCATCTTTTTGTTCAATTCAGGCCCCCAGCTGATTGGATGATGTCCATCCACATTGAAGCTAGATCTTCCCCACTCAGTCCACCAACTCACATGCCAATCTCATCTCATCTGGAAATACCGTCTCAGCCATTCCTGGGGCAGCCCAATCATTCCAATCAAATGGCAAGCCATCTATGTTTCCCTTTCAGCAGAAAAGGGATGTGCTCAGTGCCCACTGAAGCACCGATAATAAACAGTGCTTTCTCAGGTACCTGAGTGTCCCTTAATCCAGGCAAGTTGATACCCAAAATCAACCATCATAGCATCACAGAGACTTTTTTTTTTTTTTTTTTTTTTAATGAGCAGAGGATCAGTGAGCTGTGGGCCAATTTCACTTGGGCTAGTATTTGTGAAACTGGAGTTCCTGAAAAATAGGACAAAGATAAGGGTACAAAAATATTTGAAGATGGGAGGCTGAGGCAGGAGAATTGCTTGAATCTGGGAGGCAGAGGTTGGAGGCAGAGGTTGCAATGAGCTGAGATTGCACCATTGCACTCCAGCCTGGGTGACAGTGCGAGACTCTGTCCCAAAAACAAACAAACAAAATATATATAATGCATATTTGAAGAAATGGCTGGAAAATTTCCAAATTTTATGAAAATTACTAACCCACAAATCCAATTGTGAATTCCAAATACAAAAAATATAAATAAAGTAACATCAAGACACATCATGACTGAATTGCTCAGAAACAGTGATAAAGAGAAAAATCTTAAAAGCAACCACATGAAAAAAACCACACATTATATACAGAGGAACAAAGATAAGGATGAGAGCAGACTTTTTTGGGGAGGGGGGAAACAATACAAGTAAGGAGACAATGTGTCCATATCTCTAAAAGTACTAAAAGATCCTTATAAATGATACTAAAACCTAACAAAGAAACTACAAGAAAACTACAAACTAATATTGGTCATAGTCAGCCTCTCCATTTGCAGACAACATGGTCATGTATGTAGAAAATGTGATGGAATCTATGTTTTAAAAATACTAGAACAAATTATTTTAGCAAGATCATAGGATACAAGATTAACATGCAAAAATTAATTGTATTTGTATATACTAGCAATGAACTGGAAAATAAATTTTTTAAAATGCTATTTACAATAGTATCAAATATATGAAACAGGGATAAATCTGACAAAATATGTGAAAGTCTTCTACACTAAAACTATAAAACACTGGCAACAGGAATTAAATTAGACCTAACTAAACAAACAAACAGATATAGCATGTTCATGATTTAGAAGAATTGATATTATTAAGATGTTCATTCTTCCCAAATTGACCTACAGGGTCAACTCACTGCCAATCAATATAGCAGAAGGCTTTGTTTTTGTAGAAATTAACAACCTAATTCTAAAAACCAAGGGACTTAGAATAGTGAAAGCAACTTTGAAAACAAAAACAATGACTAGCCTAGGCAACATAGCAAGACCCTATCTCTACAAAAGTAAAACATTTGGCCAGGCATGATGGTGTGCACCTGTAGCCCTAGCTACTCAGGAGGCTGAAGTGGGAGGACTGCTGGAGCCCGGGAGCTGGAGAGTGCAGTGAGCTACGATCATGCCACCGCACTCTAGCCTGGGCAAAAGAGCAAGACCATGTCTCTAAAAATAATAAAAATAAAAGAAAAGAAGAACAAAGTTGGAAGACTACTACTACCTGATTTCAAGACTTTCTATAAAGCCAAACTAATCAAGAGAGGTGTTATTGTCATAAAGATAGACATAGAGCCATGGAACAAAACATCCAGAAGTAGACCCACCTGTAGATGGAAACTGATTTTTTACAAAGTCACGAAGGCAAAGCAGTGGAGAAAGGATAGTCCCTTCAACAAATGGTACTGGAACAATGGGATATTCATATGCCAACAAAATGGACTTCATATCTTGTACTATGTTTAAAAGTTAACTCAAAATGGGCCATAGGCCTAAATGTAAAACTAAATATTATACAACTTCTATGAGAAAACATAAGGAAAAAATCTTCGACCTTGGTTTAAACAAAGACCTTATAGACCCAACCTCAAAAGTATAATCCAAAAAAGAACAAATTGGTGAGTTAAACTTCATCAAAATTTAAAACTTCTGCTCTTTCAAAGAATGAAAAGGCAGGCACAGGCTGGGAGAAAATCTTTTTAAATCATATATCCAATGATGGAATTCATTCAGAATATATAAAGAACTTCCAAAAGTATATAATAAGAAAACAACTCGGTAAAAACCTGGGCAAAAGATTTGAACAGACACATCATCCATGAAGACAGACTAATAGTAAATTAAGTGCATGAAAATATGCTTGACATCATTATCTATTAGGGAAATGCAAATTAAGTCCACAATGAGTTACCACTATATACCTATTAGAATGACCAAAAAGAAAAAGATTGACCATGTCAACGTAGGTGAGGATGTGGAAGAACTGGAACTCTCATATACTGCTGCTGGGAATGGAAAATGATACAGACACTTTGGAAGATAATTGACAGAGTCTTTGAAAGTTAAACATACACCTACCATATGATCCAGCCATTCTGCTTCTAGGTGTTTAGCCAAAAGGAAAGGAAATATATATTCATTCAAACACATGTGGATGAATGCTCATAGCAGCTTTATTTGTAAAAGGAAAACTGGAAAGAGCCCAAATTTCCATCCACAGATAAGCAGATATACTGTATAGGCTATCCATGTAATGGAGAGTGACTACTCAGCAATAAAAAGGAATGAACTATTAATATATATACACTTCAACTTGGATGAATCTCAACCTGATTATGCTGAGTAATAGAAACAAGATAAAGGACTCAGAGAGTACATACTATAAATTTTCATTTACATGAAATTCTAGAAAAGGCAAACTAATTTATAATGACAGCAGATTGGGGTGGGAGGGAGAGATGACAAAGGGGCATGAGGACCCTTTGGGGATAATGAGTATGTTCACTATCTTGATTATAGTTTCACTGGTTTACACACATGTCAAAACTTATCAAATAGAACAGTTTTAGTATGTACAATATGTTGCATGTCAATTACACCTCAGTTGAGTTGGGTTCTTTTACAATTTTAGGTTTAAAATAATCTGTGAACAATACTCTTAATCTTTAGCCTTTGGCCTTGGCCAAGATGCCTTCTCATGCATAATTCTTTGCAGAGAAAGCTACATCTCCTTCACTTACGGTGGTAAGCCAAGGGGTGAACAAATGCTTTAATCATCGTCATAGCTGTAGTTCTAGCACTTGACTCATAAGAAGTACTTAATGTGTGTGTAACAATAATACTTCATGCTTAGAAGTTATATGGGTCTAAAATTCAATAACTAAAGAACTAAAAATGTAATTTGCAATACACTTAAAAGGTGACATCTAGGAAGCGTTGCACATCACAAGAGCATGTATTTCTTTCAAATATACAGAAGAAAATCAAGGAACAACTGAGCAAGGTCTACCCTGCAAGGGGTCCTGAGGATGGTAATCCAGCCAGTGAGTCAGAATCTGACTTATGCCCAGGAGCCAGCTACCTCAAAGTGCTGAGCACATCAAATTCAAAATGGCTGGCGAAAATGCTCGCCTCTGGTAGAAGAGCTGCATGTAAATTGGACACCAGAAGGAAAGCAATTTAACTCATGCAAACACAACTCAACTAAAAACAGAGATTAAAGAGAACTGCTATAACTCACACCAAATATTTAGCAGCTGCAATTTTCATTTTTTACTGCTGAGTTCAATTCACAAAAACAACAATAATATTTATTTAACATCTGTTATGTGTCAACAGTGTGGTAGTTATCTTTAAGGCTGTTAAGCATTTGAATAAATTATAGGAGGCAATGAAATCTCCCTTCTAAGAAATCCTTCTCATTTGGATACAGAATGTGACTATACAAAATGAAATATGTGTAGATCTTCCAAGACAAGAGCTTCTTTGTGTAGATCTTCCAAGACAGGGTCTTCTTTGTCTATGACATTTTTGTATATATTCAAGTTTTCATGGCCATGATGCCTTATATAAAACATTAATTAATTGCAGCACAGTTCACAATAGCTAAGATTTGGAAGCAACCTAAGTGTCCATCAATAGATGACTGGACAAAGAAAATGTGGTACATATATACAATGGAGTACTATTCAATCATAAGAAAGAATAAGATCCTGTCATTTGCAACAACATGGATGGAACTGGAGGTCATTGTGTTAAGTGAAATAAGCCAGGCACAGAAACAGAAACTTCATATGTTCTCACTTATTTGTTGGAGCTAAAAATTTAAAAAATTGAACTCATTGAGATAGTAGAAGGATGGTTATCAGAGGCTGGAAAGGGTAGTGATGGAGTAGGTGGAAATGGGGATGGTTAATAGGTTCAAAAAAAAAAAGAATGATTATGACATAGTATTGGCTAGCACAACAGGGTGACTATAGCAAAAAATAATGTAATTGTACATTTTAAAGTAACTAAAACAATATAAATAGATTGTAACACAAAGGATAAATGCTTGGAGGATGGATACCCCATTTACCCTGATGTGATTATTATGCATTGCATGCCTGTATCAAAGCATGTCATGTAACCCATAAATATGTATACCTATTATATACCCACAAACATTAAAAAGAATTTTTTTAAAAAAATTAATGGGATATTATGTCATTTCTCCCAGGTCTGGCTCAGTAATTCCCCATGAACAATGTAGAGGACATACTGTCTAGTTAACTTGGTTGAATAAGGACTCAATGAGTGGGGGAAAATGTATTTGGAAATTCTTTCCTAAAACTGAAATACTATGGTCATCCATTCATTAGATAGTCACTAAATTCCTACCATGTCCGGGGAGTGTGCAGTGGTGAACAAGCCAGACATGTGGTCTTTGCCCACCTGAAGCCTACGGGGAGACAGGAGATCCAAAAATAAATATACCATTACACATTGTAATTAATTGAAAATATCTGTGTATACTAGGTGGCAGAGAAAGCCCAATGTGCTGCCTCACTGTAATTTCCAGTCTCTCCAGGAATAAGAAAGGCACCGCTCCACTCCCTTTAATTGCAGCAGCTTTTCTATGTTTTTGCATTAATAGTAATTATGTGCCCTTGACATTTTTGTGCTCAGAGTGCAGCAATCTGCCTAACAAGCATGGCTTGCTTCTCCCTGGACATAACTACTGAGTAACTGGCAAGCAGGCCGGACTGACCTGTACCACGCACAGAGCCAGAGCCTGCCGCCAACGCTTCAGGCCCAAGGGTTGTGCTCCTGGCTGCATAGCACAGAAAAGACTGCCCGACTGTGTCAATCTTTTTAATCATGCTTACGCATATAGGTTAACCACGGTTATGTAAGCAGGTTCTCAGAAAAGGTGAGAAAGAGAATGGAGAGTTTTGCTACAACAGAGGCAGGATTCTGAATTTATTTCCAACTGCCCATCTTGTCTCTCCTGGAGACCTAACCCCTCCAGCACCTACACACACAGCCTCTTTAGAAGCAACTATCCTGCGACTGGCTCAGAAAGGCTGAGTCCTAAGAATTCTATCTTGCTCCTAAGAAACCTCAAGCTTCTTTTGTGGTAAGTGGCTTAATGAGACAGGATAAGTAATAAGCAAGAAGAATTATTGTTATATCATTTTATGTTTTTATCATGTTGTCATTGCACTGGCTAAGTTCATCTTTGATGCTGAAATACTAATGCAAATTGAGGCTGTGATAAAAGGGCTTTCAATATGAAATAGACAAGACATATAATGGGAAGAAATGCTTCCAGAATGGATTTCCATAAAAACGTGACAAGACTTTCTCAGTGCCATTCTTTAAAATCTCTGCTATTTTTCATCAAATGCCAGATGTTAAAGCATTTGCATAGTATCTCTTGGAGGGCTGGGTGTAAAGACATGCATTAATATCAGGTTAACAGAAAATATCTACAATAACATAATGTCTACACACAGATGCTCAATAAATGCCCATAGCATTTGTTATTACTAATGATTATGAAGTACATTGACCCCTTTTTATATCAAATAATTTAGTAGACCCTCACTTATAGATCTTGTACTCCTACTTGGTTGAGAATATATAAAAATGATGAAAAATGTCACGATGAATTCCATTAAATCTTATATAAAGATCAAAATGTAGGCCTCTAGCTGTGAAATTTAGAATCTCATCTTTTACTATCCTTAAGCAGCTGTGAGTGAAATGGCAGATCAAAGTTTACTTTTCATAAATATTTAAGTAATGTCACAATTAGCAATGCTATTCTAGATAATTATTTAATTTCACTACATATTATAAACTGAAAATCTATGAAAAAAATTGTATACCAATTTAATTGTCTTGGGAAATACAATAGAAATGGACCATAGTTTGACATTATATGTTTTGGTATTAAGTTTGTGCAAATATAATTGCTTTTAATGGTAAAACCGCAGTTACTTTTGCACCAACCTAATGGTTCATATGACATCACCAACAATCAGCCAGAAAGCTTCATATTAATCTTAAATGAATTGTTGCCATTAACAAAGCTTTCTTCTCTGAGATTCAGCTGGGGTTCATTTTGGAAAAACATTTAAAACTGTTATGCACATGAATCTCTGAAAAGATATGAAGCTCTGGCAATAAAACAGCAAAAAAAAAAAAAAAAAAAGAAAAAAGAAAAAAGAAAAAAAATGAAGGCTAAAACCAGAGAGAAACAGTTTCCCAATGCAAAAGGTTTTCTATTATTTTCATTATCATTCCTTAGATGTTTTGACTGAAGATACAAAAAGAAAAACAAATAGATATGTTTTCCTCAAAAACCATCACTTTATTTTTGTGCCACAGTTTTTGTTTGTTTAAAATAAGATGACAGAGAAGAAAATTATAGCGATAAAATCAATTGTAGTAACTAAAAAAAAAAAAAAAAAAAAATCCGTTGTAGTCACCAAAGGAAATCAGTCTGTATCTCCAAAATCTTTGTGTGAGAGCTCATCGGTGTGGTTGGCAGATGTTTTACAAACACTTAGGGTATCTGTCATGAACTTTAAACAGAAAACCAAGAGAACTTTTTCTATTTGCCAAGAAATCTAGGAAAACAAAGGGAAATTAAACCCATTAGCCTAGTTTAACATCATGTGCTTCCCCTACTCGCCCCTCCTCCCATAGCCAAGGCTTAGGCTCACACACTGAATGTTACTTACGTTCCTTAGGTAATACCACTTGGCCCCATTTCAAGGCTTTAAAAAAGCCTCATCACTATGTACCCAGCATTAACACTCAAAGTCCCGCAGGGCTGTACCTCGGACGGCTGTTTCTACTGAGCATGATACTCAGCAGATGAAATGCTAGCAGCAGCAGCGTCTATGAACTGCCTTATAATAAACCGCGACTTGGCTGCACTTAGTCGTCACCAGGGCCACGCGCTGATGCGTGGACTGCACCCTCGGAGACTCTGATTTCATTGGTCTGGGAGTGGCCTGGACATCAGGATCTTTTCCTTTTGTAAAAAAAAAAATTATAATCCATAAGTTTTTCCTAATGGTTACATCTCACACCAGATGTGAGGAAACTGACCTTGGTAAAATGTGTGTGTACAGTTTTCTGTCACTTTATCACATATCTAGATTCGTATAACCAGCATTGTAATTATGATGCAGAACTATTCCATCACCATGAAGATATGCCTTTATGGTATCACCTACCTGCCTTCTCTCTACTATCCCTAACTCCTGACGAACACTAATCTCAATAACTTTGTCATTTCAAGACTGTTAAATAAATGGAATCGGCCAGGCATGGTAGCTCACATATGTCATCCTAGCACTTTGGGAGGCCGAGACAGGTGGGTCACTTGAGGTCAGGAGTTTGAGACCAGCCTGGCTAACATGTCGAAACCCCATCTCTACTAAAAATACCCCAAAATTAGCCTGGTGTGGTGGTGCATGCCTGTAGTCCCAGCTACTCAGGGGGCTGAGGCGTGAAAATCACTCAAATCCAGGAGGTGGAGATTGCAGTGAGCCAAGACTGCACCACTGCACTTCAGCTTGGGCGACAGAGTGAGACTCTGTCTCTAAATAAATAAATAAATGGAATCAAACAGTGTGCACCCTTTTGAGATTGGCTTTTTCACTCACCATAATGCACCTGAGATCCATCTAGGTTGTGTGAATCGATAGTTCATTCCTTTTTATTGCTGGTATAGATGTACTACACCTTGGGGCTATTACAGATAAAGCTGCCATGAACATGTGTATAAAAGTTTTTGTGTGACCAGCGTGGGCGACATAGCAAAACCCCATCTCTATCAAAAAAAAAAATTAGCCAGGCATGGTGGCATAAACCTGTGGTTCCAGGTACTCAGGAGGCTGAGGTAGGAGGATTGCTTGAGCCCAGGAGATCAAGGCTGCAGTGAGCCACAATCATACCACTGCACTCCAGCCTGGGTGATAGAGCAAGACTCTGTCTCAAAAATTTATAAAAAGTTTTTGTGTGGGAACATAAGTTTTTATTTCTCTGGCATGAATGCCAGACGTGCTGTTGTTGGATCGTATGTTAAGTATATGTTTAGTTTTTAAAGAAACTGCCAAACGTTCCAGAGTGGCTGTACCATTTTACATCTCCACCAGCAAGGAGAGATCCAATTTCTCCACATTCCTGCCAACATTTGATACTGTCACTATGTTTTATTTTAGCCATTCTGTAGGTGTGTAGTGAAACTTCATTGTGGTTTAGTTTACATTTCCATCAAAATGAGTGATGTTGAACATCTTTTCATGTGTTTATTTGCCATCTGTATAGCCTCTTCAGTAAAATGTCTCTTTATATCTTTTGCCGATTTTCTAATTGGATTTGGGCATGGGCCAGAGAGATGGAGGAGGGGCAGTGCATCAAAAATTTCCCTAAGTGTATCTACCATACAGCCAAGTTTGGGAAGCACTGCGTCATTATAACTTCTTTATATCGGTACACTCTAAATGTAAGCCATTGCACCTGTGCTAATATTAAAATAAGGTCAGTGTGGGCACTGGCTAATTAAATATGCCTGCAGTCCAATGGAAAAACACTGGAGATGCTTTCCATGACCTCAGGTTGTTTGCATATACTCATCATAAGGCTGGAGGAGTGAGCCCTGCGGGGAATATTTCTGGAAATGTGGCCCAAATATCTTCTGCTTCAGAATCATGGCATGTGTATGTGAATGTGTGCGCCAGTGTACATGTGTGAAAAACGGTGATTCCCCAGTCCCAAGCCCCAGACCTACTAAATCAGGACTTTTGAGGATGAGGCCTAGAAATCTATACATAGCCCAGGAGATTTCCATGCACTCAAATATTTGAGACCTGCCTTGCTCAAGGAAGACTGGGGACCCAATCTTCACTTCAGGGCATAGGTGGATGCCTTCCTATTAAGAAATTGATTGGCCAGGCTTGGTGGCTCATGCCTGTAATCCCAGCACTTTGGGAGGCAGACATGGGTAGATCACAAGGTCAGGAGATCGAAACTATCCTGGTTAACATAGTGAAACCCCATCTCTACTGAAAACACAAAAAATTAGCTGGACGTAGTGGCACACGCCTGTAGTCCCAGCTACTTGGGAGGCTGAGGCAGGAGAATCGCTTGAATCTGGGAGGTGGAGGTTGCAGTGAGCCGAGATCGCGCCACTGCACTCCAGCCTGGATGACAGAGCAAGACTCCGTCTCAAAAAGAAGAAAAATAAATTCACTTAGGCAGGGCACAGTGGCTCCTTTCTGTAATCTCAGTGCTTTGGGAGGTCAAGGCGGGAGGACTGCCTGAGGCCAGGAGTTTGAGACCAGCCCAGGCAACACAGCAAGACCCTGTCTCTAAAAAGAAAAATAAAGAGGCCAGGCGCAGTGGGTCACGCCTGCAATCCCAGCGCTTTGGGAGGCCAAGGCAGGTGGATCACCTGAGGACAGGAATTCGAGACCAGCCTGGCCAACATGGCAAAATCCTGTCCCTACTAAAAATACGAAAATTAGCCAGGCATGGTGGTGGGTGCCTGTAATCACAGCTACTCAGGAGGCTGAGACAGGGAGAATTGCTTGGACCCAAGAGGCCGAGCTTGCAGTGAGCTGAGATTGCCCCACTGCACTCCAGCCCGGGCAACACAGCAAGACTCTGTCTCAAAAACTAGAAATAAATAATAATAATAAAAAATTAAAAAAAGAAACCAAAACAGGCATAGTGGCATGTGCCTGTAGTTTCAGCTACTCAGGAGGCTGAGGTAGGAAGATTGCTTGAGCCTAGCAGTTTAAGGCTGTATGAGCTGTCATCATGCCACTGCATTCTAGCCTTGGTGACAGAGTCAGACCCTGTCTCAAAAAAAAAAAAAGAAAAAAGAAAAACAAATTGGTTTAGAGAAGAGTTGTCTTGAGCCGATTTGGAGCGTGGAAACATGCGTTCTACTTCCGAAATGTGAGGAACAGACAGGGGCAGGGTAGCGTGCTTTTGTATACTGCCAAAGTGTTCCTGAGAAGCAGTGATTTGTAGTGATCAATAAAGATAATGTAACTAACATGTGTGAGCACTAGGCTTTCCCCACACACTAGCTCCCCTAATTCTTATAACAAGTTAGAGGTTATTATGTTCTCTACTTTGTAGATGAGGGGGCTGAGGTTTCGAGAGGCCTGGTCATTTGCCAGTATCATAGGACTAGCAGATGTCAGGCTGTTTTTCCTTCTGGAATCTCCCTTATTGTTGTCTTTAGTTGTCCCAAACTCCAGTTTTTATTATTAAATATTTTTAGAAGACCTACTCGAACCTCATTTTAAGAAGAAACTAGGCCAGGTGCAGTGGCTTATGCCTGTAATCCCAGCACTTTGGGAGGCCGAGGCATTTGGATCACTTGAGGCCAGCCTGGCCAACATAGTGAGACCCCCATCTCTCTACAAATATAAAAATTAGCCAGGTGTGATGGCGCACGCGAGTAATCCCAGCTACTTGGAGGTTGAGAGAGGAGAATTGCTTGAACCCAGGAGATAGAGGTTGCAGTGAGCCGAGATCACACCACTGTACTCCAGCCCGGGTGACAGAGCAAGACTCTGTTTCCAAAATATGTAATAATAATAATAATAATAATACAAATTAGAAAAATTATTTTTAAAAGAAACTATAAGAATTTATAAATGTATTTACACATCCCCGAACAGCCTAACCGATCATCATTTGTGGGCTGACATAAATGCTGCATGGAAGTGGTGTATCGAATTATTTCTCTGGTGTAGTACTGCAGTCTAAACTGTAAGCATCAAGCCGGTTCTAAATAGAGACAGTGGAGCTCTCTGGAGCGCTCGAGTGGTAAACTACTATACAGTGGTAACAATTCCTTTTATCCTGCTGCTCAGGAACCTGTCATTATGGGGAGAGTAAGTCACACCCTTTAAATATACACATGTGGCCCTGGTGTCCATTTACACAGCTGCCATTAAATGGCTCATCCAGGTGAAAGCCCTTTTGTTTGCCAGCTTCTGTCCTGACTCATCTTGGATGACTGCCTCAGGTCCCTGTGTGGCTCTGACATAATTGATATTTTCATAACATACCCAGCTTCATTGTTCACAGTTCCTGGTCTGTGCCAGTTTATGTGTTTGAGCCTCAGGTAAGTTGAGCGCTGTGGACACATGGGTGTGATGAAATGGTTTCCTCTCCTCCAGTTCCACATTCAAAACCTAAGTCTTCCTGCAGGGCTCCTAGCCTTCAGGATTTCCATAGAAATCAGAGCCTGAGGCCAAGTTTAAGGTGTAAGGCTCTATCCCAGAGCTGGAAGGGTGAGGGTAAGGGAGTCAATGTGGGGTGATATGAACCAAACTGGCCAGGGTGCCGCAGAAACCACACCAGTCACAGCCACACAGGACTCTCTGGACGGGCCACGTGGAGCCACCACATTTCGAAATTGTCACAGGGGAGGACGAGAGAGGAGCTTATCTCCTGACTCTCTGGTCAAAGTGGGTCCTCTGTGGATTCAACTCTCCCTCAATTTGGGCTATTTACCTTTTAAGCAGTGACAAGGCAGCCGTCTTCTAGGCTCCCAGCCAGGGGGCAAGAAGCTTCATCTGAGTCTGCAAGTGCTGGGAAGATCTGGTGCCCTGTGCTAGGGCCTGGGCTGCAAGCGCCTCGGCTCCCATAAGGTGGGCATTGTAGCAGCCATGCCTAAGCCCGGCTGTCAGCCCTCACCCTGTGGGGAAGCAGCATCTGCAGCCAGTGGCAGAGAGAAAGTGAGACTGGGAAGCTGGGGCTCCCCACTGAGCAAGCAGCCAGGGCCCAGCAGGCAGATGGGGCTGAGCAAATGTGGGGAGGCCCAAAACTTAAGTCCAAGTAGTTCCCCTCCTGATTCTAATGCTGTATCTGAGTATCAGTCAGGGTTCTTACTTGCAAGCCACAAGAACGTACTTTAGCTTCCTTAAACCAAAAATGAATTTATTGGGTGTACATGGAAGAGCTTTCAGAAACTGAAGAGTGGGCTTATAATGCAACCAATGAGAGCTGCCAACTAGGCAGCAGAAACCGGGGCCCAAACACCACTACCATGGGGGCAGGACCCTTTCTCTACTAGACCCTAACATCACCACCTCCTCATGAGATCTCACACCATCAGCGTGCCTCCAAAAAGTGCAGGGGCTCTGATGTTTGTTATGGGTTTGACTGTCCCCCACACCCCTAAGTTCTTATGTTGAAATCCTAACCCCTAGCACTTCAGAGTGTGCCCTTATAGGGAGATAGGGTCTTACAGAGGTAATCAAATTAAAACAAGGTCATTAGCACAGGCCCTAATCCAATATAATTGCAGTCCTTATAAGAAGGAAAAATTGGACATAGAGACACGCATAGAGGGAAGGCAAGGTAAAGAGACATAAAGAGAAGATGGCTACCTACCAGCCAAGGAGAGATGCCTGGGACAGATCCTTCACTTGTGGCTCTCAGGGAAACCAACCCGGTCGACACCTTGATTTTGGACTTTAGTCCTCCAGAACTGTAAGAGAATAATTTCTGGTGTTTAAGCCATCCAGTTCGCGGTATTTTTGATAGCAGCCCCAGCAAATACAATCCTGGAGAGCCAAGGGGGAAAAAAGAAAGAGAATCCTTACCAATTTGTTGAACTTTTGCAGATTGCTAAAGTACTTTGATGCACATTACCTTGCCTGGCAGGGCTGTCTTCATGGCCATGAGACCTGTGCGGTCACACAGGGCTCTGATCTCAGAAGCACCCAGCACTTGGTTCAATGCCCTGCTGTTGCCATCTTAAAATTCTTCATGATTTTTTAAGCCAGGGACCCCACAATTTTCATTTTGCACTGGGTTCCCCAAATTATGTAGGTCCTGTCACCTGGTTATCACAGTAATCTCGTGAAGTAAACAGAGACTGTTGTTACGTGTGTTTATTAATAATGAAACCAAAGCTGAGAGATGTTAAGCAACTTGATCAAGGTCAACAGACCTCCCCAGAGTTGGATCAAGATCTGAGATCTCTGATGCAATGGCTTCTGTGTCCACCCAGTTTTGAGATTCTGTCATTCTAGAACCTATGTAAAAGGTAAGAAAATTTGGAGGTAAACCTTTACACAGCTGCCTTGCCTTCACTCGATTATCCTGGCAGAAGTTTAACGCTTGAAAGCAAGCTTGGGGTCTCCTGGATAGTCAAGAGGTTCCTCTACCAGCCTCATCTCTGTCACTGGTCTGCTCTAGTCTACTTTTATCTGTGTTCCTATTAGACTTCATGTCTGGAAAAGCAGAGTTCTTAGCTGCCCAGGCCCCAGGTCAACCTCGCTTGGGTTCAGATAGAAACTGCTGACCTCAGGTCACTGGATTCATGTCCTAAGCCAAGGTCCTTGAAAAATATTAGGAATTAATCAATTAACATCTTCCTTGATTCTAGATATTCTCTGTCTCATTTTTCCTGGGATAAACCAACCCTTCTAGTTGGTCCGGTATAAAGTTTCACTGTCTCTCCCATCTCCTTTCTCTCCTCTCTCTTCCCCCTTGAGTCCTTGCTTTACTGATGTTCTTCCATTAGGCCAACTGTCCCTTTCCCTTGACTTTCTTACCTTTTCCCCAGCCACCGTTCCACCACAGTTTTCTAACAGCCTCTCAGTTCTTCACAGCTCTGCCTCCACCATCACCACCACATCCTCCCATCGGTGTCCTAAATAAACATTTCACAAAGTGGTGCTTCATTACTCTTGGGTTCTACTCAAGTAGGTCATTTTCCAAGTTCATGAAAATTGGAATAGGTAAGAGGAAGTGTGAGGGTTTTAAATTTATTTACCACAGAATGCAACATTGGAGGGTGAGGTGTACGGTAATTCTATTTTGTTGTTGCTTATTTATCCCCTGAGGCAGATATAAGTTGTTTACACACATGTCTTTCTTTGGACAACTTCTCCCCCATTGTGTGTGGTCTTGCGGGGCTGTCAGCCTCCTTGATGCCTTCCCATAGGACCCAGGGTGGCCAATCAGAGTATCCTATCCTCCAGTGATTGGCTCTAGGATTCCCAGATGACACAAGCAGCACCCATCAGAATCATCCTTGCCAATGGGGATCTAGAAAACTGGAGGGAGATAGTCTCTCTTCCTCTACGAATGGGCAAGCATGGAGACCAATGCTAACAGGAAAGAAAAACTAAAAGAAGTAGAGTGGGGTCCAGATTTAAAGACTCCAACTTGATGAGGTCTCTAGTGATGGTTACTTGCTCACAGAGTCAATGGAGACTGAATTGACCAGCAGCCATTTAGAGTTTTAAAGGCAGGTGGTGGTAGAGAAAACTGAAGTTTGGCAAAGAGGGGTCTCGAATGCCCAGAGTGATGGTGCAAGATGGGAGCTAGTACTGTGCTTAGGACCTTTTCCTTTTTTAATGGATGGGGATTTCTGGGTTGTTCTAATGCTTGGGGGTTGCTTTTGGCCTTGTGAGACAGGAGTGCTAGACTCTTGCAACGTGCAGGACAGTTCTACAAAATGAAGACCTGTCCTGTTAACTTGCTCTCTCTCTGCAGGAGAGAAAAAAACCAAACTGTAGAAAGAAAGAGAATCGTGGCGTCACTGAGTGAATATATGTATCCAGCCCTGCAGATGCCTGAGATCCACCCTCAGGCTGTACCTTTTCCACTTAAGCCTGTTTGCACTGGGTTTGGTCACTTGCAACAGAAAGAGAACTGACAATTTCACACACAGGGGGAGTTACAAGTGCTCTGCTCTTCTGCAATTGCCTTCCATAAGCCTCTAGTCTATATACTAAATTAAAATTCATACTAAATTAAATCCATGTTAAATCTTCCATCTGCCCACAAATCTGACTATGTCATTCCCCTATCCTAAGTTCTTACTGACTCCTCTTTGCCTAGAGGCTCCAGGGCAAGGCACAGAAAGCCCTCATGCCTGAGGGCTGACCACCTCTCCTGCCTCATCTCTGGCCACTTCCTGCCTCACTCTCTATACTCTAGAACAACTGCACTGTTTGAGGATTTCTGCGGTCTCACCTATCCATGCCACTGCTCCTCTGCCTGGAATCCACTTCCTACCTCTTTTGCCCATAGTCAGCTCAGTCATCAAATCCCTCACAGGAAGCCTTCCATGAACCCCCAGCTGGACTAATGTCCCTATTCTGTGCTCCCAAAGCACAGCGTGTATACCTCTATCTTATGACCATCTTACATTAAAAGATCTGTCAGTGTGTCTGTCTCACCCACTAGACTAGAAGATTCTCAGGTTCAGGGGTTGTATTTTAGTCAATTATGTTTTCCACAGCAGCTAGCATAGAGTGACTGGCACATAGTGGGTCCTCAAAAAAGATCCTGTTGAACTGAACTGGTCCTTGTCATAGGTCAAATATAATAGTGTTTCTGATGAATCATAAGTCATATTGGATGACATCTGAGATAACCTGCAGTTTATAGAATCTCTCATTCTTTGAGTGAACCACTGGTGTACCTATGACTATTTGTATGACCCTTGTATGGAAAAATAAAAGCTGTCTAAAGACAAATACTTTTTTAAATGGCTTGAGTTACTTAGTTGAACAGAGAAAAACAAAATGAAAAATGAATGCTTTTCTTTTTTTAAGAGACAAGGTCTCACTCCGTCACCCAGATTGGAGTACAGTGACGCAATGACACCTGACTGCAGCCTCAGACTTCTGGGCTTGAGTGATCCTCCTGCCTTAGCTTCCCAAGAAGCTAGGACAACAGGGGCCTACCACCACACCTGGCTAGGTTTGTAAACATTTTGTAAAGATGGGGATCTCACTATGTTGCCCAGGCCAGTTTCCAACTCCTGGCCTCAAGCAATCCTCCCTGCTTTGGCCTCTCGGAGCACCGGGATTACAGGGGTGAGCCACCATGGCCGACCCAGCATTTTTTATTTACACGAGGCCATTTTAGTTCCCCAAAAAAGCACAGTGCAGAGGCAAACACCACTCCAGAGGCCGAAGTGAGGAAAAGGCTACTAGGGGTGGTTAGCTTTCTGGAATAGGACGGGAAGTAACATTGCTCCTGAGCCAGCCAGCTGCTGTCCTTTGGCCTGGGTTTGGGAAGGAAGAAGCGAGTGCCTGTGGCATCTGAGCATCCCGTTCCCTGTCTGTGGGTATAGACAGCGTTCTCGTTTTATCTTTGTCATCTCACAGTATATCCTTGTTTTTACTGTTTTTGTCTCAGAGGAGGTGGTAGGGTGAAGGGAGTGAGGAGAAGTGAAAAATGTGTATTTTTAGCCATGACACAGCCAAATGTTCTGAGTCTTCTTTTATAACCACATTTAAAAATAAATGTCAAGAGTTAGGAATTAAGTGATTTCTTAGTGTCCACATCCTCCTTCCATCCTTAGTGTTGGCATGTCTCCTTCTGACCTGGTTACCCTTGTGTGGTGTTGCTTTCAACTCCAGATGTATACATCGCTAGCTGCATGGAATTTTTAAAGACATCACATGAAATGCTCTTGTTTTTAAGGTTAAAATATGCACCTTTATTCTGAGTTTAATATAATAATACAACTGTTCCTATGCAAGGATGTGAGCATGATTTTCCATGAAAATCATGCATTCTGCTGTGCTTTCATTCATTTTTTCATGCAATATTTCTCAAACATATAATTAGGGTAAAAAATCAGGCAATGTACATAAAGATGAATAGCCACCCTGCTTTCTGGGAGTTACCATCTGGACAACTCTTTCTCATAAGGGGCTCTGAAATGTGCTGACATTCGACTCACCTGAGGTTATCGCTAAAATACAGATGCCTGGGCTGCACCCTAATTTTGCTGAATTAGATCATATATGAGATAATGTATTTTCATGCCTTCAAAATGCTTTGTAACTAAGGAATAGTATGACTTTCAGGAAGAACTAACACCATGAAATTCATAAGCATGTGTGTGAATGCCCTCAGTCAGGTTTCCAGAAGGTACTAAGTTTTAAGTTAACAACTAAGACTGAGCCACTGTTGTCAACGAGACCGACACTGAAACCTCACTCTAACCATTACCTGCTTCACGGCCTTGGGAAAGTTATTACACTTGTCTTTCTTCTCACATGTTTGAACTTGGGATAAAGCCCACCTTACAGAGTTACTTTGAGAATTAAATGGAACAACATTTGTAAAGTCTTAACCCAGCACCCAGCATGTAGTGATGCTAGCCAGCAGTCATTCTAGATTGATGGACACTCTTCAAAGATAAGATTTTTTTTTATAATAAAATATTTTTTTCTGTCCCAGGTATATGAAAGCACAGGACTCAAGCCATTAGCTCCCTTATTCCACTGCTCTGCACCCTGTGGTTTAAAATGGTTAAAATTATTTTTCAATTAACGGCTTTATTGAGATATAATTTATATACAGCAAAAGTCACCATGTATAGTATACAATCTGGCCAGGCAAGGTGGCTCATGACTGTAATCCCAAGACTTTGGGAGGCTGAAGTGGGAGCATCTCTTGAGGCCAGGAGTTTAAGACCAGCCTGGGCTACAAAGTGAGAGCCTGTCTCTCAAAAAAAAAAAAAAAAAAAAAAAAAAAAAAAAAAAAAAAAAAAAAAAATTAAAAGTAAAACTTAGCTTCTGTGATGTGTGCCTGCAGTCAGGAGGCTAAGGTTGGAGGATGGCTTGAATCTGAGAGTTTGAAGCTTCAATAAGCTATGATTGCACCACTGTACTCCAGCATGGCCAACTGAGTGAGACCCTATCTCTAAAAAAATAATAATAACTAAATACAAGTCAATGGTTTTCAGTGTATTTACAGAGTTGTGCAACCAACCACCACTATCTAATTTAGAACATTTTCAAGATTAGTTTTTAGAATGTGTGTGTGTGCCTTCCTTAGGATGGGTGAGCTTATTGTATGGATTTTTTTTTTTTTTTTTTTTTTAGATAGGTCACCCAGGTTGGAGTGCAGTGGCACAATCATGGCTCACTGCAGCCTCAACCTCCTAGGCTCAAGCCATCCTCCCACTTCAGTCTCCCAAGGAGCTGGGACTACAGGTGCATGCCATCACATCCAGCTACTTTTTGTATTTTTATAGAGATGAGGTTTTGCTATGTTGCTCAGGCTGGTCTCAAACTCCTGAGCTCAAGTGATCCACCCACCTTGGCCTCCCAAAGTGTAGGCGTTAGCCACCATGCTCAGCCCAAATTTTTAAAAACAAATAAACAATATTATACATGGTAGCAGTTATTTTGTCCTTTACACACCTTGGGAGACTACAGATGCTTTCTTTAAGGTATTATTTTCGTCTTTCTAATTTACCTCCTGGAATTGTCTTCAAAAATTTGTTCACATCGTTTTAAGTATCTTCAGTTGTGGTAGATCATCTTTTGAAGATGGATGTGAATGAAAGTGATCAAAAACAGTGATTATCTATCTTCAGTGACCAGCAGAGGAATACAAACTGGTTAATGCTGTCAGGTGAGGGGTGGCGGTGGGGGCAAAAAATCAAGGATTGACTATAAATCAGTGAGACAGGTGATCTACTGTGGCCTATATCTGAACTCTAAAGGTGTAAAGAATGAACAAATTAATAAAAACATCAGTAAATATCAATACATAAGATACAAGTTTGTTATAATCATTTAGGGAGATAGTGTTAAATCAGTCCAGGAATAAGTGGATTCTGACAAACTTGGCACCAAGGTCTACTATGACACTTACCATATTGTGCTATGAATACGTATTTGGCTACATGTCTCATCAGGATGAGCTTCTCTAGGGCAGGGGCCTTGTCATATTTGTCTAAATATTGCCAGCACTTACCCCTATTCCTGACACAGTTGGGGCACCCAGTGAGTCTCCTATGAAAAACCAGAGTATCAGGCTCATGAGCTGTAGGCTGTGCATAAAGATGATACCTGTGTGAATTACTTGCAGACAGAAAATTTTTTCTTCAACTGGTTCCTTAAGTTACTTTAGGGGAATTCTGTGGCACAGAGTTCTGGATTGAGACACATGGATTGCTAAGTAACCCCAGAGCAAAACACAAATGATTTACCAATAAGGAATTCTTTTATATTAGCAATGCATATGTAAACAAGAGCTGACTGCAAACCATGTTGGACACACAGAACATAGAGATGCATTTTAAAACTCTTCATACCAAATGTTATCTATTTCCTTGTCCAAAATAATACTGAGGGATTATAAAAGCAGAAATAATTCAGGTCCAAATGAACTCTAAAGTGTAGATATTTTTACTATATTTATTTATTTATTTTTGGAGATGGAATCTCACTCTGTTGCCCAGGCTGGAGTATAGTGGCATGATCTCAGCTCACTTAGAATGTGTGTGTGTGCCTTCCTTAGGGTGAGTGAGCTTATCCTATGGAATTTTTTTTTTTTTTTTAAGATAGGTCACCCAGGTTGGAGTGCAGTGGCACAATCATGGCTCACTGCAGCTTCAACCTCCTAGGCTTAAGCCATCCTCCCACTTCAGTGTCCCAAGGAGCTGGGAGATTGAAACTTCTGCCTCCTGGGTTCAAGCGAATCTCCTGGCTCAGCCTCCTGATAAGCTGGGATTACAGACATGTACCACCAGGCCTGGCTAGTTTTTGTATTTTTAGTAGAGACAGAGTTTCACCATGTTTGCCAGGCTGGTCTTGAACTTCTGACCTCAGGTGATCCACCCGCCTGGGCCTCCCAAAGTGCTGGGATTACAGGCATGAGCCACCTCACCCAGACTATTTTATATTTTTATACATTCTGAAGAAAATCTGTACTTCGTCCTCATGCTGCATTAACAATAGTGAACATGTATTGTTTATATTAGAAATGGTTTAAATTAATCATCTCTGTATGATGCAACTAGTTATTTAATTGCACAGACTTTCTTTTAGCTGGAAATTTCAAGATACTGTTGACAAGTAAATATGTGAACAGAAGGACCTGCTGACTTTAATTAATATCTGAAAATAAATTGTATAGGTTCAAATAATATCTTGGTATTACAGATTAACAAAGCATTTTCATATGCCCACTATCTCATTTACTTGCCTTGAAGGTACTGATTATCTTTATATTATAAATGGGGACATTGAGGCTGAAAGAGATGAAGTCAAATTGCCCCAAATCACAAAGTCAGTGCATTGCAAGACCAGAGTCATAACCCACGATTTAGACTCCTGGCCTAATCTCCTTTCTCCTCTGAGTCCAACTCATCCCCTCTGTAGCTCACCCTCACCATTCAACTTACAAACAGGTCGTGAACACTCCTGCATGCTCTCGAATGTCCGAGGGAATCTGACTACACTTTAAGATTTGGAAACAAATCCACTGTGAGAAGCAAATGCCAATACTGCTGCCGCTTCCACCCCAAATAGACTCATACACTTTGTTAGATGAACCAGAAGATACCTCTTCCTTCCTCCTGCAGTCAGGGGAGAAGCCTACTGATTGGAGAGAAGAGCTCGGGTGTGCCATTTGCCCTCTGTTTGTGCAGGAAAGGATTAATAATACCTTAGCATAAGACCAGGATTTTTAGTAGGAAACAAGGTAAAGTCACATGAATAGAAGGAAAGTACTTTTCTTGTTTAGATAAAAATGGGGAATCCAGATAGAAATTAATTACAGTGCCACTGTTGATGAGAGTGTAAATTAGTCCAACCATTGTGGAATGCGGTGTGGCCATTCCTCAAAGAGCTAAAAACAGAATTCCTATTTGACCCAGCAACCCCATTATTGGGTATATAACCAGGGAAATATAAATCGCTCTGTCATAAAGACACATGTACACAATAGTTCAACTGCAGCACTCTTCACAGTAACAAAGACATGGAATCAAACTAAATGCCCATCAACTGTAGACGGCATAAAGCAAATGTGGCACATATACACCATGGAATACCACACAGCCATAAAAAAGAATAAGATCATGTCCTTTGCAGGGACATGGATGGAGCTGGGGGCCATCATCCTTAGCAAACTCACACAGGAGCAGAAAACCAAAAACCGCATGTTCTCACTTATAAGTGGGAGCTAAATGATGAGAACATATGGACACAAAAAGGGGAACCACAGACACCGGGGTCTACTTGAGGGTAGAGGCTGGGAGAAGGGAGAGGATCAGAAAAAATAACTGGGTTTAGAACCTGAGTGATAAAATAATCTGTACAACAAACCCCTGTGACATGAGTTTAGCTATATAACAAACCTGCACATGTACCTCCAAACCTAAAAGAAAAGTTTAAAAAATTCTAGTGGAAAGATTTTTTTCGTTTTAAACAATCCAGAGAAAACCCACCAGGGCACTGAATAGAACCTGCTACTATTTGACACTTCCTTTATCCATGGGACTGGAGCTCATCCACTTTCCTCTCCAGGGACTCAGTAGATGCATGTCTTGAAACCAGAGACAGCCTTTCCCTCTACAGAACAAGTCAGTAGACAGAGAAGAGAAGTAATGGACATTCACCCGAGGCTGCAAGTCATGAGAAGGGACCAAGGGAGAGGAAAACTTGATTATCTCTGTAAGGAAGAGGGAGGGATGGTAGATCCAGGGAACAGGGACTATCAGTGAAAAGGAAGGAGATGGGTTAAGGGAAGGGAGGCATAATGGGGAGAGAGAATGAAACTGTCTGAAGACCAACAGAGGACCTGCAGTCACACTCAAAAACACACCCCAGCCAAGGGCTAGTGCAGGAGAGATCACTGCTTAAGCTTCCCAGGGGAGGAAACCCACGGAGGAGAGACAATGCCTTCTTCCCTAGTTTGTCCCTGAATCTTCACAGCAGCAGAACAATGATCTCTAGTAAACACCTGCCTAAACCGTTACTGCACTCCAGGGGCTATCTGGTTTACCAAAGGGCAGGTGAGGAGGCGTCCAGCCCAAAGGGGGATGGTTTCCTCGCCCATGGTAACTGCTGTGGTTTCCCGGGGCAGCCGTGAGTGTCCTCTGCACACATCCAACTGCAAAAACGGCCAGGTGAACCTCCTTGGTCCACAACTATGTTCCCCTCCTTAGAGGCAAACTAGTGATCCACCTATGAGCAGAAAAGGAAGGAACCTGCTGTATGGTTTGTTAGAAGAAAGACTTTAGATAAATTAACAGAGTTTAATTGGACAAAGAACAATTGGAGAATCGGGCAACGCCACCATTAGAATAGGTACAGAGCAACTGGCGCTGTCATGCATCAGAGAGGATTTGTGGACAGAAGAAAGTAAGTGACATAAAGTAAACAGAAGTGAGATACAGAAACAGACTGGTTACAGCTCCGGGTCTGCCTTATTTGGCAATGGTTTGAGCAGTTGCCTGCTGTGATTGGCTGAAATTCAGCTACTTGTTACAAGAGTTCGTTACAGTCTGTTTAGGCATCCAGTTAGGCTACAGTTCACTATGTATGGAGAAATCTTCTAAAATATGTAAGGAGGCAGCTTTAGGCTAAACAATTTAATAGGTTTTACACAGCAACCCTTGACCTGATTTGCCTTCTAGTTAAAGGTAGTTAATGAAATCTTACTTCACCTTCAGTAGAAGAGCTGAATGGGTAAAGCTAGCACCACATAAAAATAGTGATATTAATTTCCCTACTCTCCTCTTTCTTAGAATTTCAGACATTTTGGGAACCTGTATTTATTTCGACGTATAGTATGGATTTACAAAAAGATGCATGAAGGCATGACTGTCAGCATCACCGAAAAATTAATATAGCCAAAGTACGCACAGTAAGGTTTTCTTGTGGTACTTTATTCTTCGAATGCATTTAAAATATAATTCCAGGCCAGGCATGGGTGGCTCATGCCCGTAATCCCGTCACTCTAAGAGGCCGAGGTGGGCGGATCACCTGAGCTCAGGAGTGTGAGACCAGCCTGGGCAACACATGTGAAACCCAATCTCTACAAAACATATGAAAATTAGCTGGGTGTGATGACACATGCCTGTAGTTCCAGCTACTCAGGAGGCTGAGGTGTGGGGATGGCTTGAGCCTGGGAGGTCAAGGCTGCACTGAGCCATGATGTCGCCCCTGCATTCCAGCCTGGGTAAAGAACGAGACCCTGTCTCAAGAAAAAAAAGAATGTAATTCCAAAAATTCAAAACATGTTCAGGAAGACAAGGGTAGGGTATGTTTGTTGATTGTCGCTCTCGCATCCATTCCCTACCTCTCTTTTCCTAATAGGTCTGGGATTTCCCAGCCAGGTAGTTTGGGTGAAATAGGTTCTACCCATCCAGGTCCTGGAGCAGACCTTCACTGGCTTAATCCAATTAGAGTGATCTGCCCCTCCTAGTCACATTAATTGGTGCAAGGATGGGCACCTGACTACAATCTTGCCAATTAAAGCCAGTGAGATTTAATTAGGGGTTTCAGTTAAGCTGTTAGAGAAGCAATGTTTTCCTGCTGGATGTAGCCAGCAAGCTTGTAGCTCTGGTAGCTTCCAAAAACCTTTTGGGACCAGGAGAGGCAGCCCTGTCTGAGAATAGAGCCATTAGACACCAAAGTGGCAAAGCTAAGAGGCGAAGAGGAGAAACTGGGTCCTGGTTAGTGCTGAAGCCAGGGATATAGCCTCATTTTGTAAAACTTCTCTACACCAATCAATACATTTGCCTTTCTGAGCCAGTTTGGGTCAGGTTTCTCTGTCATTTGCAACCACAACACCTTATTTCTAAAAATCTACCTTATAAAAAACACACATGTCTAAAACTTCTTTTACTGATCATTTGAAATTAAAGTTTCATTTTCACAATGAAATCGAATGAAGAACCACAAAATACTGGCAACACCCACTGCAGAAAGGAAGTGGGTTATTTCCACCACTCACTGGCTTTTCTTTTCTCTTTTTTTCTCCCTTTTTGCCACTCTCTTTCTCTCAACTTCCAAAGGAAACACCTAGATAAATCCTATTTGGCTGAAGTCAAGTGCACTGCAGACTGCATTAGTTTTGCAGGAAGGTGCTGACAATCTCACAGTGTCAAGTGTATGGTGTCCTGGAGTGTTAGGAATCTAGATTTTCCTTCCTTTTGTAGGTGATTTGCACCATGACTTCTTAGATACCACTATCTGCCGTTATAAACTGTCATTTTTATCGAGTGGAGAAAACACAGCCTTAATTCTCCCTTGCAATGTGAACCCGGGGCAGGTGTCAATGCCAATTACAGCTGCCACAAGTATTACTAGTCCACGTGTTCTCTTCCTTTAGGATTTGGGGGCCCATCTTCAATCTTTTTGTATCTCTCATCACAGGCAAATATTTTAAAATGTCCCTTAAAGATGATGATGATGCTAATGTAACTGTTTTGGTACCTGATTAAATCCAATTTTGCACATATCTGGTGTGTATTACGTGGTAGAGTTATCCCTCTATCCACGCCACCCCTCCCCTGCCTGTTGTGGGGTGCTGGGTGGTTGCATTGGACCTTGCCTTAATTGTTCAACAATTAAATTTCCCTGTCTGCACAATGGACTATGTGAGGTTCTTGAGACAGAACTAGCCCCATAAAGAGTGCTCTGACTTTGCTCACCCCTCCCCACATCCTCAGCTGCAGGGCCTCTAGTACAACTCATAAACATAGTGTCATCAATTCCTTGAAATTCTTTTTTTTTTTTTTTCCTTCCCAGTAATAGGGACATATAGGACTGTGCTTGGCTGTCTTTCCCAGTTGGGGGAGTGCAGGCTATCTCCTATGTCTGATATTTTTCTCTTGGCTTCTCTCCCTTGTTGACTAGACTGCTTCAGGGATCTGGCAAATGGTTCCACAGATCCAAAGTTCCAGCAGTCTATAAGTGTATGTTGTCAGAGTGACCTCGGGCAGTGTGTGGCCAGGGGACCCCTCCATGCCAGTGGCCTCATGTGGGCCTCAATGAGCAGTACAGTCCCTAAGACCTGCGTTTGAGGGCCTTGCCCATCAACACACACACACACACACACACACACACGCATAAATTTATTAAAAAACATACGAGCACCTCTGTAACTTAGGATCTGGCATTCAGTGCTGCCTCAGTGGGGTGCATAACCCTCAACCTCCATTATCGTGATTGATGCCATGGAGGCTCCAGGGAATGCTGCTTCTCATTTTTAGCTCAATGCCCTAAAAACAAAAGGTTACAGCCTCTCAGTGCCATGAAGGATAGTGACACTGCTGACGTTTGTGACTATGTTACGTTAACATAACTATGTTTATGTTAACTCCAAGAAAACCTAGATTTTTTTTAAAGGTCAGCTTGTCAAATCCTTCTCAGACAGCAAGACTGCAGTGACTCCTGCATTACAACGTACTGTTTCCCAAGGATGAGAATCGTCCATTTTCTTGCTTCCGTCAGTGTTCCAGTTTGTGGTTCCAGATGTACTCAAGAATTAGCAAGGTTCTGCAACAGTTATAGATGACACTTAAGGAGTGGCAGTACTTCTTATTACTCTAAAATTTCTATTTATAAAAGTTGAAAATCCTGTATGGATTTAGATATTCTTATAAGGGATGGTACAATTTACAAAATAAGTAAAAGCAACTTATGTGACAAAATTATTTTGCATTTTTCTGTAATAACTTATACTGGTCCCATGATAATGGATGACATAATGTTTAAAATTCATGAGTTATTTCTAAACCTGAGGATTGCTTTCATTTTAAAAAACAATTCTGTTATAAATGCTTCAGCAAAGTTTCTCCAAGTTGAAATTAATAAACTACACTCTAAAAACGACAGCGACTCAAGGAAGGTTGTTTAATTTGGCATTAGAACATAATCTTGATTGTAACACTACATTAAGGGATTTTGCTAAATTAGAGAAAAATAAATTTATGAAAAAAACATGAAGATGATTTATGCATTGCTTGTCTCTAGAATATTAGGGATCCAGGTATCACCAGCCCATCATCAGAACAGTGAGACTTCTGTGATAATGGTTAAATTCAGTCACTTTTGATGTTTTGCTGACATTTGGTCATATGAAAACCAAAGCTTTGCAAGAATAATTGGCAGTGTGAGAACAGAACACACTTTAGCAGCTGAATCTATAACTTTTAAATATTTGGGCATATGGCATATAGGCCTCTATTTCTCCTCCTGCCCCATTGCGCAAATGGTGGTGGCGGGCTGGAGTGGGTGGTACCCGGCTCCGAGGGGCTCTGCCTTGCAGTCCCGCAGCGCGGGGCTCAGGGGAGCGGCCCGGCAGGTGCCAGAGACCCCGCCCCCGCCGCCCACCTCCTCGGGAATTGGCTGCCCTGGTCCTAGGGGGCGGCCCCAGGGTCAGGATGAAGTCTGGGGTCGCGGGCGCGGGCTACGTGGGGTTTCAGTTACTCGTGGACAAAGCGCCGCGCCGCGCGCTTGCATTGCGGCCCGGGCGGAGTTCCCCGTCCCCTTCCCTCCCCTTCCACACTCGCACGCTCGCTCTCCCTCCGCGCCTTGCCCTCCCCTCGACTCCCGGGTCCGGACCCTTCGGGGGAGGGTGGGGACGCTCGGGTCTCCTGGCCTCGCGTGCGTGTGTCCGAGCAGCCCTGGGCGGTGGGCGAGGGCGCGGCCTGGGGACCCGGGAGGGGCCGGGGCGCGGGGGCTGCAGGAAGTGGAGGCGGCCGCCGCGCGGGGACCGGCTTGGCGGGGTGAGAGACACCCGGAAACGGATTCCGCTTCGGGGCCCGAGCGAGTCGGGTGCCTCCGAGGGCGCGAGAGGATCGGGCGGGTGCTGCTGAGTAATCCCCGCGGCGGCGGCCGGACGCCCACCTCCCACGCCGCGCCGCAGCCGGGCCGCGGCTCCTCCCTCCGCGGTCCTTCCCTCCCCTTCCCTCCCCCTTCTCCCCTCCCTCCCGGCTCCGCTTGGCTCCGGGCAGGTAGAGCCGGGCTCCGGGCGCGCGCGGGGCCGCAGCAGCTGCTCCCGACCTCGCCTGGGCCCAGCGCAGGGCCTCGCGCGCCCATGGCCGGCTCGGAGCAGCAGCGGCCGCGGCGGCGGGACGACAGAGACTCGGACGCGGCAGCGGCGGCGGCGGCGCCCCTGCAGGACGCGGAGCTGGCCCTGGCCGGCATCAACATGCTGCTCAACAACGGCTTCAGGGAGTCGGACCAGCTTTTCAAACAATACAGGTGACCCACGCGTCCCCGCTCCCCCAACCCGGCCGCGCGCACCTCGTGTCCGGCTCATGCGCCTCGGTCTGCGGCCCCCGGGAGCCCCCTCCCCCTCCTGTCAGTCCCGGATTCCGGTCCCCAGGTCGCCTCCCGGGCAAGATCAGCCGGAGGGAATGCGCCTCTGCCACATCTCCTCGTCCACCCGCTACCCGCGGCTCCGTAGTCTTTTCCCTCCCGGGACCCCCAGCGCGCCCGCAGTCTCCCCTCTCACTTTGTCCCAGCCTCGCCCTCCCGGAGATGTGCCCGGTGCCGGTCGGCTTCTCTCCGCAGGGCAGCTGGCTTTGGGACCGGATGAGATTTGAGGCAGCAGCGAGCCTGGGACCTGGGCTGGTCGTGACTCTGGCTCGCGTGCTGCCCCGGCAGCCTTTGTGACGCGGAGCCCACCAGCTGCCTGCTCCTCGCTCCTCGCTCCTCGCTCCTCGCATGGCTCTGCATCATTGTGCGGTTCCAGACGCTTTTATTGTTTGAAAACAGACACGCACAGTTGCTTTGCCGTGCAGGAATTTAAAAATTTCAGCCCAACTCTGCCCACTCATCTCTCTGCCTTGTCTTCTACAAACTCAGTCCTCAAAATGAGTTCCTGATGTCTTTCAAGCAGGCGTTATTTATTAAGAATTTTTCCAACGTAAAGGAAGGAAGAAAATGGAGGGATTTTTAAAAAGTATATGAGAATGGTAGGAAAACACGTGTGTTCAGTTAATTTTTTATTTGTCTTTTAAAAAATAAAGCGAAAGAACTGAAACCTGGTAGTTTTCCTGTGGGGGTGGAAGGAACCTTCATTTCGTTGGGGACCTGGAGTGTGTGTTCTCGGGTTGAGGAACCAGGTTTGTGATTTGCTGTCTGGATTGTTGACGAGCCTTAAGGATGTTGATTAGCAGCTTTCCTGAACACGTTTAAGGGCCACATGCTTCACACGTTGGAGACCCAAAGTGTAGTTTGGTTGGAACGAGAGGACCAATGTACAACTGTGACCGAGAGGCAGAGTCTGTAAGAATGAGAATGCCTGAGGTCTCAGACCTCAAAGAATGGTGGTTTCTACCCAGCAGAGCTTCCACCTTCTTAATGGCAAAGCAAATATCTCACAAGTGTGAACTTTTCACTAAAGACCTTTTACTTTTAAATCGGTGATTTTCCCCCTTTGGTCTGAAAGTAAAAACAAGTTCGCTTTACTTAGAACCTTTCATTTTTAAAGCATACAAGTCTGGGTTCAAGGTGAAGTTTCATCAAAGGCTGTTGATGGGGGATTTAAAGGGTTTACTTGTCACACAATTTCTCTTTGGTAGTTTTTAAGAAGCCCTCAGGAAAAAAGGTATGAATATTTCCTGTACTGTGCTATGATTCTTTTTTTAGACTACCAGTTTGTGTTGTATGAGAGGATGGAGAGAGTTGTAGAGTCAAATTTACTCTTTTTAGTTGATGATTTAGATACTTGCGTATTTCAGTACTTATGGCTTTGAAGTCTCCTGCGATATTTATTTTAATGGTCTTTTTTTCCCCTTCCTTTTCTGCATTAGTAGGCTAAAATACTACCTTTACATTGAAAGCATGGAATTTTTGCTTTATCTAGAACATTTTATGCACTGTTAATAGAAGGTGGTATATGAGTGGTTGGAAAACTCTCCCACAGCAACAGCAGAGAGATGCCCCTTCAGAGCTATTTCTCTGTGGGTGAGTGCGTTGGAGGTGCCCAGGGAATATTTACATTGTATAGCTAGGTGCTGTCTGCTTGTATTTTGAAATGGGAACTGAAGATAAAGAAGGGAAAAAAACTGTAGTACCTCTTTTCTGCCAAGCACAGTGCTAGACACATTCCCTTATATATCCTCACTATTCTCATGACAACAAAAGAGTGAGGTGTATCTTACATGACAGTTTTATAACGAGGCTCATGAGACTTAGCTTTTACTATGGACCAGGACACAAACATTGTAGTTCTATATCAAGGACTCTTTTCATTTTACCATTCTGCCGCCCTCCCTGAATTTATAATAATTCGTCATCTGCTCTGCGACCTTGTTTTCCAGCAGTGTTAAAAAGCCTTTTTTAGAGATGATGGGAGGGAAAAAGACAGAGGTAGACAAAGATGGTATCATCCTATCAGTTTTCCTTGGCTGCATCTGATTTGTTTGTGGTGTGGACAATCATTGCGTTCTTCCCACCTCCCAAAAGGTGCTTCTGATGTATGTTTTGGAAAGCACAGTTGCGTACAGGTGTGATCATGGACAAGAGTCCTACAACCTGGATTCCAGTCTTACTTTTGCCACTTTTGTGGCTGCTGATTTTGGTGTCTCAAAATTTGCTTCCTTACCTATAAAATAGGAGTAACAATAACAGTACTCACATTATTGTGTGGTGGTTAGAATTAAAAGAAATAATCCATGGACCCTGGCTAAGTGTAAGCACTCAATAAACTCTAGCTAGCTTCTGTAAGTGGTGCCGTCCCCACTAGTATTGTGCTTGCTTCTTCACAGTGTAGTTCGAGTACAAGACACAATGTCCTGTGTGCAGGTGGCTTTTCTATTTAAAGTTCATCTTATGTATTACGTATGAAGGATTTAAGATTCTGTTATGCATTGGGAAACTTCCCTTTCTGTTCCAAAGTTAAATGACCTGCTGAAGGCTCAGCAGTAACTGGCTAAGTGTTTGAGGAGCACACTGCTGGCTCATTTTATCTACATAAGAGGGATGGGCAAATTACCCTCTCTGTCTCCTTTTTAATGATTGTTTATCACAGGGGGACACCCTTCCTCTACTAATAAACCTTCCAGTGTCTTACTTTTACACTTTAACAGTGGAAACATATTTCATATCTAGTGTAACAATATTTTTATTAAAGCAAGAAGGTCGTTTTCTCATGGCACCTTACTAGAATGGTGAAAGTTTATCAACAGCTGCCTAATGAGAAATGGTTACTTTGTAGAAACAGATTATTGTGAAGGCCACTCTGAATTCGTGGCAAGTCTGGATTGTACAATTCACATATTAGGCATATAGGAATTAGAAATATATGCACAGTAGAAGCCTTCTTTTGGAATATAGGACAGCTCCCTGGTTGGGATTTGAAACTGTAGCTGCCTTTTTGTTGGAACTGTAGTAATAATGTAGCAACACACTGCCCTTTGGTGGTGCTGAGCCACCCTTATGTACTTTGAGGTGTTTTCCCAGAGGTCAGGATAGATTTGTCCTGCTGGAGGGCGCTCCTGCTTTGAACCCAAGTCCATATGTTTTTAAGTTCGTGATCCTGACCACCTGAAGTCAAGTTCCTGATCTTGGTCTTAGTGCCCAGTGCGCTAGTCTATCAGCAGTCACTGCCCCTTCACACACAGACACTCATTCCCTTCCTCCCTCGCTGTTTGCGTATGTGACATGCACTCAGACCTTCAGTTGCTCAGGCACATAAGATAGGCTGTGGGTTAGGTGCCAAAGACACGTGCTAGATGTTTCGATACTGCAGTGTAGGTGTAGGCAAAGCTGATGGTGATAGGGAGGCTGGGAGACATAACCATGGTCCCCTGGAGCCTGTAGAAGAAAAGAGAAGCAGCGTCTAACCCAGCCCGAAGGACAGTTTTGTGGAGGAAGTGATGCCTGAGCTTTATGATGGGGTAGAAGTGAATCAGTTGAATGAGGAGTTGGGAGGGGCGGGGCAAGGGGAAAAGGAGAATGTGAGAGGTGGTGAGGTTTAAACGGAAACCTAGGAGAGGAAACAACAGAAAAACCCACGTGGAGACATGAAATGACATTGGGAAAAGAGTGGTCAGAACTGCACGCTCACCAGTATTACTAGGCCATCACATAGGATGGCTTGTTCTACACTTATTTTCTTCCTACCGCTGGTCAGTCCATGTTTCCCATGGTCGGTGCTGTTCTCGGGGTTACTTTGCTGCTAGGTGTCTCGTCAACTCACTTTTCACCATGACCATTGTCCACAGCGTGGCTGTCACAGCCATAATTCACTCTTGGCTCCCTGGGACTTCAGGATCCTAATGTTGCCACCTTTTTTTCTCTTTATGGCTTGAAATATTACTTTTTAACAGAGGACTGGCAGAAATGAACCCCATGGAGGCCTGAGGAGCGTGAGATGTTCAGAGCTTCTGATCCAAATGAGCTTCACAGTTCTTATTTCTGCTGGCCTGATGCTGAGCCCCCCTCCTCCCCTCTTGAGGTTACCAGCCCATCTTCTGCTTTAACTCTTGGCATTCTTTTTGATCCTAAGACTTCTGCAGTATTTACCTCTGCCAGGGCTACTACCAGTTTCTGGCTGTAGATATTATTAAAGAGTCCTACTTAGTCACTGTCAATTAAAATAGGAAACATATCATTATTATGAGTGTTTATTGGTACATAGTTGCTATGAATTGTGACACTTTCTTTTCCGTTTTAAACTATAAAATGGCAAACGTATTAAAATACGAAGCAAGAAAAATTTATGGTAAGTAATGTGAGTGTGCGTAAAATGAATGTGTGGACCCTAAATTATTTAACACAGTTTTTGGCACATACGACAAAGCCGTATGAGAAAGCCATAGGATCTGTGGGACTCATTTTGTGAGCCTGTTGATTGCAGAGCCAGGGTTATACAGATGGTTCCATATAATCCAGGAGTGGGTAAACTATGGCCTGTGGGCCAATTCTAGCCTGACACCGGTTTTTGTAAATAAGTTTTGAGACACAGCCATGCTCATTTGGTTATGTGTGGGCTGTGGTTGCTTGTGCACTACACCTGCAGAAATAAGTAGCGTCAGAGACCATATGGCATGCAAAGCCTAAAATATCTACCCTCTGGCCTTTTACAGAAAGAGCTTTTTGACTTCTGAGAAAACCTCGGTGCTTCCTGGAAAAACTCAAAGGCACTTGTAAGAGATGTTGAGTCAGCAGGCCTCTGAGCCTCTTACATGCCTCAAACCATGTCAGATTCTCGGGAGGACAGGAAGGACTTGCAGGCTGCCCATGTTTTCTAGACAATTCAGCGGCTCACAGATGAGAGTGTGTCTCTGCCTTGCTCCTGGAGACAATAGGAGAGTCCACAGATGCAGACATGTAAGAAAAGGAGAAGCAATGAAAAGCAGAAATGGTTTAAGGGAACTGGCGGGAAAGACAGGAAGCTCATCTGTCGACTTTTTCCATCCTCTTCAACTCAGTGGTGTGTTGGAAAAGGCATCTTTTCCCCCCAACTGTTACACTGTCTGAAAAGGTCCTAATTAAATATTCATTAAAGATTCATTTGGCTTAATTGAGATTCCTTTTAAAATGCAACTGCCTGTAGAATAATAGGATAGTTTGGAGGAAATTATCAGGAAAAAAATACCTGTGCTGTAGTGTGTGTAAGTCTCTGTAAGTGTGTACAAGTGTACCCTTGTACAAATACACAAAGCAAAAGATGCGAGCCTTTAAAAGAATGTGTTGTCTTAAGTCACATATGTAGTTATCCGTCAGTATCCATGGGGGATTGATTCCAGGACCCCCGGTGGATACCAAAATCTGTGGATGCTCAAATCCCTGATAGAAAATGGCACAGTATTTGCGTATCACCTACACACATCCTCCCATATACCTGAAATCATCTAGTAACTTTTAATACCTAATATCATGTAAACGCTATGTAGATAGTTGTTATACTGTGTTGGTTAGGGAATAGTGACAAGGGAAAAAGTCTGCACATTTGGTACTAATGCAACGTTTTTTCCCAAGTATGTTTGATCTGCGGCCGGTTGTGGAACTCGTGAATAATGAGGGCTGACTGTATTGTATTAACAGGTTGAATGAGATTACCTTTTTTCCCTAATTTAGTTGAAAGAAGCTGTATTGAGTGAAATAACGTTTTGATGAGAATTTTTTTAAAAAGGGAGAGAGAAGTAATATTGAAACATGGAAGCATTTTCTATCCTAGTTACAGGAAACCACTTGTAGATCCCCAAATGTGGTATTTCAGGAGTCTAGACCTTTCACACGGCCTGTTTTAGTTCCTGAAATGCCACTTTCACACCTGGTCTCCTTTGCCAGGGTAATCCTCCTATTCACCAAGCAGCAGCAGTGGGACTGGAAGAGGCTACAGAGGACTCATGGAGAAGAGAGAGTATCAAAAAAGTACAGAAAAGTAGATGGCTGTGTGGCAAAGATGAATTGATTTCAAAACTGCCTAGTGCTTGGTCTACCCTGTGGAAAGAGTCAGGTTGGGTAGGGAAGAACTGGTCCCTGTCTTACACAGCACCTCTTTCAGCACTTAATCTCCTCCCAACACCCTAAATTCACGAGTCTGCTGCTCATTCTGTAACGTGGGTCCATTTGGCGGTTGAATAGCCTTTGTGGGCTAACATGGGGAGAATGCATTCCAGTTTCTGAACAAGAGACTGCGAATACATGTTTTTATGTGAAATTATTCATGCATGTGCTGTGTAGGAAGAGAAAGTCATGCCTTCTTGAAGTGGATTTGATGATTGAGCTGGGGCTTTTCTTTTCTTTTCTTTTTTTGAGATGGAGTCTTGCTCCGTTGCCCAGGCTAGAGTGCAGTGGCATGATCTTGGCTCACTGCAACCTCCGCCTCCTGGGTTCAAGGGATTCTCCTGCCAAGCTGGGGCTTTTCTTATGTAAAGATGGTTGGTGGTTTGCACCACCCTTTTCCCTAGCTGAGGTTGCTTTCTCCATCTCTTCCTTCTTGCTCAAGAATTTCAGAACACACGAAATATACCTACATATATGTAAGGTAGTTACTCCTGTCTTACAGGAAAACTCAGTTATTACAGAGAAAGCCCGTAGAGAGTCAGGAAGTCCATCTCTTTAAAAAGTCTGTGTTCACAGAGTGTCTGCCATGAACAGGAGAAAGGTGAGAGGCAGGTTGTTCCTTCAGGGAGGCATTACTTCATACCTTTATTCAAATCTACCTCAGACAGAGTCACTTTAACACTTAGTCTTGTTCGAAGCTGTGATATCTGTGAACTCACTGGCCTTAGGTGACTTTTTTCTTGTGTACATCAATGTAAACACATAATGATAAATACTAGATGGCATTTACTGTGAGCCAGCCCACAGCCCCAGCCTTGCCTAAACTTTTCTCCTCATTTAATGCCCCTGCCAGCTCTGTGAGGGATGCCTTTATTATCTCCCTTAGACAGAGGGAGGAGGAAGAGCCCAGGGGCATGAAGTGGCCCAACTCGGGTCTTGCAGCAGTAGTGGGGAGTGCTGGGGTTGAAACTGGGCTGCCTGGCTCCAGAGTCTGGGTGTGACCGTGTGCTATCTACCTCCCTAACAGAACTTCTACAGTGAAAGGATTCACATGTGTCCTGTCAAAGCCATGTTGGGGCACATTCCTTCAGCAGTATGCAGATTGCACTCTGACACCCAGAAGCTATCCATCAAACCCCCAGAGAGATCTGTCTTCAGGGGAGCTGTCACTCCAAGCTTTAGACCCTTCGTGGCTCCCAGTCTTGTGTAGGATAAAGCCCAGCATCCTGGCCTGGCCTCCGACGTCCTGTGATCTGGCCCTGTCTGCTTCCCTTGTCCCTTCCATGCTAGTGGTGCTGGAATATTTTGTATCATCCAGCCAGGTATATCTTGCTCTTCCAGACATAGCTGAGATTCCTGGAAAAACGTTGTATGACTCCTCTGCACTCCTGAGGCAATCCCGTCCTTACCTTTATCCGGCACTTGTGTTGCATCAAAATTGTTTACATGTCCGCCTGTCTGCACGAGAGGGCTGAGATTGTAGAGATGGGTAATACCTGGACTTCCTCTCCAGGTGTTCCTGGCCTTCCTGAGGTTGCTGAAGTTCTGTGGGGTCCAAGTTCTTGAAGGCATAGCAGCTCCCCTTTATTTGCAGTCAGGAAGTACAGCCCAGGAGGCAGCTGCCCTGTAGGAGCTCTGAAAGCCTTGTTCCTCATCACTGCCTCCTATTCTGATGGCATGGGTGTGTCTCTTGACCCAGTTTAAGGTGCTCCACACAGGCCCTAATATTGATGTTCTGCTTCTCATAAGCAGTTGCCAGAGCTCCTGCCTGGCCCTGTGACTGCCTTTGCCTCGGAACATCCAGGCTGCCCGGTGCTGAGTAGGAGCAATGGGAAGCAAAGCTGCTGCTGAGCCACGTGCGGGTCTCAACAGTGCCATCACAAGGAAAGCTGGGCCCTAATGACACTCAGTCTCCTGCTTCCAAAGAGGTCACAGGTGTCAGCTGCACCTGACCTGGGCATTGTAACTCAGGATGGCTGCTCTCTGAGCTGTTCTCTACTCAGTGTTGTGTGCAGTGACAAGGAGGCCAGCCCAACTGGTGGGACTTTTGCATCTCCCATCTGATCCCTTTTAGGGCTCTGGGGTACCCCTCAGGGGTGGTGCTGTGATAATGCTCTGATGTGATTTGCCTGCCTGGCATGAGAAAGTAGAAATGTAACTGCCAGACTCCAAAAGCCAGGTCCTGCGTTTCAGGAAGAACTGGTCTCTGGGAGAACCTGGTGGCCAGAAGGGGAAGCTTGCTAGAGCGGTGACTCTCAACTCTGTCACACCGAATGCCCCCTTTTACTAACAAATATTTTGTAATTCCCCTTTTATGATCCTGAAATGAAATTGATAGATGAAGTAACCTACTCACACATACAATGTCTAAAAATCAATAGAATGCCCGAATAAAATTATATGTGTGTGTGTGTGTGTGTGTGTGTGTGTGTGTGTATTTTTTGTTTTTGAGACGGAGTCTTGCTCTCCCTCCCAGGCTGGAGTGCAGTGGCTGATCTTGGCTCACTGCAACCTCCGCCTCCCAGGTTCAACTAATTCTCCGAACTCAGCCTCCTGAGTAGCTGGGACTACAGGCATGTACCACCACGCCTGGCTAATTTTTGTATTTTTAGTAGAGACGGGGGTTTCACCATATTGGTCAGGCTGGTCTTGAACTTCTGACCTCATGATCTGCCCGCCTCAGCCTCCCAAAGTGCTGGGATTACAGGTGTGAGCCACCGCACCCGGCCTACATGTATTTTTAAAGTGTAAATGCTCAGCATACCTTTATCCGATGATAAAATGAAGTAGTTAGATGACTGCACCCTTGTATGATGAAGAAATTTGGATTTAGGAGAAGGTGAGAAGGTGCTGCAGAGGAGGAGATAAAAGAGCAGGTATGCTTTAAAATAAAGAAAGTAACAGACCAAACTTACCCATAAATGTTAAGGGAAGGAGGGAAATAACCCTAACCCGCCAAGGCAAAATGCTGGCTGTTGAAGTGGTTTTAATAAGAAGTGTGACATTTTTGCAATGAACCAGGCCTTCTTTGTCAGGATGGTATTAATTTCCTGTGTTAAGACATAGGATGTGTGCTGACAGAGTGTCTCAGAAAACGTATCTCCCATCGTTAAATCCCTCTGCACACCAAGACCTTTAGAGACCGCTGCCTTTAATAGGTGTCCAGGATTAGACGATGAATTGAAAAAATGTTTATAGGATAGTTGAGTGGCAGCCGACTCCTGAGGACAGTTTCAGAGTAAGGTTGAAAAACAAGATTCAAACCCAAAATAAATAGTTAGGTTTTGTTTGTTTGTTTTGACAGTCTCTCTCTATCTCCCAGGCTGGAGTGCAGTGGCATGATCTCAGCTCACTGCAACCTCCACCTCCTGAGTTCAAGAGATTCTCGTGCCTCAGCCTCCTAATTAACTGGGTCTACAGGTGCGTGCCACCACACCCAGCTAATTTTTGTATTTTTGGTAGAGATGGGGTTCTGCCATGTTGGCTGGGCTGGTCTTGAACTCCTGGCCTCAACTGATTTGCCCTTCTCGGCCTCCGAAAATGCTGGGATTACACTCGTGAGCCACTGTGCCCGGCCTCCAAAATAAAACAATTTTGACATGACATTTTCATGACAAAAGTTTCAGTATGCTACGTATCCTCAAGAATATTGGGTGGCAGAAATGAAATAAATGTATTAATGAAATGTATTTGTATCCAGGATTTCATGTATCTTTAATAATTTATTTGGCTTTAAATATATTAAAAGGAGCTTTCAGTATCACTGTTAAATATTGGCAGGTGATAGACACATGCAACCTGGTTTAGCTGCAGTTTGTTGACAACTCAGATGCCACAAGCAGTGTTGCTGTTGGTGACATGGTTTTCCAGAATTACAAACAAATCTTGATAAACTGTGTATTCAAGCCATGTAAGGAATATTTTGTGTTTCTACATAAATGGAGGTAGATTCTAGAACTAAAGAAACAGTTTTTCATCCGTGTGAACTTCCAGGAAATGTTCAAAAGTTTTGTGGTACAAGAGACAGTGTGCTGGATGATCTCATACATTGCAGGAAGCCTTGGGTCGTTGGTCCCATTCCACTACAGTCATCATGTCACCCCAAAACGGCCCCAAGGGTTTCCAAAATGTCTCCATTGAGAGGCACTGAGCTTGGGGCGGGAAGGTTTAGGACCGTATTTGGTCTCTGTGGCTGAATCCCCAAGCCTGCTTAGAACAGCACAGTAGTGGCGTCTTCCTGCAGACAGAGTGGGGCTGTAGGAAGGGAAGAGGCTGCCCAGGCTGGCACAGCTGTGGCTGCAGGAGAGAGGTGGAGAAGGGAGTGTCTCTGTTGCGTTGGTGACGGCAGGCAGCAGGACAGAGGCCAGGTGTAGGGTTCCTTGAGAGGTGAAGAGCCCCTAGTGTTGGGTCCCCTGGGTCACACTGCCCCTAAACACCAGTCACACACAGACTGCTTCTAGGGCCCAAACAGCTCCAGAAAAGTATGTCAGCTCAGGTTTCTCTGTCCCTTGCCACGTGGATGGAGAACTACTGAGATTCTTCCCTTCTTCATACTCCACACGGATCTAGCTTACAGGACCTGTGTCTCGCCAGCCTCTAGATGACTTTATTTTCCTGTCCTGTTCCCACCCAACTCTTCCTAACTTTGAATCTCAAAGTATAAACTGGCCTATATGCTTCCCAGGAAGTGAGCAAGTTTTTTTTTTTTTTTTTTTTTTTTTTTTTGCTAAGTGGGTTATGCAAGTTAAACAAACAGAAATTTAGTTAAAAATCAAAGGCTAAATCCCTGTGAATCAGGGCACAGTTGTCTCAAAGTTCCATGGTCTTTGGAAGCATATGGGATGCTTCTAAAATGTGAGGAAATAGGGTCAGATGCTTCATGATTTTCTGTTGAGCTTGTGCTTAGAAGTAATTAGGAAAGGAAAGCCACATAATGTAGTATGTTATAGGGTACCTTGATACACAGATAGGCAGAGCTTTCCCTGGTCCTACCCTCAACCATGACATCAGTTGCATCCCATAATACATGTTAGCTCAGCTGTTTTACATGCTCAGGTGCACCAGAGTGCTCCTTTTGGGTGGGGCTTTTCCAGGAAGCTATGAGTCTGAGCGTAACGCGCCTCACTCCCAGTGCCTGCAGCTGAGTGTTCTAATAGCTGCTCTTTCCACTTTGGCCTTCTTAGCACACAGATTATTGTTTTTTGCTGCCTCCTTCCGTCTGCAGCAGCCATCCTTTGGGTTGTACTTCATTAAATTATCACTCCGTAAAATAAGCATCAAAGATAAACAGATTTGCAAATATTTATATCATTCTCTCTCTTGCAAATGGAACTGGTACTATTGGTACTATTCTAACAGGACAGGATAAAAAAAGGGAAATGACATTTTGAATCCAAATTCAAGTTGAATTTGCTAAATGACAGAGAAACAATTAAGAAGCAATCAGCTGGGCACAGTGGCTCACACCTGTGATCCTAGCACTTTGGGAGGCTGAGGCAGGCAGGTCACTTGAGGTCAGGAGTTCGAGACCAGCCTGGCCAACATGGTGAAACCCTGTCTCTACTAAAAATACAAAATTAGCCGGGTGTGGTGGTGGGTGCCTGTAATCCCAGCTACTCAGGAGGCTGAGGCAGAAGAATCACTTGAACCCAGGAGGCAGAGCTTGCAGTGAGCTGAGATCACGCCACTGTGCGAGACTCCGTCTCGAAAGAAAAAAAAACAATAGTATTAAACTGAAATTCATGCTGCACGGCCTCTAGGATCGCTTCCAATAGAATGAGTCACTGGCAAGGCTTTGAGTGCTTCCCCTCTTCCCCAATTTTGAATGGTAAATTGCAAAATCTCAAGTTATGTGTTGTCAACTGATACCTGGAACAAGAAAAAACTTGGTATCTTTCTGTCTTGCAAATTATGCACACCTGCATCTTTATTTAGGCCTAAAATAAAGTAGCATGTTGGAATTGATCAGCTGCACACGTCTCTTGTGTTTTTTTTTTTTTTTTTTTTTTTGAGATAGGGCCTTGCTCTGTCACCCAGGCTGCGGTGCAGTGGCATGATCATAGCTCACTGTAGCCTTGATCTCTTGGGCTCAAACCATCCTCCCGCCTTAGCCTCCTGAGTAGCTGGGACTACGGGCCTGTGCTACCACACCCAGCTAATTTTTTATTTTTTAGTAGACATGAGGTCTTGCTGTGTTGGCCAGGCACTCCTGAGCTCAAGCAGTTTCTTACCTCAGCCTCCCAAAGTGCTGGGATTACAGGGTGAGCCACTGCACCTGGCCTGATGTGACTCTTGACCTATCCAAGGCTATATGGGGGCTGCTTTTCCAGGCCTACAGTTGTTGAAGGAATTGGGCTACTGACTTTTCTCCATACTATAGCCAGGTTTGCATCGATTTAGTTGCACAGAAAAGAGTTTTGTTTACATGTGGAATGCCATTTGCCTCAGCTGTCAACCATGTGGCTCCAAATCTATTTTTGGTTATTTCTGTATTGATGATTGGTGAGACACTCATTACTTTGAGTTATCAAAATTACAAATTGAGCTAGAAATTACTCCTCTTGAAATAGCATGGGGGAAAAAAAAGAGGAGGAGGGAAAGGGCTGTGGTGTCGGGGAAAAGCCGAAACTATAAACTAGTTAGAAGTTTAGCCAAAGTGGCAGGACCTGCTATGGTGGAATTCTCAGAGATTCTTGTCTGGAGAAATTACCAATGTAAAAATGACAAGGGGAGAATGCTTCAGTGATTTTCTGTGGCCTTTGTGTGACATTTTGGATCTGGGCTGGGCTTATGAGAGAGTAGTTAAGGCTAACTTGAAATTGGGATCTTTTCTCCTAATGGAAGAATGTTGAGTTGTAAAACATTCATCAACGAGCTTTTCTACTAAAGTCTAGAAATTTATACTTAAGGAAGCCTGTGAATAGTAATGTAAACTCAAATGAAATTTTCTCGACCTACACTCTACTAAAAACTGAAGAAAAATGTAGATGCCTTAGTGAAAGATGGACATTTTCTATGACATTCCGAGTTGTTTACTGAGAATTAGTTCACACAAAATGTTATTATGAAGAATGTGTCTAGCTTCCCTTTGAAATAACTTTTAACTGAAAAATAGAGAAGTCTGTAATATTTTTATTTTTATTTATTTATTATTATTTTTCGAGATGGTGTCTTGCTCTGTCGCCCAGGCTGGAGTGCAGTGGTGTAATCTCGGCTCACTGCAACCTCTGCTTCCCGGGTTCAAGCAATTATCCTGTTTCAGTCTCCTGAGTATCTGGGACTACAGGCACATGCCACCACGCCTGGCTAATTTTTGTATTTTTAGTAGAGATGGGGTTTCACCGTATTGATCAGGCTGGTCTCGAACTCCTGACCTCAGGTGATCCACCCATCTCAGCCTCCCAAAGTGCTGCGATTACAGGCATGGGCCACTGCACCCGTGTGTAATATTTTTAAATGATCTCCTAAAATTAATTAGTGTTTGGGTTGCTTGTATAAATAGGTGTGTGTGGTTTCGTTGTTGTTGTTTTTGTGAGACAGAGTCTCGCTGTGTCGCCCAGGCTGGAGTGCAGTGGTGCGATATCAGCTCAGTGCAACCTCCGCCTCCTGGGTTCAAGTGATTCTCTTGTCTCAGCCTCCTGAGTAGCTGGGATTACAGGCGTGCACCACCACACCTGGCTAAGTTTTGTATTTTTAGTAGAGACGGGGTTTTTCTGTGTTGAATAGGTTGGTCTTGAACTCCTGACCTAGGTAATCCACCCACCTTGGCTTCCTAAAGTGCTGGGATTACAGGCGTGAGCCACCACACCTGGCCAGATGTGTTTAATCCTCAAAGCATTCCTGCAATTTGTAGATTATGCCACATATAATAGAGGAATCATATTATAGCTTAAAGCTCTTTGAGAAAATAATGAAAATATCTTTTAAATTTCAATAGTTTAGGGGGAACAGGTAGTGTTTGGTTACATGGATAAGTTATTTAGTGGTGATTTCTGAGATTTTGGTGTACCTATCACCCAAGCAGTGTACACTGTACTCAATGTGTAGTCTTTTATCCGTCACCCCCGCTCCCACCCTTCCCCCACTGAGTCCCCAAAGTCATTCTTACGCCTTTGTGTCCTCATAGCTTAGCTCCCCATATAAGTGAGAACATACGATGTTTGGTTTTCCATTCCTGAGTTACTTCACTTAGAATAATGGTCTCCAGCTGCATCCAGGTTGCTGTGAATGTGATTATTTCATTTCTTTTCATGGCTGAGTAGTAGTTCATGGTATATTTATACCACATTTTCTTTATCCGTTCATTGATTGATGGAAATTTGGGCTGGTTTCCTATTTTTGCAGTTGTGAATTGTGCTATCAACATGCATGTACATGTGTCTTTTTCATATAATGACTTCTTTTCCTCTGAGTAAATACCAGGAGTGGGATTGCTGCATCAAATGGTAGATCTACTTTTAGTTCTTTAAGAAATCTCCACACTGTTTATAATGAAAATATCTTAATTAATTTTGTTACTTTTAAAATAGTCCTTGTTGAAGGATGGGTTAGAAAGTCTTTTTAGTTGAGAAATGTGGTTGGGATGTCCTCTTTGTAAATTGCTTATCAATGCTCTCTCCACGTGCCATTAGCATAGAATAGAGATGAATTACCTATTTATTTGTATGACTTAAGATAGAGAAGGAACTATTGCTGAAGATATTTAATATCTTAGGAAGATATTTAATACACATTAATGATACATTGAGAAAAACTATTTAAAATTGACTAATCTGAAGAATTATTTTCAGAACATATCAGTAACTCTTAATGACTATTGAGACTTAGCAATAAATGAATATGAATTAAGCAAAACTAGAGAGGAATCTGAATAAAGTTAGAAGTAGTACATTCTTGTAATCATAGAAGTCTGTTGATCTTTGCTTAAATGCCTGCACAGGCAAACAATGACAGTGGTTGGGGGTCGAGTGGGTGAGTCATAGCTGCACTGTTCGTGCGTCATTGTGTCGTGTGCATTTCATCCTTAATCCTAATTCTCTCAACAGCCCCAAGGATAGGCTTTTTCTTTTTTTCTTTCTTTCTTTTTTTTTCTTTTGGAGACAGAGTCTCGCTTTGTCACCAGGCTAGAGTGCAGTGGCGTGATCTCGACACACTGCAACCTCCACCTCCCAGGTTCAAGCGATTCTCCAGCCTCAGCCTCCTGAGTAGCTGGGATGATAGGCACCCACCACCATGCCTGGCTAATTTTTCTTTTTTGTGTGTGTGTTTTTAGTAGAGACAGGGGTTCTCCATGTTGGCCAGCCTGGTCTTCAACTCCTGACCTCAGGCGATCTGCCTGCCTCAGCCTCCCACAGTGCTGGGATTATAGACATGAGCCACCGTGCCCGACTGTTTTTTTTTTTTTTTTTTTTTGAGACATACTCTTACTCTTGTCCGGGCTAGAGTGCAGTAGTGGCTCGATCTCAGCCCATTGCAGCCTCCGATTCCTGGATTTAAGTGATTCTCATGCCTCAGCCTCCTGAGTAGCTGGGACTACAGGCATATACCACCACACCCGGCTACTTTTTTTTTTTTTTTTTTTAAGTAGAGTCGGAATTTCGTCATGTTGGCCAGGCTGGTCTCGAACTCTCGACTGCAAGTGATCCGGCCGCCTTGGCCTCCCAAAGTGCTGGGATTACAGGCATGAGCCACTGCGCCGGTCCTCCAAGGGTAAGTCTTTTACCATCACCTTGCACATAGAAAATTAAGGTTTACCAAACCCAAGTGAAAAAGATTGTGAGTGGAAGATCTGCTCCCAGCCCTAGAGTGTATGCTGGTTCCTCCAAAAGAACCCTGTTTTTATGCTGAATAGTATTATGTGGACCTAGCAAGATTGCAGGTCAGTTTTCTAGCCCTGGTCTTCTTCCGGGGCTCTCAGGCTCAGTGCATTGTACCACTTGAAACCTGGTTGTACACACTGGAAGGCTCTTGGCACCTCTGTCTTACTCACTTTTATTGTCTGCCACTTTTGCCTACCAAGTGTCTGTTGAATCCATCCACTTCTCTTCATCTTTACTACTACCGCTTAGTCCAGGCCACCCTCATCTCTCACTTGGACACTTGCACTGGCTCGGCTGGCTTCCTTATATCCTCCCTGCCCTTCCTTTACCTCCACCAGAGTGATCTGTCCAACATTCGAGTCTTAATTGCATGACTCACCACTAAAATCTCTTTTGCAGCCTCTCTGGTAGGCTGAAAAATGGTCCTCCAAAAGGTATCTATGTCCTAATCCCTAGAACTTCTCAGTGCCACCTTATAAGGAAAAGAATAAAAGGTGCCTTGCAGGTGTGATTAAGTTAAGGATCTTGAGATGGGGGATTATCCTGGATTATCTCAATGGGCCCTAAATGCAATCACATGTATCGTTGTAAGAGGGAGGCAGAAAGAGATGTTACACACACGCAGGAGAAGGCAAAATGGAAACATCAAGAGACAGATTTGAAGACATTGACCTTGAAGGTTAGAGCCACAGCTGCCCTAAGCCTGAATGCAGGCAGCCACCAGAGGATGGAAGAGGCATGGAACGGACTCACCCCTAGAGCCTCCCCAGGGAGTGTGGCCCTGCCGATACCTCCATTTCAGCCCAGTGACACTGATGTCACACTTCTGGTCTACAGAACTGTAAGAGAATACATTTCTCTTGCTTTTAGCCCCCAGGTTTATGGTAATTTATTTCAACAGCCACAGAAAACTAATTCAGCCTCCCATTGCTTTTAGGATTAGGACCAAAATCTGTGGCAGGATTTATCTGGCATAGCTTGGGCCTGCTTGGTTTGCCACTTGACCATAACTGCCTTATCTCATTTTTTTCGTATAAAGATTGAGTATCCCTTATCCTAAATGCTTGGGACCGGAAGTGTGTTGGATTTCAGATTTTTTTCAGATTTTGGAATATTTGCTTATACATAGTGAGATATTTTAGGAATGGGACCCAAGTCTAAACAGAATTCATTTATGTTTCATATACATTTTTTGTATATAACTTGAAGGTAATTTTGTACAATGTTTTAAATAATTTTCTACATGAAACAAAGTTTTGACTGCATTTTGACTGTGAACGTCACATGAGATCAGGTGTAGAATTTTTCACTTGTGGCAGCATGCCAGCCCTCAAAAAGTTTCAGATTTTGGAGCATTTTAGGTTTCAGATTTGTGGATTAGGATGCCCAACCTGCATTAAAATGATTTTGTTGTATTATTTCCAGGCTGTGACTGTACAAATCCCAGTTAGCTCATGCTATAAAATAGACTCATATTTCCTCCTTTTATACAGTGGTTTGTAGAAAAACAGAAAAGTAAAATAGCTTTAAATTGGCAATGACTTTGGTTTTAACCAGCTTTAGAATCCATATTAACCTTCATTGAAAAGATCAATGCTGGCTGGGTGCAGTGGCTCACACTTGTAGTCCCAGCACTTTGGAAGGCAAAGACGAGTGAGTGGATCACTTGAGACTAGGAGTTTGAGACCAGCCTAGCCAACATGGCAAGAGCCTGTCTCTGCTGAAAATACAAAAATTACAGGTGGCACATGCCTGTAATCCCAGCTACTTGGGAGGCTGAGGCATGAGAATCGCTTGAACCTGGGAGGTGGAGGTTGCAGTGAGCCAAGATCATGCCTAGGTACTCTAGCCTGGGCAGCAGTGTGAGACTCTGTCTCAGTCAATCAATCAATCAATAACCAGTACTTTCTCCAATTATGCCATTTGGTAGCCTTGTCTTCCATTGCTGTGTTCTTTTCTTACTCTCTGACCTGTAGTTACCATGATCTTTCAGATTCTTGACTTTGCTTTGCTTCCTGCTGACACAAGGTTTTCATTGCACGTGGAATCTCTCCTCCAAGCTGACTCAGTTTCTACTTATCCTTCAACCTCAACTCCACCTTCCTTTCCTGGAGAGGCTTTCCCTGGTCTTCCAGCCTCATTTGTTTGCTATGCATTCTATAAGAATCAGGTTCCTTTCCTCTGGGTTCTTACCTTAGTTTGTAAACATGCACAGATAGCCCTGGACTTACTTGGTTCTAATATGCACAGATTCCAGTTTCCAGAGTTAAGTAACACCAGTTCCCCAATAACACAGTTCAATTTTCAGTTACTACTGTATATGAGCTCTTCAGGCCACAAATCATTACGTATATAACAGGTGCACATCATGATCAGTAGCCAATCGTGTGACTTCTTTCAGAGTCTGTCTGTGACTGGTCATTGCACCTCTGTTATTCAGTTCACAGACAGCAAAGAGTGTCCTTGTGTTGCTTCCTTCATTCCTAGTGATAGACCCACTGACATTTTACTCAGAGGGATAATTGAAAGAGGACTTTGGCCAACAAAGATGAACATGCAGCAAAGAAAAAAGTGGTAACACTGGAAGTGAAATTGGAATGAAATCTAAATGGAAGGAATAGCTGACACTTCCCCTATTTGAGGGACTCTGGATGTGCAACCACAGGCACTTAGTGAAAGGGAGTTTATTAGACATAAAGGAGGAAAGTGGTTGTAAGAAAAAAGATGCAGATGTCCCAGAGGAGGTGACACTGGCCAAGAAAAACTTCACTTCAAAGAACTCTTGGAAAGATCCACAACATTGAAAGCAGAAAGGCTAAACTGAAGCTGATTCAAACTTCATAAGGAGTATCACAGTTTGAAGTATGACAGAGATGCGTACTTTCCATCATACATTATCTTATAAGAAGAGGGCGCGCCCTGCTCAAAATCCTCTTGATGAGTTTCTTACAAATAAGGAAATCCCTTTAATGTTCAATGTTTCTAATGTTTTAAATAAGAGCTTATAAAATAAATGTTTTACTAACTTTTTCATTTCCCTAATGTTTATAAATGGTAGAGTTTTTAAATGCTTTTAAAATTATTTTTTCAATTGTAAAATATGCACCAGGTAATATTCACCATTTTATTCATTTTCAGATATACGGTACAGTGGCATTAGTGGCATTAAGTACAATCATCACCAACATCCATCTCCAGAACTGTTTTGTCTTTCCGAGTGGAAACTTTGTACCCATTAAACCATCCTTTCCCATTTCTCCCTAGCCCCAGCAACTGCCCTTCTGCTTTCTGTCTGTATGAGTTTGTCTGTGATAGGTATCTCTTACGATTGGAATCATATGGTATTTGTCTTTTTGGGATTGGCTTATTTCACTTTGCATAATGTTCATGAGGTTCATTTATGTTATAGCATCTGTCAGAATTCTCTTTTTAAGGCTAAGTAATATTCCGTTGTTTGTCTGTGCCACATTTTGTGTATCCATTCATCCATTAACGGACGCTTGGGTTGCTTCCACCTTTTGGCTATTGTGAACAATGCTTCCGTGAGCATGGATGTCCAAATATCTGAGCTCCTGCTTTCAGTTTTCTCGGGTATATACCCAGAAGTGGAATTGCTGAATCATATGGTAATTCTAGTTTTAATTTTCTTTCTTTCTTTTTTTTTTTTAAAGAGACAGAATCTTGCTCTCTTGCCTAGGCTGGAGTATAATGGTGTGATCAGAGATCACTGTAACCTTAAACTTGTTGGTTCAAGTGATCCTCCTGCCTCAGCCTCCCAAGTAACTGGGACTACATGCACGTGCCATCACACCTGGCTAATTTTATTGTTTTATAGAGCTGCGGTCTTGCTGTGTTGCCTGGTCTGGCCTCTTAATTACTGGGTTCAAGGGATCCTCCCACCTTGGCCTCCCAAAACACTGGGATTTCAAATGTGAACCACTGTGCCCAGTCCTATTTTTAATTTTTTGAGGAACTACTATACTATTTTCCACAGTGATTTTACCATTTTACATTCCCATCAGTGGTACACAAGGGTTCCAGTTTTTCCACATCCTTGCCAAAAATTTTCTTGATTTGTTTTGAATATTAGCCATCCTGATAGGTGTGAGGTGGTATCTGACTTACATTTCCCCAGTAATTAGTGATACTGAGCATCTGTTCATGCACTTGTTGGTGATTAGTATATATTCTTTGGAGAAATGTTTATTCAAGTCCTTTGCCCATTTTTTAATTGGGTTGTTTGGTTTTTGTGTTGTTGAGTTTTAAGAGTTCTTTATGTATTCTGGATATTAACTCCTTATCTAATGTATAATTTTCAGATATTTCCCCTCATTACATGGATTGCCTTTTCACTCTGTTGTTAGTGTCCTTTGATGTGGAAAATATTTTAATTTTGATATAGACCATGTATCTGTGTTTTCTGTTTTTGTGTGTGTCTTTGCTATCACATCTGAGAAACCATTGCCAAATCCAGTGTCATGAAGCCTTTTCTCTGTTTTCTAATGAGAGTTTTATAATTTTAACTCTAATGCGTAGGTCTTTGATCCATTTTGACTTAATATTTTGTGTGGTATAAAGTAAGGGTCAACTTCATTCATTTAAATGTGGATATTCAGTTTTCCCAGCACTGTTTGTTGAAAAGATTGCCGTTCATGCGTGAAGGTTTATTTCTAGGCTGTCTGTTCTTTTCCATTGGTTTATATGTCAGGGTTTCTGCTGGTACAACACTGTTTTAATACTGTAGCTGTGTAATAAGTTTTGAAATCAGGAAGTGTGAGATCTTCCAGTTTGTTCTTTTTCAAGATATTTTGGCTATTTGGGGTCCCTTGAGATTCCGTATGAATTTTAACATGGAGTTTTCTATTTCTGCATAAAAGACATTGTTGGTATTTTGATAGGGATTACATTGACTCTAGAGATGACTCGCGTAGTATTAGTATTAAGTCTCCCAATCCATGAACATGGAACATATTTCCATTTATTGATGTCATCTTTAATTTCTTTCAGCACTGCTTTATAGTTTTCAGTGTAGAAGTCTTTCACCTCCCTGGTTAAGCTTATTCCTGCATATTTTATTCTTTTTGATGCTACTGTAAATGAAACTTTCTTAATGTTTTGAATTATTCATTGTTAGTGTATAGAAATACAACTGATTTTTATGTGTTGATTTCATATCTTGCAACTTTGCTGAATTTGTTTCTTTTAACCATTTCTTGTAGAATTTTTAGGGGATATTTTTGTTTTCTTGAGACAGGATCTCACTTTGTTGCCCAGGCTGGAGTGCAGTGGCGTGATCACAGTCTACTGCAGTCTTGATCTCCCCAGGCTCAGGTGATTGTCCTACCTCAGCCTCCTGAGTAGCTGGAGCTACAGGTGTGTGCCACTACACTTGGCTAATTTTTGTATATTTTTGTAGAGATGGGGTCTTGCCGTGTTGCCCAGGCTGGTCTTGAACTCCTGGGCTAAAGCAATCTGTCTGCCTTAGCCTCCCAAAGTGCTGGGATTACAGACGTGAGCCACCATGCCTGGCTATTTTTAGGGTTTCTTACATCTAAGTTCACGTCATCTGTAAACAGAGATAATTTTACTGTTTTTCTTTCCAGTTTGGATGCTTTTTATTTCTTTTCCTTTACTAATTGCTCTGGCTAGGACTTCTAGTACTATGGTGAATAGCAATGGCAAAAGTGGGTGTTTTTGTCTTGTTCCTGATCTTAGAGGAAAAGCTTTTGGTCTTTTACTGTTGAATATGATGTTAGCTGTGGGTTTAATGTTTTGATGAAGTTTTTAAAAAGATCATAGGGCACTTGTGATTTTTCCCATTTATTGTTGAGATCAGTTTGTATGGTTTCAGCTTGTATAGTCCTTTTTAGGATCTTACTCTACTGTATAAAGTGAGTACTGCCTGTATTCCTTAAGATAATACTTCCCCCAGCTGGACTGTGTTCCTTGAGATTAAGAATTTTGTCTGTTTTGCTCACTGCTATATCCCTAATGTCTGGCATGTAGTTGGTACTTAGTGATGTATGAATGATTCTTTCTTTAAACATGAGATTTTCTGGGTTCCCACCATTTGTGCCATTTATCCCCCATTCTCCAAATGTGTGGATTCCTTGTGATAGGACATTTGTCTGGCGTATTAGAGAGTAGTGTTGTAGAGTCTCAGGTAGACCATCTTACCAGGAGGATAGGGTAAGACTCCAAATTGATATCTCTCACTTATTTTAAGGCTTGCATATATTAGACATTCTGTGTTGTATTAACTGGTTACTACAGCACTTTGGTCTTATCAATTTAGCATTTAGACATGGAACATGGTTGCTTTGGAAATGCAAAATTCAGTACAAATGGAAGGTGGTAGTAAAGTGTAGTTAGTGGCAGGGTTGCTGTTGTGAACTCGGGTTCTTCAAGGAGATCACAAGGAGACTGTGGCATTTTACATTGGCGTATGGCTGCGAAAGGCGGGTACCATGGATCAGGTCAGGAGAAAAGACCTTTTAGCTCTTTTCATTCTTCAGGTGACATGTTTCTTCAGAGACTTCCCTACAGGTGAGGCCTCAGCCTGGGGTCAGTGAAAATCCAACCCCCAAATCAGCACTTGCTATGCTGCACATCCATATGCCCTGAGTTGTCAGATGTGTGTCTAATGACACCGTTTATCTCTTATAATTCAGAACCAAATTCTGCAGAGGGTAATGTTTGTTTAAAGTTGAGTCCTCTTTATTTTCATATATAAGCTAAACATTAATTAAGTGCCGACTGTGTTTAAATTATCATGGTAGGTCCTGAGAGGAGACAAAGATGAGTAAGATCCACTCCCTGCCCTCAAAGAAATGCCTGTCTGATGAGGACAGTCTACACAGCATGTAATTTATTTTTATTTTTATTTGTCTTGAGACAGAATCTCACTCAGTCACCCAGGCTGGAGTGCAGTGGTACAATCACGGCTCACTGCAGCCTCAAACTCCCAGGCTCAGGCGATCCTCCTACCTCAGCCTCCCGAGTAGGTGGGACCACAGGGATGCGCCACCATGCTTGGCTAATTTTTGTAGTTTTTGTAGAGACGGGGACTCATCACATTGTCCTGGCTGGTCTTGAACTGCTGGGCTCAAGCAATCCGCCCGCCTTGGCCTCCCAAAGAGCTGGGATTATAGGCATGAACCACCTGTAATCCCAGGTGGTTCCACCTGGGATTGGTCCACTTGGGCGTATTGGTCCACTTGGGCTGCCGTAACAAGACACCAAAGACTGGGTGGCTTAAGCAACAGAAATGCATTTTCTCACAGTTGTAGAGTCTGGGAGTGTGAGACCAGGGAGCCAGCATGGTTGAGATCTGGTGAGGGCTGGCTCTCTTCCTGGCTTATGGATAGCTGCTTTCTGGCCATGTTCTCACATGGTCTTTTCTCTGAGTGTGAGGGGCACATGTGGGAGAGTGAGATCTCTTTCTTCCCCTTCTTATAAAGCCACCAACCCTCTTGGATTAGGACCCCATCCTTATGACCTCATTTAAACTCGGTTACCTCCTAAAAGCCCTGTGTCCAGATATAGTCAAATTAGGGGTTAAGGTTTCAACATAGGACTTTTTGGGGGACACAGTTCAGACCATAGCAACAGAGATACATGGCACTTACTTAGGACCCCCAGGGTGCCAGGTGCTGTGCTGGCATCCTCATTCAGTCCCCCTTATGCACCTGTAAGAAAGGTACTATCATTTCCCCCTACTTTACAGATGATGAAACTGCAACTCAAAATAATTACTTTTCAAGGATACTTCACTTAGCAGAGCCAGGACTTGAAACCAGGACTTTGGGAATTGAGGGAGTGTCAGAGGAGGTTCCTTGAGGATGAGCAGGGAAGTCTCCCAGGGTACTGGGGTGGAGCCAGCACCCTCAGACTAGGCATGTGTTATATTCAGGGTCAAGCTGTTCTGTGGCCGCACAAAGAGATGTGTATTCAGAGGAATGATGGAGGTGGACACACATGATAGGTGGGTCTGTGTTCTATGTAGAACCATGGATTTTACCTCTTTCCACTTGGGTGATAAGGAGCCATTGGTAGGTTTTTGTTTTGTTCTGTTTGTGGGGATAGGGTCTCGCTGTGTTGCCCAGGTTGGTCTCAAACTCCTGGCCTCAAGCGATCCTCTTGCCTTGGCCTCCCAGAGTGCTAGGATTATAGGTGTGAGCTGCTATGCCTGGCACCATTGGTGGTTTTTAAGCAGAGGAGTGACATGGATTTGTGTTTTAGAAAACGAATTCTGGGAACACTGTACACAGTAAGTCTGGAGGAAAGAAACCAAGTTAGGGAGCGATTGTCATAGCTCACATAGGGCCTGGGGAGAGCAGGGGAAATACATGTGAAATGTTACAGGAGGTAGATTCAGCAGGACTCCTGTTTGGTTTCAATTTGAGTTTTAGTTGTGGTTGGGAGGAAGAAAGAGGAATTGAGGATGTTTGGGGTCACTTGTTGGATGGTGCGGCCATTCAGAGCAAGAGAGAGAATACAGGAAGAGGAGCAAATCTGAAGGATTAAGCAATGTTATAATTTCTTTACCAATTTGTCACCAATTGGGAAATGTTACACCAATTATTTTAACTCTCTTGGGAAAGAAATGTATGTAGTACTGACTGAAAACGGACTTGAAGTAACTGGAGGCCTCTTGATTGGGACCATGATTGGGACCACTAGTGATGATTTATTATAATTTAAGAAGTCAGTTAAAGCAGGGGATTCTAAAATGAATTAATATCAAATAAACATTTTATTACTTTTGATGTGGGGCTGGGGCTTTTACTTTGTGAGTTTGGTGATGGATTTTTAATTTGACTTTCTTGCATAAGCCACATCTATAATACCTTCCCGTGTCTTTCAGTATTGGGATCACTAAAGTGGAATAAGAGGTAAAAATAATTTGTGAAGCAGTATTGGGTAAATGCCCCTTAGTTTTACAAGCCTTTTCCACTTATCCTGCTTTCACCTAACCCTAACGTAACTTTTAAAGTTATCTGCCACTTTCAAATCTTTTCAAAGCATTTATTTTTCATAAATGTCATGTTTTTTCACACCCTTATTTCATGTAGTTACATAATAAACAATGAATTATGTAGTTGTCATTTAACAAGGCTCCGTATATTTTTATATAACAGTTGGACAATAGGATAATCACATTTGGAAATAATCAGTAGAGACTCTCAGTAAGCATACAGCTTAACTAGTAAAGAAAAAAGCCCACTAGCTTCGGTATTCAATAGGTGAAGGGCATCTAGCTCTCTCTCTGTCTCTCTCTCTCTCTCTCTGACATTGGTTAATCCAGATATTTAGGTGAGTGGAGATTGGTTAAGTGAGTTTCCACTGTGTGTTACTTTTTGTGTGCATGCGTGTATATAACACAAGGGCCAGTGTAGACATCAGTGTGAAATGGTGGTACTATATTTTTGGAGGGCTACATTATAAATTACTGATTATTTCTAGAACAGTTACAAACAGGAAATATAGATTGTAGAAGGGATTATGCAATGATAGTTTAAAATGAAAGTGGTGTTAGTGGAATTTTGCATTAGCTACAGTAGTGAAACAAAGTGGATTGAGTTCAGGGAAAAAAGTAGGGGATCTGAGGGTCTGTTGGATTACTAGAGAGAGATGAATGGAAGTATTTCCTTCTGAAAATCAGATTTACATGTCATTTCATAATTCATGCCTGCATAGACCCCTAATGCCATCAGTTAAAATTATCATTGCTTGAAAGTGAGCCCACCTACTTTCTGGCCATGCTAAAAGCACAGCTAATTATGGCATCTAAAACAGCTTGCACATACGGTCCATTATAGTAGGAACTCAGTTATTTTCCCTTGATGATTAGCTTTGATTTGCTAGCACAGGAAGATAAAGCTGGAGGCTTTTGAGAGCTCTAGGCTCCACCATGTAGCAAGCCTGTGTCTGATGGAGCTCTGGTGGATGGGTGGGTAGTGGAGAAAGCACTAGCCAATAGTCCAGTGGCGTGTTAACCATGTAAGAGAAGGGCCAAGAGTGTCATTTGCCACCTTAAGAGACCAAGCAAATTATTATAGAATGCAACAGGTTCCCTGGTTCATGGTCCTTCAGGAATATTGGCCTCTGTCATTAGGTTAGGAATAGCTAGTAATCATGAAATATTTTAGGGACCTCTTTCCTCTTATCTGTTGCCCTGATTTGCTTTAGTTATTTTAATAATGGAGAGAAATTGAGCCTCTTAATACCTTTAATGGGTGTATTATATTACTTTTTCTTTTAACAATTTAAAATAGTTTAAATATACAAAAGTGCAGCATATTATAAACAAATATAGATGTCCTTTGTACTCAGAATTATGTTTTGAAAAATGTTAACATTTGTAAACATTTGCCATAATCTCTTCTGATATCTTTAGAGGAGTAAGACATTACAGATACTTTCCTTTCAGCTCGGCATGATTGCATTTTTCCTCTTTCCCTCTCCATAGGTCACCAGTGTCATCAAGCTGGTATATGTCTTTTCCATCCATATGTTATACTTTAAATGCATATTTTTAACCATTAACAACATGCAGGTTTCTGTTTTCAAATTCGCATAAGTATCCTTTGCAGTTTGTATTTTTCACCCGATTTTTAAGTTTTGAAGTCGACCCATGTTGATATATGTTATAAAACAAGTATAATCATTTAAACGTCTAAATCAAGTGTTTTGTTATATAAATTTGTGATCTACTTAGTCATTACGGGTAACCATTTAGGTGGGTTCTGTTTTCTTAGGGCCTTAACAGTGCTATAGTGCAGCAATCCTCAACCTTTTTGGCACCAGGGACTGGTTTCATGGGCGACAATTTTTCTAAGGGTGCGGGGGATGGTTTGGGGATGAAACTGTTCCACCTCTGATCATCAGGTGTTGGATTCTCATAAGAAGTGCACACAACCTAGACCCACCGCGTGCACAGTTCACAGTAGGTTGCATTCTTAGGAGAATCTAATCTCCAGATCAGCAGGAGCTCCACCTCCTGCTGATCTGACAGGAGGTGGAGCTCAGGTGGTAATGCTCGCTCGTCTGCTGCTCACCTCCTGCCATGTGGCCCAGTTCCCAGCAGGCCATGGACCCTGCGACCCAGGGGTTGGGAACCCCTGCTTTAGTGAACATCTGTATACACGTTTTTACGCACATGTGCAAAACATTGCTGGGGTATATGTCTAGATGTGGAATTTTTTGGTCTAAGGATCAATGATGCTGTACGTTGGCAAATCTCTCTCCAAGAGTTTTTACAGGTCTTATAGTTTTCTGCCTTGTATATGATATGATATATAATTTAAGATGTAAAAAGACTACAAAAGAAGAAATGAGTATTCCCTGCATATTTACACAGTGTAAATAAGGGGTGTGCCTGATGACATTTAGGGTCTCGGCAGTTTTTCAATTAGCTAGTCCTTTGTTGAACATTTCCTGTGTACTGAAGCACTGTGGAAGTTTCTGGAGTAATTTGAGAGCAGATACCATGACTCTCATAAAAATGTCTGTTCAGTACCTGCAGAGCAGTGCATTTTGGGGATAAAATCAGGGAAACTATGTGGAAGAAATAAGGTCTGGTCTCTATTCACAAGAAATTTAGAGTCTAGCTGGGAGTATATAATATACATATATGAAAGATATACATTAATGGATCAGACTAAGTCGTTGAAAATAATGTAAGTCATAGAAGTAGCTTGAAAATTAAGTTGAAGCAGTGTATGTTGAAAAAAGAATGAAATAAAAAACTACCCAGTGAGCGGGGTGTGGTGGGTATGTGTCTGTAGTCTCAGCTATTTGGGAGGCTGAGGTGGGAGGACTGCTTAAACTGGAGACTTCGAGGCTGCAGTGAGCCATGATCGTGCCACTGCACTCCAGCCTGGGTGACAGAGCAAGACCCCATCTCTAAAAACAAAAAAACTACTCAGTGACACCATTCTTTTTTCCCTGCCCCTCCTTTCCCCATCTTAGAATTAAACATTGAGAGAATCAAGTTATTAGAGCATTCATTCAGCAACAGAAAAATACAATTAAAGGGATAGGAACAACTCAGGGTCTTCTGATCATGAACCAGGTTGGAGACACTGAGGCCAGATGCCCCTTGGGAGGCAGGGCACTCCAGATGTGTCTTGAAGCCCTTCCCCTTTGCCTCCTGGGCTGTAGCTGCTCAACATAAGGCTGCAAGTGTGTGTTTCCTGCTATCCCATATTCAGAGCTTTCACACATTTCATGGCATGTCATATTCAGAGCTCACCGAAGTCTGTTACTGCACCATTAACTCTTGAATCCATAAAGTCCCTGAGCAAAGGCACATGGGAAGATGAAGGTTTGCCACCAGGGCGGTTCTTGGGATGGAGAAAATCTCAGGGGTATGGTATTAAGCTCCATCACAGCAGGCTCAGCAGTGAAGAAGTGGTTTTGCATCTGCAAAGGGTTTCTCTAATTCCTGCCAGCTCATTTAGCATTGTACAGACAGGACAGCATTTTAACTTCTTGCAAAAAGTCTCTTTACCACCATGGATTGGATTTTTCACCTACGGGAATTAAACTTCTCTTCTATAATGGCAGTTGACTGAAAGAGCTTGTGTGTGTGTGTGTGTTTAATAACCAGTTTTGCTGGAGCCATAGTGCAAACCCAGGAACACTGTTTTCTTTCTCTGTACACAGCATGGGGGCAGGTTCCAGAGAGAGCATCATGGAAAAAGTCAGATTTTTTCCAGGATTTGAATCAGGAATCTGAAGAAGAGAGGGATGGACGTGCAGAGGCCACGAGGCAAAGATCAGTGATGTAGGGTGGTTAAGGGCTTGCACATTTGCTGAGCTGGACCAGAGAACCTGCTTGGAGGAAGTGAGACAAGCCATGCTAGCGAAGGCCAGGTGCTTGCAGGGGCTCAGAGCCTGCCAGCTACATTAGTTTGCTGTGATGCATAGTGCAAAGAGGCGGCTGGTCAAGGACCAGTGGCATGGTAAAGTGTCTCCAGGGTGCACCGCTTCTGTGGCAGTTTGGTGTGGACAGAGTCCGGCAGGCTCTGTGTAGCAAGCCTGTCATGAGAGGCTAGGACCGAGATAGAGGTTGGTGTGACAGAAACAAGGAAAGGGAAGAACATAGAGCAAGAACACAGGAGAACAAAGAAAGGTCGGGACCGTCAGCCTCCAAAGGCCACTGAGGACGAGGGGCCATCTACTAGAATGGAAAACGGAGATGTACTTCTGGGGAAAGGATCTTAAATTTGGTTTAACAGAGCAGGCCTTCAGCAAATACAAGAATTCTTAATTTCAAGTAGGAAGATATTAGCAGTGTTTTCTAATATTTGTTTTCGGAAAGATTTATGTCGTTTTAGTTCACACAACTCTGTCGGCCAACATCTTTAACTTACCTAACTTATTTAGAGGTCCTGACAACACCTCTGAGACTCTGCTAGTCTAAGTGTGGTTTGGGGACCAATGGCATCAGCACCATTTAGGCACTTGTTAGAATATAGAGTCTACGGGCCAAGTGCGATGGCTCACACCTGTAATCCCAGCACTTTGGGAGGCCAAGGCGGGCGGATCACCTGAGATCAGAAGTTTGAGACCAGCCTGGCCAACATGGCAAAACCCTGTCTCTACTAAAAATACAAAAATTAGCCAGGCATGGTGGTGCACACCTGTAGTCTCAGCTATTCAGGAGGCTGAGGCAGGAGAATTACCTGAACCCAGGAGGTGGAGGTAGCAGTGAGTCAAGATCATGCCACTGCACTCCAGCCTGGGTGATGGAGTGAGACTCTGTCTCAAAAAAAAAAAAAAAAAAAAGATAGAGTTTCCCAGCCCACCTGAGTGAGAGTCTGCATTTTAACAAGGGTGCCAGTGGGTACTTGGGGATTTGTGTGCACAGCAAATTATAAGATGCTCTGCTCTGACACACTGCCTTCCTATGGCTTAAAAATAAAATTATAACTTAAAATATTATGGCATATTCAGTTTTGTTTTCTGAAAGGCTGTAATAAATACCCAAACTACCATTTTAAAAGTGCTTATACGATCAGTTATAGAATTGATGATTTAGCAAGAAATACCTAGTTTTCACTGTCTGTATTTCTACTCTGGAACGTAAACTCCGTGGGAACGGCCTCATTCCACTACCTGCAACGGAGCTGGCACACACAGGTGCTCAAAAAGTATTGTGAAATTTTTAGTAGATAGATGAAATTTAATTATATATTACTGTTTGAAATTACTCCTTCTGTGTGCACATTTTAAAACTATGCCTTATGTTGATCAAATTAAAAACTTTATAAAGATAAATGCTTATTCATTGATAAAGTAGAAGGAAAGAAAAGTACATATATAGAAAAATCACCCTTTACTCTCACTACTTATAGATAACTTTTTAGGGTATTTCCTTCTGTGAATATATATATATGTATTCACCTCTGCTCACTGCAAGCTCCACCTCCCGGGGTTCATGCCGTTCTCCTGCCTCAGCCTCCTAGGTAGCTGGGACTGCATGCGCCCGCCACCACGTCTGGCTAATTTTTTGTATTTTTAGTAGAGACAGGGTTTCACTGTGTTAGCCAGGATGGTCTCGATCTCCTGACCTCATGATCTGCCCGCCTCAGCCTCCCAAAGTGCTGGGATTACAGGCGTGAACCACTGCTCCCGGCCTGTAAATATTTTTACATAGTTTGTCCTACTAAACATCTTATTTGTATCCTGCCTTTTCCATTTATCATCATGATACAGTAACTAGTTTATTGTATGTGCCAAGCTTCAGACTAGACATTTGAGATGCTTTTCTTGTTTACTGATTATATCCACATAAGGCGGTATAGTTACATCACATTTTCACATGAGGAAATGCAAGTTGAGAGTTTGTCTATCTTGCTATTAGTCATAGATTTAGTCCATCAACTTGAGATTTTAACTTGGTAGCGTTTTCTAGAGCCTGTACTTTTTCCACCTCACTAGAGTAAGCATTTCCTTAGTTATGACTTTTTGTTGTAAAATAATATTTTGCTAGGTGAATATGTTTAATTTGGCTGACAGTCTCTATCCTTCAATATTCTAGTTATTCTTGTTTCTTAATACTGCCTATAATACTACTATGAATGTTTTTGCATATAAATTTTTTCTATATTTTATTTTTCTTAGGATTGATTCTTAGAAACATTTTTAAGTCTCTTGAAATGTAGAGAACTTTCCAAAAGATTTGCACCAACTTTCATTCCCACCACTCACTGTAAATATTATTGTATTGTATATTTGAATGCATATAGACAAAGCAATATGCTTCTTTCATGCTTCCACAGAAAAAATACATTTAAATGTATTTTTGCTTCAAATAATATTACTGCTTCACTTAATTTAATTGACTTTTATTACTGAAATACTTAGCTTTCCCTAAATATCAGCTTCTGTAGTACATAGAATGTTAGCATGACATTCATATTCTGCCCTGCTCCAAACTTTAATAAAGTTCGCAGTTTCTTAAGAAGATATACATTTACATTGATATATATTTCTTTTCTTTCTTTTTTTGAGATGGAGTCTCACTCTGTCACAGAGGCTGGAGTGCAGTGGCACAATCTCGGCTTACTGCAACCTCCACCTCATGGGGTCAAGAGATTCTCCTGCCTCAGCCTCCCAAGTAGCTGGGATTATAGACACCTGGCTAATTTTTGTATTTTTAGTAGAGATGGGGTTTCACCATGTTGGCCAGGCTGGTCTCGAACTCCTGGCCTCAAGTGATCCACCCGCCTGAGCCTCCCACAGTGCTGGGATTAGAGACATGAGCCACCGTGCCCGGCCAACATTGATATATATTTCTTAATATCAGAATTCTTCATAAACTGTGGGAGTTTTATGGTTATACAACCCAGTTATTCAACTTTAATATGTATTTAATACCACTTCTCAAAAATCATAAGATGTCATTCTTAGACTATTGTATAGTGTTTCTTTCTTTCCTTTTCTCCCTCCCTTTCTTTTGTCCTCCTTCCTTCCCTTTCTGTCTGCCTTCCTCCCTCCCTTTATTTCTTTTTGGTAGCAGGAAAGCAGACGTTATACAGAGAGGAAAACCTATGCTTGTAACAACAGCAAAACCAACCAAACTGACCTTTACTTATATATAGCTTACTTTGATACTTTACTAAAACTATTGAAGAAGGAAGTATCTCCTACTGCTAATATTTGAAGTCATAACAGATCGTTATAAAATATAACAGCTCTGTATTGAAGACAGTTCCATAGACAAGATAACAAAAATATAGGAACCTGATATGAGTATTACACATTGTATGCCTGTATCGAAATATTTTGTGTGCCTCATAATATATACATCTATGTATTCATAAAAATAAAAAATTAAACATTAAAAAAGTATATGAAGGAACACCATCTTACTCATTTAGCCATGTTTATTTTATACATTGCATGTTTATTTGTAGTATAGCTTTCTCAAATATAATCACAATTGCTTTAATATGGCAAAAATTCATTCTGTCATTAAAGCGGAACCTCTTATAGGTAGGTTTTATCTATAATATGTATGATTTTTGTGGTCTAATAGTGCCTCTATAGAAATAGAAATTGAAAAATAGCATTTAGTTTAATAATTTATGTGAGACTAATAAACCAGCGATTTTGGAAAACAAATACACGTGTGTGCCTTCCACAATGTGTTATGAAGTTTTGCAATTTTGAAATACTTGATAAACTATAGGACACTATTATATAATTGCATAAGCAGTTAAGGACTTGTGAGAATGCATTGATTTAGTTAAAATGTAAATTTTGAATACCCTATTTCTGACTTCTTTAAATAAATGAGGCGTTTTTATGCCCTGCTTTTTTTGCATATATGCAAGGCTGCCCATAGCCTGGAGGCAGGGGCCAGTTATGCCTGTATGAGTAGGAAATTAAAGGCCTTTGCTATTCTGATTTGAAATTTTGAAAGAAGGACATGATAAATATTTGAGATAAATGTATATTTTTGGTTAAAACATGTAACATTTTTCTCTTACCTCTATTCTTCTGAAATAGAATTAGTTTTATATAGCTTTGAGAAAACACTGCTTGCTCTTTGTGCACTCTGCTTCTGTTCATTAAAAAATTATAAGTGCTATATTTACCTTTTAAGGTAACATTTTAATAGGAAGTAGCACTGATTACTGTTTTGAGGTTGTTTTTCTTAAGTGGGCTTTTCAAAGACTGGAAGTTATTTTTAGGCTGAGGTTGGCAATCAGTGTGTAGGTTGAAAAATAGATTTGTTGTTTTCTATTGTAGAAATATATTCTTTGAAACACTGTATTTACATTTTAAATTGGTAAAATTTAACAATACAGTTATGGAATGAATATGTCAATACATGATTATGTAGTTCTTAAGACGTGTTGGCCAACTGAAGAGAAAATTTTATAATTATGATAGTACTCCTAGCTTAAGAAGTGACCTTTATAATGTCACCTTTAGTACTTTTCAGCATTCTACAGGTGAACGATTCAAGAACTATATTTGTAAAATGGTGTTTTAAAGAGAGCTAATGGTAAAGGCAGGAAATTGTTTAAAACATTTCGTATGTTCCAGAGACTACTCAAATATTAATCAGGAGTAACTTCGTAGGCAAGGAAAAGATTTTTGTTTATTTAGACCAATTCATTATTTATTAACTCATTCAATAAATAGTTACATTGTACCTACTATATGCCAGGCACTGTTTTAGTGAGTTTGTTCACTAAGTAAATCAGCTCTATAACATGGAAAGAAATGGAAACAATGTCACCTATCATAGCCACCTTAAATAGCTCAGCATAGATAGCCTTCTGTTCATTTGCTTCTCAGGCTGTTCACTCACTCACTCATTCTCTCATTCACTTATTCATCAAGTACCCATGGAGGGCATTCTGGGTGCTGAATGCTGTGCCAGGTGGGCACTGTGTGGGTGTGAGTCATGTTCTGAAGAGTGAAGGCTGAGGATCTTGAGAACCCAGAGGAGGGATCCAGCCCGACCCGAGGGACCAGGAAGGGTGGTCTGGAACCAGCACCCTTTGGACCTAGGCTAGAGGCTGAGCAGGAACCATTGAGGAGAGAGGCAGGAGGTCAGTGGCCCAGGCGGGAACCCTCACACTCAAGCCCCAAAATTTTTATTTTGTTTTGGAAATTTATAGTATTAAAGTAATAACGGGAAAGGAAATAAAAATGGAAACATTTCCTGTTTTCCCTATTCTTATCTGGAGACAAACTTAATTTTTATGTTACTACTTTCTCTCTTAAATATCCCCTTTCTAAATAATCTGTCATATTAATTAGACTGGATATTCCTAACTCAAGAAAGCATTTGGCAATTAAAAGATGGGGGACTCAGGGTCTGACCATTTTCCTTGGCCTTCATTTTGCTTTCTCTCTCTTTTCTCCCCTCCTTCTTCCCAGGCCTGGCTGGCTGGGTTCCTGGACACCATTTGGGGCTCTGAGAGGGCGGTGGCTGCCAGCCCCCAGTCGCCGATGCCTGGTCAGGCACTCGTATCCTCTGTCCTGTTCACCATTTCTCCTTTCTTATTGTTCCCATAATTTGTCCTGCTTAAAACTCCTACGTTCTAAGGGACACCCCTGCATTGCTTGCTTTTCCTTTGCTAGACACCTGAGAGAGGCTAAAAAGTGAAATGTGGCCTGGTGCAGTGGCTCATGCCTGTAATTCCAACACTTTGGGAGGCCAAGGCAGCTGGATCACTTGAGGTCAGGAGTTTAAGGCCAGCTTGGACAACATGGCAGAATCCTGTCTCTACTAAAAGTACAAAAATTAGCCAGGCATGGTGGCTCATGCCTATAGTCCCAACTACTTGGGAGGTAGGAGGACGGCTTGAGCCTGGGAGATCAAGGCTGTAGTGAGCTGCACTCCAGTCTGGGTGACAAAGCAAGACCCTGTCTCAAAAAACAAAACAAAACGTGGGCCAGGCACAGTGGCTTATGCCTGTAATCCCAGCCCTTTGGGAGGCTGAGGAGGGTGGATCACCTGAGGTCAGGAGTTCAAGACCAGCCTGACCAACATGGTGAAACCCTGTCTCTACTAAAAATACACAATTAGCTGGGTGTGGTGGCAGGTGCCTGTAATCCCAGCTACTCAGGAGGTTGAGGCAGGAGAATTGCTTGAACCTGGGGCATGAAAGTTGCAGTGAGCTGAGATCATGCCAGCGCACTCTAGCCTGGGCAACAAGAGCAAAACTCCATCTCAAAAAAAAAGAAAAAAAGTGAAATTCTGTTTTTGTCATCTTGTTGAACTTGTCTGTATTTTAAATTACTTCTGTGATTGAGTATATTTTGCCATACTCGGGATGCATTCTTCATGTACGTGTGTGCTAGAAACTCATCAGTCAGAGCAATAGTCCATAGGAAGTAAGGGTCAAGGGCCTGGTGATTATTGTTTTTATGGTACCTCTTAGAGAGCAGCTCAATAATGATCTACCTGTAGATAATTACTACCTCAGGCTGTAGGAATGGACTGTCCAGCCTCCTGGTTATTCTTCCCTTCAGTGGGGAGGAAACCCAGAGTCGACTGACCCCAAAAGTCTTCCCATCCCCTGCCTGCTACGGGCTTACAGCTTCTCTGATCTTGGTGAATTTCACGGCTTCTCAACACCAGCCAGTGAATTACAAAGTCTTTTTGCTGATAAGATGCAAGGCCATATCACAAGCAGTTAACAAAAATAAACAGAAACCGCAGTGGCTGTAAGTGCAAACATCGCTGTACACACAGGGGCCATGCTCTCTGGGGACTGGTATCCCTCCAGGCCTGAGGTGCCCCTGACCTGCAAGGATGTCTGGGGTGAGCTGGTGGTGGCTACAGACTCCCATATTCCCCAAAAGGGTGGGCACATGCTCAAAACAAGTCTGAACACAAGACTGGACCTATTCCAAACTTTTGTAAATCAAACACTCATAAAGTAAATGGCTGGGGTGATCAGTGTTTTAGAGGCATGTCATCCTTCAGATTAAAATGTCCCCAAAGGTCATAGTTTGAGTCATGTCTGAAAAGCAAATAAAGTCTTTCCATGAATTTCCCCACAGCTATCTTCTGGTAAAGGAAATAAGCACATTTACTTTTGTTAGTAAAAGCAGTTTTACAGGTTCAGGTGATGAAGGTCTTATATCTAGTCATTTTTTGATGCTGTGGAGGACAGTTCGTCAGATGAAATGGGAAGTATGAATTTTGTAGGACATGGTTGGTTCACTAAACAAGCGTGTATTGGGGACCTGTTAAACTCCAGATTCGTTGTAGGTGGTCAGGACAGCAGCATGTAACAGAGATGGGGTCCCCACTCTTGGGGACTTTCATTTATTCAAACAAACAAATAATGATACAAATATCAGATAATAAAAAGTGCTCTGCAGAGAATTAAAATATAGAGAGTGATTGGAGACATATTCATATATCTTTAGAAAGAATACTAGAGAAGGGAAGATCAAAGATGGCAAGTAGCCTTTTTCAGATTTCATCAAATATGGTGTTAGGGGGCCCTCATTTGTCCACAAAAAATACGGTGACAGGGGATGTTGATGTGAGTCAGAGTAAACACCATTTACTCACTTTGCATCGCTGTTTATTAGAAGGGCCATTTGGACTTTCTAGTTGCCAAACTGGACGGTGTGTGCTCTCTGAAGAGTAGACGTATTCTTGGTCGTCTTTGCATCCCCAGCACATAGCACTGGGCCGGCTGTGTACTCGGTGTTCAGCAAACATGTTTTGCATGAGTGAGTGGAACAAAACTAAATTCATTAGAATTTTTCCTAAAGCCCTAAGTATAGAAAAGGTCACTTTTTATTTATTTTAAACTGAAGAACATTATCCAGTCATGACTTAGATGGGTGATTTTAAAATTAAATGTCTTGCTTTAAGAAAAAATTTATTGCTTTTTTTTAAAGAAAATTTACAGTTTTCTCTTAGATAACTTTGGTGGAGCCAAGGAACAAACTGGAAAACTATAAATTATTTATTAGACTATGACCCTGAATTTTATTGTTTTTGTTTGGCCTGATTTCTTAATCACCCTCCTAGTTATTTGGCTTGGATGGAGGTGATGTTTTAATCCTTCCAGGAGCAGGCTCAGTGTCAGCTATGTACTATGGAAACCACTGAGAATTATAAATTTATCATGGATGCTTAGAAGATGTGGAGCAGTGGAGTGCGCAGGGCATGGAGTTGGACCTGCGTGACGGTACCTGTCTTTCAGGCCTGTTGGGAGGAGGAGACCTCATGAATGAGATAGAGCCAATGGTATTACTGTGGAAGTGATTTAACTCTTTAAGAATACCACAGTAATGAATTTTGTTTTATTATCTGATTTGTAGCAGGATTCAAAAAGAGACATTCCATGGATACTGTCGAATCATATATGAGACCTCTAAGGATGCTATCTGTAATACATAAAGGAAGCATTGAGAGGACTTTTAAAGTAAGATGCTTTCGGAATAAATCAGATGTTTTCCTTTTGAAAAATATTCTTAATAACAGTATGAACAATGTCAAGGAAAACCCTTCAAATAAACCATTTCCCCTTTTATTTTCCTCGGCCACCGTCAGAGGGAATGGGTTGCTTTTCTTCTTAGACCTTTGATGTAGAGTTTTCCACTTACCACTTCCAAGAGACCTTTCCCTTTTCTGCGTATGGGAGATGCTCTGTTTAATAAATCGTTGAATGAATGCCACGTGAACAAGGTGCTGAAGACGTCCCTGTTCTTTCTTCCTGTCATAATATAAGTAGAGACAAGTCTTTCTCTTTAGGTGGTGAGTGATCTAAAAGCTTTTATGTTCTGTGGCACTGGCTGAACAGATACTCCTTTCTCCGTGATTGCTGCAACATCTTTCAATTAAGGTTGAGGCCTCCAGGTTGCTCCCATAATAGTTTCTCATGTCTGAATGGTGTTACAAAGTAAGTTCAACAAATTTGGAAAACATAGCTTATTGCAGAAGTACTAAATTAAGCTTATCTATTGATTGTTGCCACAGTGTATTCAAGTTAGAGAACTTGAGATATAGAACAGTAAAAATGAGCCGATAGCCCAGGAACCACAAGTACAGTACAGACTACGTGGGGGCTATGTTCAGACCATCAATCTCCTGTGAAATTGGGACATTTCAAGGCTTTATTTAGTGCTGACTTTTACGTGTTCAAAGCACATATTTTTAGTTTTTAACTCAGCCCTCATCAGATTATCAGATTCCTTATTATAAAACCCTTTTTTATTTTTCTTGGCACGGTGGGGAGGAGTTAGCTAAGTAGAGAGATTTCACAATTAAAAAGGAAAAAACAATTTTTTAAATAAGAGAATGAGCAAAAGTGGCCTTTTCCCCCTTTTTTTAAATTTTGAAAGGGATGCATTAAAAATCTTATTTATACTACTTATGTGGATAATATAAAAAGTGATCCTCAAATCACTTGCATTTGTTTTTGGAAAAAAATGCAAAAGACTGTCTTGGGGAGTGTCCTCATCTAACTGAGGACTGTTCTCTACTTCTTATGGGTTCAGTTCACTGCCAGCCTTGTGCTCAGGGTGCTCTGGGCCACAGCTGGGCACTGCGAGGCCTCAGCTTGCGACTCGGTGAATCACTCGTTCCCACATAAGCAGGATCTGGCTGTCTTGTATTGAATCGCCCCATTATTCTGTTTGGTTGACTGGATGATATACTCTAATGAGAAAATTGTATCAAAGCCACAACCGAACCACAGGGATGTAAAGCAAGTAAATTGACTTAAATGATGCATTTTTCTCTCTAAAAGGAGTGTAAATGTAGAAAGTGTCTGTGGTGACAACTTGAAAACAGAGGTGATGATTAGAGCAGTTTCAGTCGTGACTGTTAAACCTCCCCGCTGTGCACATGCTTTGCACTGAAGAAGACCCCCTTGATCTTCTTGCCCCTCACAACATTTTTTTCATTTTGTGTCTGTATGTGTTGAAAAAGGTACACAGAACTTTTGTTTTCACATTAAATTCTATCAAAAAACATTTTTAGGTCTTGATGATATTCCATCTGGTTATTTATGAGTCATTTATTCTATTGTAGAAAGTTTTTTCAACTAATTTTTAAATCGTGGTAAAATATACGTAACAGAATGTGTCATCTTACCCATTTTTCAAGTTTACAGTTCAGTCATGTTAAGTACATATACATTGTTTTACAACCGATCTGCAGAACTCTTTCTCATTTTGCAAAACTCCAACTCTGTACCCATTAAACAACAGCTCCCCATTCCTTTCCCCACCTCCAGCCTCTGACAACAGCTATTGTGCCTTCTGTCTCTATGAATTTGACTATGACAGGTACTTCATAGAAGTGGAATCATACAGTATTAATCTTTTTGTGACTGGCTTATTTCACTTAGGATTATGTCCACAAAGTTCATACATTTTGTCACATGTATCAGAATTTTCTTTTTTTTTTTAAGGCTGAATAATATTCCATTGTTTGTATATCACATTTTGTTTATCCATTCATCACTTGAGTTGCTTCTGCCTTTTGGCTGTTGTGAATAATGCTGGTATGAACGTGGGTGTACAAGTATCTGTTTGAGTCCCTGCTTTCAATTCTTTTGTGTATATGCCTAGAAGTGGAATTGCTCGATCGTATGGTAATTCTATTTTTTGAGAAACTGCCTATAGTTTTCCATAGTGGCTGCACCACCTTACATTCCCACCAACTGTATGCAAAGGTTCCAGTTTCTCCACATCCTTTCTAACGCTTACGTTGTTTTGTTTGTGATAGTAGCTATCCTAGTGGGTGTGAGGTGGTGTCTCACTGTGGCCTTGATTTGCATTTCCCTAGTGATTAGTGATGTTGAGCTTCTGTTCATGGGCTTATATAGCCATTTGTTCATCTTCTTTGGAGAAATATCTATTCAAGTTCTTTGCCCAGTTTTTAATTAGGTTGTTTGTTTTTTGTTGTTGCTGAGTTGTAGGAGCTCTTTATATATTCTGGATATTAACCGCTTATCATATATATGATTTGCAAATATTTTCTCCAGTTCCATAGGTTGGTTGCCTTTTCACTCTGCCGATTATGTTCTGGGAGGCACAGAAGTTTTAAATTTTGATGTAGTTCAATTTATATACTTTCATTACCTGTGCTTTTGGTGTCATATCCAAGAAATTGTTGCCAAATGCAGTGGCATAAAGCTTTTTTCCAATGGTCCATTAAAACCCAATTTTTCTCTTTTCTGGATAATGTTGGAACAAACGGCTTCATGCATATAGTTTTCTTGGCATTGTTTTACTCTTCTTTCAGAAGGAAAGATGAAATATCAAACCAGTTTTGTCTTCTTAAAGCCCATTTTTGATGATAACAAGCAGAGCAGAGGATATCACTTGTCCTTTTGGCAAAAATTGTGTTTCTGAAGGCAAGGTCTAAGACCTTAGAGAAGCATTCAGTGTTGCCCTTTTTGCTAATTGTACAAAGTTAACTCCAGTGCTCCCCTGGGACTGTGATTTTTAAACAGCATGGTCCCAGAAAGCAGAGCTTCCATTAAAAGCAGCAGGGGTGAGTACATGCAATTTTTTCTTCAGCCCTCAGATCTCAGGTCTCAGGGCTGCAGTGAAAGATGTGGATGACAGCTGCAGGCTGATTAGATTCAGGTGGCCCCGTGCTTCATTTATAATTCCCAAGAGTCCAAACCCCCCACACATTTGAAGGGGAGAAGATTCATTTTGGAAAATTCTAAGAACTAAACATTAAGTAAGTTTAGAACATTTTCAGAAAAATGAAAGACAAAAAATTCCAGCTGTTCACTACTTTGGGCAGTAAAATTGCATTTAAAGAAACACATTCAGTTAGGGACTGTTTTACAGTAATGATGCCCACTTACGTAAGTGAGAAATGGTCCTTTGAGAATCAAATATATACATTCTCTTCCTCTGCGTTTCAGGAAATAAAATTTTCATCTATCCAATTTTTAATATCTTCGAGAAACCTTAAAAAAAAGTCCAAGGCAATGTTGGCGAATATCAGAATGAGGATCAATTACTTCCTTTCATTCACGACAGGTTTTCTACCTTTGGGTGACTCATACAGAGAGAAAATTTTAGAGTCGTTTTATTACTGATGGTTCATTTTTAAAAAGCAAATGCGGTGAACATAAGAGACCCTCTCATGAAATGATTCCAAAAGACACCTTATGTTTTGTAAAACGTATGTCTGTTTTTTAAATTGTTTTTTAGAGACAGGGTCTCACAATGTTGCCCAGGCTGATTTGCAACTCCTAGTCTCAAGCAATCCCCCTGTCTCAGCCTCCCAAAGTTCTGGGAGTATAGGTGTGAGCCATCATGCCTGGCCTTGTTTTTTAACTTTTTATTTTGGAAAATTTTATACATCTTCAAAAGTACGTAGAATAATTTAATGAATTCTGATGTTCTTGTCACTCAGCTTCAATAATTATCAAGTCAGGAACAGTCTTGCTTTGTCTATCTTCTGTTGCCTTTTAATCCCTTTGCCCCAAATTATTTTGAAACAAATCCCAGTCAACATATCATTTTATCTGTAATTACTTTCATATATCCCTCTAAAGAGTAGAAACTCCTTTAAAATATAGCCACAGTACTATTGCACACCAAAAAATGAATACTAATTTATTAATATAATCCAATAGTCATCAATGATCATTTATCTGATTGTTTTTCTTTTTAATATTTTTCTCGTCATAAGGAAAAACTTAGTACAGTAAAGAACTTTTACAATATAAACACCAGTGTAACTACTATCCAGGTAAAGTTTTCAGACATTTCCAACACTCCAGTGCCCTCCTTTGGGCACCTTCTCAAATTGATATTTCTCCAGAGGAAGCCCCTGTCCAGACGTCTGTCATCATCAGAAGTCAGAATAGTGGTTTTGGATTTCATATACATAGACTCATCTAGGATATACTCTTTTGTGTCTAGCTTCTTTCACTCAATGTTACTGCTTATGAGATTAATTCATGTTATTGCATTGAGTGAATATGCTGCAATACTACATCTGTTCTACCGTGATGGACGCTTGAATTATTTCCACTTTGAGGCTACTATGAATAACACTGCTATTAACATGGTGTATGTGTCTTTTCGGGGAGCATAATCATTCATTTCTGTTGTGAAAATTACTGGTTTACCCAGTAATCCCATGATTGGGTATATACCCTAATGAATATAAATTGTTCTGCCATAAAGGCACATGCATGCGTATATTCATTGCAGCACTATTCACAATAGCAAGGACATAGAATCAACCTAAATATCCATCAGTTGGAGACTGGATAAAGAAAATGTGGTACATATAGCTGGGCGCCATGGCTCATGCCTGTAATCCCTGCAGTTTGGGAGGCCAGGGCGGGAGGATCACGAGGTCAGGAGATGGAGACCATCCTGGCTAACACGGTGAAACCCTGTCTCTACTAAAAATACAAAAAATTAGCCAGGTGTGGTGGCGGGCACCTGTAGTCCCAGTTACTCAGGAGGCTGAGGAAGGAGAATGGCGTGAACCCGGGAGGCAGAGCTTGCAGTGAGCCGAGATCGGGCCACTGCACTCCAACCTGGGGGACAGAGCGAGACTCCATCTCAAAAAAAAAACCAAAAAAACAAAAAACAAACAAACAAACAAAAAAATGTGGTACATATACTGTGGAATACTATACAACCATAAAAAAGAATGAGATCATGTCCTTTGCAGGAACATGGATGGAACTGGAGGCCATTAGCATAAGCAAACCAGTGCAGGAACAGAAAATCAAATACTCCATGTCCTCACATGTAAGTGGGAGCTAAACACTGAGTACACCTGAACACAAAGAAGTGACCAACAGATAGCAGGGCCTGCTTGAGGTTGGAGGGTAGGAAGAGGGAGAGGATAGAAAAACTACCTATTGTGTACTGTGCTTATTACCTGGGTGATGAAATCATTTGTACACTAAACACCTGTGACACAATTTACCTGTATAGCAAACCTTTACATGTACCACAACCTAAAATTAAAAAAATTAATGACAACTATATGTGCATAAAATTAAACCACTGTTAAATCCATTAGAGGCTAGACGCGATAGCTCACGCCTGTAATCCCTGCACTTTGGGAGGCAGAGGCAGGTGGATCACTTGAAGTCTGGAGTTCGAGACCAGCATGGTCGACGTGGTGAAACTCCATCTCTACTAAAAATACAAAAATTAGCCAGGTGTGGTGGCATGAACCTGAGGTGCCAGCTACTCAGGAGGCTGAGACACAAGAATCACTTGAACCCAGGAGGCAGAGGCTGCAGTGAGCCGACCACTGCCCTGCAGCCTGGGTGTCAGAGCGAGACTCTGTCTCAAAAAAAAAAAAAAAAAAAAAAAAAATTCATTAGAACAAATAATAAAATTATCAAGTTCATAAATAATAAAACAAGTTACTAGGGTAGGCATATGTTTAGATTTAGTAGACACTGATAAGCGACGTAGGAGGATACTAGTTGCTCCACATCTCACTAACACTTGATAGTGTCAGTCCTTTCTGACAACCTGAGTAGTATAGTGGTATCTCATTTTGGTTTTAATTTGTATTTCCCTGATAACTAATGATTTTCAGCATTTTAAATATGTTTATTGACTTTTGGATACCCTCATTTGTGAAGTGTCTATTGTAAGATTTTGGCAATCTTTTTAGTAAGCTTTCAGTCTTTTTTTTTTTTTTTTTTTTTACTGATTCATGGAAGTTTTTAATGTATCCTGAAGGTGAGCTCTTAGTTGGATACGTGTATTGCAGATATCTTCTCCCCACCTGTGGTTTGCTTTTTCCAATCACTTATGACCGAACAGAAATTCTTAATTTTAATTGTCTTGATGTCTAGTAAAGTAAGCATCTAGCTTTGTTGCTGTTCTTCAGATTTGATTTGGCGATTCTAAATCATTTACTTTTCCACATAAATTTGTTTAATTTTTTAAAAAACTTTTATGTTCAGAGGTACGTGTGCAGGTTTGTTACACAGGTAAACTTATGCCATGGGGATTTGTTGTACAGATTATTTCATCACCCAGGTATTAAACCTAGTACTAATTTTTCATTTTTTCCAATCCCCTCCCTCTTCCCACCCTCCATCAGGCCACTGCACTCCAGCCTGGGGGACAGAGCGAGACTCTGTCTCAAAAAAAAAAAAAAAAGAAAATGTGCTACATGTACTGTGGAATACTATACAGCCTCAAGTAGGCCTCAGTGTCTGTTGTTCCCCTCTATGTGTCCATATATTCTCATCACTTAGCTCCCACTTACAGATCAGAACATTTGGTGTTTGGTTTTCTGTTTCTGCATTAGTTTGCTGAGGATAATGGCTTCCAGCTCTATCTGTGTCCCTGCAAAGGACATGATCTCGTTCCTTTTTATGGTTGCATAGTATTCAATGGTGTACATGTACCACATTTTCTTTATTCAGTCTATCATTGATGGACATTTCAGTCGATTCCATGTCTTTGTCTTTGCTATTGTGAATAGTGCTGCAGTGAATATACACGTGCATGTATCTTTAAAATAGAATTTATAGTTCTTTGGGTTTATGCCCAGTAGTGGGATTCTTGGGTTGAATGGTATATTAGTTTGTTTTCATGCTGCTGATAAAGATATACCCGAGACTGAGACTGGGTAATTTATAAAGGAAAGAAGTTTAATTAACTCACAATTCCACATGGCTGGGGAGGCCTCACAATCGTGGCAGAAGGCAAGGGAGGAGCAAAGTCATGTCTTGCATGGCAGCAGGCAAAGAGAGAATGAGAGCCAGGTGAAAGGGGAAATGCCTTATACAACGATCAGATCTCATGAGGCTTATTCACTACCATCCCCCCCATGATTCAGTTGTCTCCCGCTGGGTCCCTCCCACAACACTTGGGAATTATGGGAGCTACGATAAAGGTGAGATTTAGGTGGGGACACAGCCAAACCATATCAAATAGTATTTCTGCCTCTAGGTCTTTCAGGAATTGCCACACTGTCTTCCACAATGGTTGAGCTAATTTACACTCCCATCAACAGTGTAAGAGTGTTCCTTTTTCTCCAAAACCTTGCCAGCATCTGTTGTTTTTTGACTTTTTAATAATAAACATTCCAGCTGTTGTGAGATGGTATCTTATAGTGGTTTTGATTTGCTTTTTTTTTTTTTTTTTTTTTGAGATGGAGGGTGTCTTGCTGTCACCCAGGCTGAAGTGCAGCGGCGCCATCTTGGCTCACTGTAGCCTCTGCCTCTCAGATTCCAGTGATTCTCCTGCCTCAGCCTCCCAGATAGCTGGGATTACAGGCACGCCTGGCTAATTTTTGTATTTTTAGTAGAGACAGGGTTTCACCACGTTAGCCAGGCTGGTCTCGAACTCCTGACCTCAGGTAATCCACCTGCCGCAGACTCCCAAAGTGCTAGGATTGCAGGCGTGAGCCACCGCACCTGGCCGTATTCTTTTAAAGATAAAAAACTCAATGAGTTTGCTTTTATTCTTCCAGTTTGTATTCTGGACTATAGGGATTTAAAAGTTTATTTCATCCTTTTTCCTATGCACAGAGTCCTGGGTCCCAGCAAACACTGATATACTTGACTGATTGCTTTCTCACATACTACGACCCAGCAGCCTTAGAATAACAGTACCCACTTGTCCAGTCCAGTAAGAATATGATTACTGAAAACAGATTAAGATTTTTCTTTTGGCCACCTTTTGGGGTCAGTTTTTAAGGCTATTTCACAATAGGGATATACTGTCAGATTACTATGTTGTAAAGTCTCTTGGAGTAGTTCTGCTCTGATGTTATGTTACCAACTGGATTTGCTTTTAGGGACATTTAAGTCACTTTCTTTTGACTTTAGGGATTGCATTATTAACATTCAGTATTATTGTGAATAACTTTTACATGGTTCCAAAATGAAATCTACAAAACAAGATGTATAAAAGGGAACTTCATTTGCATCCTTGTTTCTTCTTCCCCATTCCCCTCCCTCACCTTATAGGTGTCAATTTTGAAAAAAATGTTATAGATTATCCTACCATTGTTTTTTCAATATCAGCAAATATTTAGTCTTCTTTTTTAAAAAAAAAAAATAGGGTTTTCACTGTGGTTTATTTCACTTGCTCCATTTTTTGTATATCTTCTGGTATTTAGAAAGGTTCGTATTTGGGTTCTAATGCTTACCTTTATACGCAGCCTTCACATAGCACTCCCACTCCCCTCTTGTTTGGTCGTTTGGTCTTTGTCTGTTGGTTCCAAATATGAGCAGTATTGAAATGAACTGGGAGCCTCTTCCTCCCTCTCCATAGCATCGGTTTTGAACTAATGACCTTCGTACTCTTTGGGAACATTTCCATATCTCCAAAATGAATGCATTTTGTGTAGAGATACATGCATGGTCCACAATTGATAAGGATGCAGTAAGTTAACTTAGGATCACTTGAAATATGTTAAGTTTAAGAAAAAAAAAAAAGTGGGCTGGGTGTGGCGGCTCATGCCTGTAATCCCAGCACTTTGGGAGGCTGAGGAGGGCGGATCACTTGAGGTCAGGAGTTCGAGACCAGCCTGGTCAGTATAGTGAAACTCCATCTCTATTAAAAATACAATTAATTAGCCAGGCGTGGTGGTGCCTGACTGTAATCCCAGCTGCTTGGGAGGCTGAGACAGGAAAATGACTGGAACCCAGGAGGCGGAGGTTGCAGTGAGCCAAGATTGCGCCATTGCACTCCAGTCTGGGCGACAGAACAAGACTCTGTCTTAAAAAGAAACAACAAAAAAACCAAGGACCAAGTGAACCATGTTAGATCAAGCTCTTCTAACAGCGAGTGATGTGCAGCCTGAGAGGACAACCGCCCGCCCCGAGTGTGTTGTCACGTGCCCGATGCACCCGGTGCTGTGGGGGTTTCCTTGGGCTGTTGCTATGGTTTTTTTCCCCTACTTAAATGATAAGATGGTATGTGAAGTCAAAAGGGCTAGGTTAGGTACCATGAATAATTAATTGCCACAGCTCTCAGAAACCTAATTTTAGCCAAGAATAAGAAGCAGATGTGGCAACAGTAGTCCCTAGTTTCAGCTTCCTTCATTTTTCAAATGGCAAAGTGGCTAATATGTAAGCAGGGAAAGGGAAAAGGAGGGAAAAGTCGCAGTACGCAGCACTTGATTGAGACGTGTCTGTTCCTGAAAGACAGAATTCTGTGTCATCCCTTCCTTCACTGACTTGGATTTGCGGAACACCTGCTATGTGTGTAAGGTGGATATGATATCTATAGTAGGGTAGGGTAGCAGCCCGTACTGTTATGCCCATATAGTGCTATGGGATGAGAAAAACTAACATGTATTTTGAGGCAGATTGTGGGGATGACAGATGCTACAAAAGTGTGCCGTTTGATCTAAGTTCATGGGTGTGAGTGCTGGTTAGGGATTCCTCACAAGGGAATTGACCTTCCCATTTTTTTTCATGTTGGTTTAAGTAACCTATTAAATGGGATAAGCAGACTATTATTAACTGTAGAATTTAGGTAGGTACTAAGTAGATGAAAAAGAAAATGGTAGCAGAAGGTTAATGTTAAATAGAGTCCTGGATGGCACACATACTTTCTCTGACACACACACAGTGCACCAGGAGAAAAATGAATGTGCATACCCTTTAACTCAGTAATGCTACCTCTAGCATTTTATCCCAATATATTTGGCCTCGCCTGCAAAAGTGTATGTACAAGATGTCCATTAGGCATATGTGTGTGTATACACATTCAGACACATGTAAGCGTGCACCTTCTCTTTCCCGTAGACATATACATACTCTCACTTTGCATATATTCTGTATTTATAGTCAGAGATTGAATACATTGTTTCATGCCTTTTCATAGTGATCGTATAGTATTTGCATAATAAAAAATCAATAAAATGATTTTCATTTAAGAAGGTAGTTACAACTAGCTTTTCATTTTAGTGCAATTTATAGAGATCTGGATTTTGTACTATTTTGGATTTTGAAGCAGAACATTTATATTCTTTTATTCGTTAAATTGGTATTGATTTGCTTTCATTTTTGGCTTACAATAAAATCAGATGATTACAAGGGGGAATGACTGACTCTTAGAGAGGCATTCCTAAGGTTCTCGGATTGATGAGTGACTTTGTGAAGTCTGACTCAGTGAAGAGACCCTTAGATCTGCTCTAGAAACTATACTGATTTTCTGTGTTGAACATTTGTAACAAGTTTTGCATTTTAAAAATGATCTAACTGGTAACGGTAGAAGATTATTTTAAAAATGAATAATAACCATCTTTCTTTGGCCATGTTTTTGTAGTTGTCAGATTGTTTCTATCTTTTTTTTTTTTTTTTTTTGAGACAGAGTCTCACTCCCGCCCAGCCTGGAGTGCAATGGTGCGATCTTGGCTCAGTGCAACCTCCACCTCCTAGGTTCACACAATTCTTCCTGTCTCGGGCTCCCGAATAGCTGGGATTATAGACACCCACCACCACTTGCTGCTAACTTTTGTATTTTTAGTAGAGATGGAGTTTTGCCATGTTGGCTAGGCCTGTCTGCCACTCCTGACCTCAAGTAATCCGCCTGCCTCAGCCTCCCAAAGTGCTGGGATTACAGGCATGAGCCACTGCGCCTGGCCTGTTTCTACCATCTTTATATTTATTGTGTCAACTCTTTAACAGCCACAGTTAAAAAGTGTACTAAGACAGTGTCTGTTCTAATTTGACTTTTTGTTTGCCTTAATTTGAAGAATCAGAGGCAAATTGTCTCCTGGCAGATAGAGCTGTCAACCACCTTGCCTCTTTACTTTCTTTATTAGGGTAATTTAATCTGCTTGATGACCTTAACTACTTTTATCCAATTAGGAGGATTATATGGTAATCATGAGATGTCAAATGCTTTTAAAATAAAATTTTACAATGAAAATAATTTTATTGTGTGTATGTGTGTTTTTTTTTAACAGAAATCATAGCCCACTAATGAGTTTTGGAGCCAGCTTTGTCAGTTTTTTGGTAAGTTGATATCTTAAGACCTATTGGCATGAAAGAAACAATTATATAAAGTAATATCTGTTAGTGGCTACCAGTTATATAGATACACTATTGTAGAAAGTCTTTTAGAGTCTAAAACTGAAGTAAAGTTTTTGCCTATTACCCAATGCCTATGAAATAATCTGTCTTCCCTAATTTTAAAAATACAATGCTTACATCTTATGTATAAGGTATTATATTTTAACCAAAGTCCTTTTTAGAATAAAAATGTAATGGAAATAACTTTAATAATTAAAATTGCATTCAAGGTAGAAAAAAGTTCTGGGTTTGGGTAATAAAGATTTGCTCTAAAATTATTGAGTAAATGTGGACTAGAGGACAAGTTAAATGAGCAGAGCTAAAATTTGTCAGTTAGTGTTACATTTCCAAATATGAGTATTTGGGAATTGAGGAAGTAGGTTGCAGTTAGGTTTTAAAGTACATTGGGCAGTGTGGAAAATGGGATACTTCCATTTTCCAGAAACAGTAATAACGTCACACAAATTATTTTCAAACACGTAATTTTTTTAAAAGACTATTAAAGAATTGTGTAACAGCAAGAAAAAAAAAAGTCGTGATAGAGACTGAAAAAGAGAAAGCATTTAGATCCAAGATTTAGAAAGATGTCAGCAAATGGGCGTGTCACAGCCTGGCAGTGCTCTACCACAGGTACCACGCCAGCTGCCAGTTTTTATTCAAGGTATTTATTTCCTCTTATTGCCAGTTAATGCAACAAAAATGTTAAGGGCTATTGTTTGAAATAATACATTATTCCCAACCCTAAGGAACATGGTACTGGGTGGTGGTTGTAACATTAGAACCCAAGTGATTATAAGGGCTGCAAATGAGATCTAACCAAAGGGTCCCGGCTGAGTCTGGTGGTGGTGGAGGAGGAGGAGAAGCAAGGCCACAGCAGGGTTGAGATTTCAGCAGCTTGAGAGGAGGGTTGGGAAGCAGAGTGTGGCCGGGAGGCCTGGGCCGAGGTTTGGCTAGAATGGAAAAGTAGGTTAGAGCCATACTGAGGAAGCCTTTTGAAAGGCCAAGATGGAACTGGTAGAATTTGATAGGAAATGAGGAGCTGGAGACAGTAGGTTCATCAGGTCCTTCCAAGAACCAGGTATCCCGCAGCAAGTCTGTCTCTGCCCCTGTAAGCCCATTCATCTCAGAAACCTCAGTTCTACTGTGTAAAAGTCACAGGTGTTGAGCAGACATTCAGTAGATTTCCCCTACCTCGTTAAATGTGGCCTGAAAAAGTCCGCTAGGATCAGGTGCCTGGAAACAAGCTGTCATGGAATTTTTAAACATAGACAATATAAAATGAATTCCTTATAAGTGAACCTACTGGAATTACAGTCCCTGGAAAGTCTGAAGATTTTCTAAGAGTACCTACAAGCTGCTGTTTCATTAGCATTTCTGTGCAGTTCTTGGCGGAGCCAGGGATCCATATGTGGGTGGAATGAACTTTTGAATTAGACACCATTGTAAAAACTGAATTGAGCAGACCAATCAGAAATTATAGAGAATTTTTGTTACCATGTTTAATAACCGCAACAACAAAAATTGTAGAACAGTAATGGCAAGGACATTTATTACCGTATTTTTTTCATGATGATGTGATAGAGGTATAATCTTACTTCATGTTGAGATTATAGTTTCTTTAAATGAATAGATTATGCCATAACATTGTGATTCTTTTGCTTGCAATAAATAAGTGTTTTTTTATTTGGAGTTTTCTTGTAATAAATTGGCTTAAATTTTCCAATACTGATTCATACATTCATTCATTCATTCTTTCTTGGAAGAATGCCATGATGACATTTGAGGAAGAAAAAATGCAGTTGGCATGTGATGACTTAAAAACCACAGAAAAACTGTGTGAAAGTGAAGAGGCTGGAGTAATTGAAACAATCAAGAATAAAATTAAGAAGAATGTAAGTACTGCGGCTTTAGGTTGTGGACTGTGTGCCACTGATTTAGAATATCACTTTTGTTCATTTAGAACAAAAGCTGTTTGCTTGGTTTTAGTATTTAGAATATGACTGAAAAACCACAATGTTTCTTATGGTTTTTGGTCATATAAAATGTATCTCTTATAAAAACAAAAGCTGCTTTCAGTCCTCCAGAGCCATTCAGTGTATGTTCTTTTGATATCTTAGAATCATCTTCTTCCATAATGGGCCATGTGGCAAGGGCTGTTTTAATGAGGTTTTCCTATATGTAATTCAAGTAGGATACGATGACAGTTGATGAATAATAGAATTGCATTTTGGTATAATTCTGGAATTCAGCTGTTTACCTAATTTTCCCCAGGCCTCACCAGCCTTTGGTTACAAATAGTCATAATACCATCAGAATCCAGTTTTCCTGATTTTCCCATCACCATTCCAGTGCAAAAGTGCTAGGCTATGGAGAGGCATCCTCCTAACCCTGATGTTACACGGAGTGCCCAAGGGTCTTGCATGCGTCACTGACAGATCAGTCTGTTGGATATAGTCATCAGAAGCCACCTGTCTTCTGCTCCTGCATGCCCGTGCCCTGCCTATGAAGCATCATAGGAGACTGCTTCACCTCCGCTCTTGTTTATGGTGTCCACCATGAGAAAGCCACTGATGGGCCAAGGGGCCCACCTCCTGATGCTCCAGAGGGCCAGAATTTTCCTAGCTTCCTCTCTCTCCAGCCTGACACATCCTGCACAGCAGATGTTGTTACAAACGAGGAAATAGAAGCATCTTGACATTTTCCCAAGTGAATAGAATAGTGAGTGCTGGGGCTAGATTTGGAACAACAGTGACCACGATGGATTATGCTAAAATCTAGAAAAAGGGAAACAGATCATTCTGGTGTGTCTGTGTGTATACTGTTGACATATTTGCAAAAATCCTATTATTTCTTCTGTCATTGTGATAGCATATAAAGGTATTTAACTTATTCAAGTTTATTTTGTACTAAGAATGCAGAATGTTCTATTCTGGAGTGTTCTATTCTTCATTTTAGAAACATTATGATAAAGACCAATTTTTATAATGTCTAATCAATGACCAAGTGCTGTTGACTCTTTTTCTTAAATACCTCTTGAATTCATTGACTGCTCTCCATCCTCACTGCCATCTCTGTAGGTCAGACACTATCCCACCTGTCTAAGACACATGAGTATTTCTGCCTCCAGTCTCACGGTTCTTTAATGTAGGGGTCCCCAACCTCTGGGCCATGGACCTATACTGGTCTGTGGCCTGTTAGGAACCAGACCACAGGGCAGGAGGTGAGCTGAAGGGCGAGTGAGCGTTGCCACCTGAACTTTGCCTGCTGTCAGATCAACAGCGTCATTAGATTGTCATAGGAGCATGAACTGTCTATGCAAGGGATCTAGGGTGCACACTGCTTATGAGAATCTAACTAATGCCTGATGATCTGAGGTGGAACAGTTTCATCCTGAAACCGTTAACTCATCTCCTCCCAACCCCCTAACCCAGTCCATGGAAAAATTGTCTTCCATGCAGCTGGTCCCTGCTGCCAAAAAGGTTGGGGACTGCTGCTCTAATTCATTGTCCATAATATAGTCACTAAAATGCAAATTTCTTGCTTGCTTGGTTTTCAGTGGTCCCCCTCACCAGCCATTGCCATTGTAATAAAGTATAGACTCCTTAATGTGGCTGACTTGGCATTTACGTTTCCTCTGCCTGGAACTTTCTCCTCCCTCGTTTCCTGGTTCCTACTCCTCTTTAGTTCTTTCTAGGTATCCTTTTCCCCAAGGACTCTTGCTTGAGGCCCCCTGCCCTGTTAAGTGTGTCTCCTACAGGTTCCCGTAGTTCCCTGTCCTTACCCTTCAGAGAGCTTTCCACAGTACACAGTAATATGGTCTATTTTCCTCAGTGGAGTGAAAGCTTACATGTCTGCCATCAGTATCCAGTACCATGTCTGGCACCTGTGTTAATAATTAACATTTGTAATGAGTCCTTGCAATTTAAAAAGCATTTTCACATTCAGTATCTCATTAGCCCTCCCAACAATCCTCACAATAGACGCTGTTACAAACGAGGAAAAAGAAGCATCTTGACATTTTCCCAAGTGAACAGAATAGTGAGTCCTGGGGCTAGATTTGGAACAACAGTGACCACGATGGATTATGCTAAAATCTAGAAAAAAAAGGAAACAGATCATTCTGGTGTGTCTACTGTGTATACTATTGACATATTTGCAAAACTCCTATTATTTCTTCTGTCATTGTGATAGCATATGAAAGCTATTTAACTTATTCAAGTTTACTTTGTACTAAGAATGCAGAGTGTTCTGTTCTGGAGTGTTCTATTCTTCATTTTAGAAACATTATGATAAAGACCAATATTTTATAAAAAGTGACTTGACTTTTTGCATATTTGTATTTATATGACATATTTCAAGTACTGTTTGTGATTTATTCAAAGCTAATTTTAAATTCTGGAATATTTTCTCCTTAATGGAAATGTAGTCAGTTTCTGATCTTTACTTCTTAGTTGCATGCCTGAAAAGAATGCCCCTAATGTTATCCTACCTGAAGACAGGTGGCTGCAAAGTTGACTTTTCAGGTTATCTACTTAAGGAATATATTGTACTTTTAATGATTTTTATTTTGAATAAGAAAGACTTTATGTTTTTTTTTTTTTAAAGGTGAAACTGAAGATTTTTGTTGCTTTTCGTATTCCCCATGAACTCACCTTGTATCACTTAGAATATTTTTGTCTTTGAGTTGCAGGGCTCAAACAAACAAAACAAAGTTAGACTAATGGGAATTTGGAGCTGCCAGGCTCATAGGATAAATTTGTTCTTGGCTTTGAGTGCCAGGTTTCACAATTCCTATGTAAAATTATTTTGTACAATAACCTAATACTGTCTGGGGGGACTAACGTTGTTGTGTGTGATTTATCAGTGTGGACTTTCTTTCTGCCAAACAGGTTGATGTCCGAAAATCCGCCCCCTCTATGGTTGATCGGCTTCAGAGGCAGATAATCATAGCTGACTGTCAGGTTTACCTGGCTGTGCTTTCATTTGTAAAACAAGAATTGTCAGGTATGCTGAAGCGTTATTTTTAATGATTTTCACTATTTAGTGCACACAATTAGTAATACGCTTTTTAAAGAATGCCTTGTATTTCAGTCTTTGAAAACGTGGCGCCTCTTTGGAGCATGATACTGATTTATTACTGGGGAAATTGAAACCACAAGTGTTTAATGTGTGTTTAGTGGAGCAGTTTTTGTGCCAGAGTCTGTCTCATCCTCTTGTCTCAAGGGAATTCTGTCATACTTACAGCAATTGCTAGTGCCTTTTATATGTATGTAGATGTATAATACTTTTTCTTTGTGGGAATCGGGTTGTGATCATAACCTTTAAAGTGAAATGTCACTGGCTTAAATTTATGGTTTTCCAGAAGTTGTTATTAAGGCCTGAGTGCCTTCAATGGTTTCACGTATATTAGATCGTTAAAGATCATTAAAGATTTGCTAATATAGTGGAATTACCTGCATTTTAACAAACTTTAGTGAGGGATATAAACTAATTTCTTAATTAGTCTGTCCAGGACAAACGTTTTCTAGGTTTAGCTTTAATTTCTTGAGTGAAATAGACTCAAGTGAGCCTCTAAAGCTTGTCCTATGACTGAGTCTAAAATTGACCTAATTATTTTAATTATGTGGTTATGGTGGTCTCTGATAATGACAGCAGAAACTTACCATTTTGGTAGATAGAATTTACTTGAAAAAACTGAAAATTCTAAAAGGAAATCAATTCAAATTCACTGTCAGAAAGATATTTTCTCCTAAACCTTAAATGAAGAATATATTTCTTTTAAATTGTAACATACTCTTTTCTTTCTAGCCTATCAGAAGCAAGTTTTTCCCCCTTTTCCTTATTTCTCTTGCTGTTTCCATCTTTGTCTCTGTCTCGTACCAGGGATGCTTTGTTTCTGTTTGGCTGAAGTCAAAAGTGGAATTTAACTTTTATTTTGACCTCTGAAATTTGGACTTCTAAATATTGATCTTTCTTTTAAAATATGTTCTATGATGTACATCCACTGTTTGCTTTGGTTCAGTAATTCTTTTTCTCCTTAACCCTCTTCTCAGCACTCTTCTAATAATACCTTACTTATATGGTCAAGAACTCCTAGCTCATGTGAATTTTCTATAATGCAGTAATGTCAAATCCCCCATTTGGAGTGCACTGCTGACTCAGATACAAACAAGTACCGGAGCATGTCTGGACCTCATTGGTCAAGACAAGAGCTCTGTGATTTTGTACTCCCTTTTCGTGACACTCAAAGACTCTCGTAAGGAGCTAATTTTAACCATTAAGAAAATATCTGGCCAGGTGCCTTGGCTCACACCTGTAATCCCAGTACATTAGGAAGCTGAGGCAGGCGGATCACTCAAATCAGGAGTTCGAGACCAGCCTGGCCAACATGGTGAAACCCTATCACTAATAAAATACAAAAATTGGCTGCGTGTGGTGGCAGGCGCCTGTAATCCCAGCTACTTGGGAGGCTGAGGCAGGAGAATCACTTGAACATGGGAGGTGGGGGTTGCAGTGACCTGAGATCACTCTACTGCACTCCAGCCTGGGTGACAGAACAAGACTTAAAAAGAAAAGGAAAGAAAAGAAAAGAAAATACCTGTTGAGAGAGGAGAATAAAGCAAATGTAATAAAAGTTAAAGTGTGAGAGTGTATGAGAACTTTTTTTTTTGAAATGGAGTCTCGCACTGTTGCCTGGGCTGGAGTGCAGTGGCACGATCTCGGTTCACTGCAACCTCTGCCTCCCAGGTTCAAGCAATTCTCCTGCCTCAGCCTCTGGAGTAGCTGGGATTACAGGTGCCTGCCACCACGCCTGGCTAATTTTTTGTATTTTCAGTAGAGATGGGGTTTCACTATGTTGGTCAGCCTGGTCTTGAACTCTGACTTCGTGATCTGCCCGCCTCAGCCTCCCAAAGTGCTGGGATTACAGGAATGAGCTGCCGCATCCAGCCAGAACTTTTTAAATGAGTATATCTGTCTTTCATTTGTTCAATCATTGATCTATTCAACAAATAATTATAGAGCACATGCTGTGTGCTAAGCACTTAGATAAGCAAACACAGACCTAGTCCCTGCCCTCGTGAAGCTGAGAATTATCAGATAATAGTATTTATATTTAAGATTATTCTGATTGTAAAATTACTAAATATTAGTATGGAAAATTTTGGAAAGATAGAAAGCAAGTCATCATCTCCAATTTCAACACTTAGAGAAAATCTCTTTTTGTTAATAACAATCTGCTTTATATTTCTTTATCTTTTATGCAAAATTGAATCTATAGTATTTTGTATCTTATTTTCTCTTTTTCAATTATACTTTGGATATTTTCCCTATGACTCAGTTTCAGAACATAATTTTAAATATAGTGTGTTAGTTTGTCATATGAATATGCCCTAATGCATGTAATCAATTCCTCATGGACATTTAGATTGGTGTGCATTTTTGGGGGGTATTAGTGAGGTTGAACATGCTTTTGTATTTTATCCATAAACTATATTTCTTTCACAAATTATCTTCAGAGCCTTTGCCTATTCTAATAGTTTGATATTATTGTTACTTAATCCTGTTTATTGTAGTATTTGACAGCATTCTTGGTTCTTCCTGAAGTCCTATGATTTATTGAATATGATATTGACATTGAAGTGAAATTCTCATAGGCATGAAAGCCTCTGGTTGTCATAAACTTATGTAGTGGTTATTTGCTTTGTGAATAGCTCAGTATTTGTTTCAAACAAAGACGACCAACACTGTGCTCTATTTGCCTTTCAGACACCCAGTGGGTTATTAAGCTACAAATAATTTGTTTACTTCATTGTTGGGATCTACATTTCTTAGAAAACATTTTACATGGATAATTTTCTTGGGGGAAAAAAAACTCACAAAGCTCCTTGTTGGAGATGTTTGTTAATGGGTGGCCCTCCCCACCCCTGGAGCAGGGCAGCACTGAGGGGCCAGGGGCACACACACAGGCCAGAGCTCTGGTAGAGATGAGCCAATGTGAACTTTTTAGTGGTTCATGCTTTTTTTTTTTTTTTTTTAAAAAAAAAAAAAGACAGTTTCTCGCTCTGTCATGCAGGCTGGAGTGCAGTGGCACAATCTCGGCTCACTGCACAACCTCTGCCTCCCAGGTTCAAGCAATTCTTGTACCTCAGCCTCCCAAGTAGCTAGGATTACAGGCGCCCGCCACCACTCCTGGCTAATTTTTTGTATTTTTAGTAGAGACGGGGTTTCACCATATTGCCAGGCTGGTCTCGAACTCCTGCTCTTAAGTGATCCACCCACCTTGGCCTCCCAAAGTGCTGGGATTGCAGGCATGAGCCACCATGCCCAGTCAATACTTCTTACTTTTAAAAGAACTTGTGTTTATCTCATTTAAACTTCCTTATAAGGAATTACTCCATCATCTCTTTAATTTCCCATACTATTTTATATCTTTTAAATTCACTCTATTATCCAAGGGTCTTTTATTGCAGCAAGAATATATTACTTTTGTGATAAAAAGAAATTATTTTTAAAACATATTTTATGGCACTTGCCACCTTGTTTTATAGTAAGTTTCCTTTATTTCCTTTTGGATTTGAAGAGAGGGCCCATGTCTTTCTCACCTTTGTATTCTTGGCGACATATATACTCCAGTTTTCCTTAGATGAGATTGTTTTCCTTCTTTGACAGGTGAGACAGTTGTGGTTGAATGATTTAGGCAGCTTGTTGGTGATAACAGAACCAGGGCCTGAACCATGGTTTTCTCATTTCCTAACTGAAATCCTGGTGCTGTCCATGTGCTCCCATCTTAGTTTGGCTGCTTGTGCTACCACCTTCCAAGTGGCCCAGAAACCTGGGTTTCTTGGGGCCTTCTCCCTCAGGTGCTCCCTGTGCCCTGGGCTAGAATAGTAGCCACACTGCCTCTTGCTCCCCTCTGGGCCACACTCTGTTGCTGCTAGAGCATCTTTCCAGAACCACTTAAACCCATGCTTTAAACACTTAGCTGGCCTGCCTCACCTGCAAGGCAAGGCCTGAATTCCTTTTGTGCAGAGCATATAAGACTCTTTCCCAGCCCCCTGCCCTTCCACTACCTCATCTAGCTGAGCCAAGGTTCTCACACTTCCCTGAATACCCCCTGCTGCCTTGAGCTTTTATTCATCTTACCCTGTCAGTGTGGAACATCCCTACCCCCTTTATCTTTCTCTTATGCTTAATGAAGTACAGCCCAGGCCTTCCTCCTTTGTACAGCATTCCCTCCTCATGTCAATCCTGGCTCTGTCACCTAGGCTGGAGATCATAACTCACTGCAGCCTTGAGCTCCTAGGTTCAAGTGATTCTCTTGCCTCAGCCTCTCGAGTAGCTGGGACTACAGGCACGTACCAACACACCTGGCTAATTTTTAAAAATGTTTTTGTAGAAATAGGGGTCTCACTATGCTGCCCAGGCAGGTCTTGAACTCCTGGGCTCAAGCGATCCTTCCACCCTGTCCTCCCAAAGTGTGGGGATTACAGGTGTGAGCCACCATGCCCAGCCAATCTAGCCTTTGTTGTGCTATTACTTACATCCTGTACATCACCATTTACCGCATGTATCGCATAGCAATACTCATATACATTTACATGTCTGCCTAAAGCATTAGGCTACATGCTCCTTGAGGGTAGGGACTGTGCAATCTACCTGCTGTTTTACCTCTTCTCCACATATGTTGAGCATTTCCTGTGTGCCCACATGCTGTGAGATGATAGGTGCTGGTAGTCTAGAGATGAATGAGATGCACCTCATGCCCTGGGGGAACTCATGATATGGCAGTAGGAAAAAATAAGTAAGTAAATAAATTCTAATTCAGGAAGATACTTCAGTCATAGGCACATAAGTTAGTCATAGAGGTTGAATAGGGAACAAGTGATTCTGAATCTTTGGGAAGATCAAGTATCCCTTATCCCTGAGGAGGGTTATAAAGAATGAAGGTCCGTTTCCTTCTCTGTGTCCTTAGAACCTGGTAGGATGTTTTTGCCTAGAACATGGTGGGTAGATATTAAAATCCATTTATGCCTAGTGTTCCATTATTGGAATGCTAAGCATGTGGGAGTTATTTATATCCTACTGTTCAAGGCCATTGCCAAGATTTGATTGCAAAAATTCAAAAATTTGCAACCTCAGGCAAAATTAAAGGGAGGAAATGGAGGAAAGGTAATGCCATTCAGGAAGATATTGGGATTGGAGAAGTGAGCCTATTGGAAGTCTGTTGGTGACATATGAAAAAATGCTCATCATCACAGGCTGTCAGAGAAATGCAGATCAAAACCACAGTGAGATATCATCTCACACCAGTTAGAATGGCGATCATTAAAAAGTCAGGAAACAACAGGTACTGGAGAGGATGTGGAGAAATAGGAACACTTTTACACTATTGGTAGGAGTGTAAACTAGTTCAACCATTGTGAAAGACAGTGTGGCGATTCCTCAAGGATCTAGAACTAGAAATACCATTTGACCCAGTGATCCCATTACTGAGTATATACCCAAAGGATTATAAACCATGCTGCTATAAAGACACATGCACACATATGTTTATTGCAGCACTATTCACAATAGCAAAGACTTGGAACCAACCCAAATGGCCATCAGTGATAGACTGGATTAAGAATATGTGGCACATTTACAACATGGAATACTATGCAGCCATAAAAAGGGATGAGTTCATGTCCTTTGTAGGGGCACGGATGAAGCTGGAAACCACCATTCTGAGCAAACTGTTGCAAGGACAGAAAACTAAACACTGCATATTCTCACAGGTGGGAATTGAACAGTGAGAACCCTTGGACACAGGATGGGGAACATCACACACTGGGGCCTGTTGTGGAATTGGGGGAGGGGGGAGGGATAGCATTAGGAGAAATACCTGATGTAAATGATGAGTTAATGGATGCAGCACACCAACATGGCACATGTATACATATGTAACAAACCTGCACGTTGTGCACATGTACCCTAGAACTTAAAGTATAATTTTTTTTTTTTCTTTAAAAAAAAGGTCTGTTGGTGAAGGTTAAAGATAACAAGGCAGTGGGCTGACTGGTGAAAACTGAATCATCTTTTGTCCTTCAAAGTCTTGGGCCAGGCACAGTGGCTCACACCTGTGCACGGTGGCTCCTAGCACTTTGGGAGGCCGAAGTGGGTGGATTGTTTGAGTCTAGGAGTTTGAGACCAGCCTGGGCAACATGGCAAAACCCCATCTCTACTGAAAAAACAAAAAATCAGCCAGGCTTGGTGGCGTGTGCCTGTAGTCCCGGCTACTCGGGAGGCTGAGGTGGAAGAATCACCTGAACTTGGGAGGTCAAGGCTGCAATAAGGTGAGATAGTGCCACTGCACTGTAGCCTGGGCAATCCAACTGAGACCTTGTCTCAAAAAAAAAAAAAAAAAAAAAGGTCTATTATTTGGGTCACAAGAGAGGCAAGCCTGAATTACCTTCCATCATGGGTTAACCAGCCTCCTTCCAGGACAGTTGAACAGACAGGCTTTAGTAGATGCTTGCACCAGATACAGTTCCCATGAAAAATTACAAAATTTATCCAAGATCAATTTAGTGTAACTTGATACTCCCATTTTGCAAGCAGCTCTTGCCCTTTGCCAGGGAAGACTTCTACCCCCATATAGGGCCCATATAGGGCAGGGTTTCCTCTTGCCTCCTCTGTTTCTCAGCTAGTTGTTGCCTGGTCCTCATAAGGTGGGACAAATTGTCTGTTGCCCAGGCTAGGGTGCAGTGGCACAATCTTGGGTCACTACAACCTCCACCTCCTGGGTTCATGCTATTCTCCGGCCTCAGCCTCCCAAGTAGCTGGAACTACAGGCACCTGCCACCATGCCTGGCTAATTTTTTTGTGTTTTTTAGTAGAGGCAGAGTTTCACCATGTTGGCCAGGTTGGTTTTGAACTCCTGACCTCAAGTGGTCCACCCGCCTCATCCTCCCAAAGTGCTAGCATTACAGGCATGAGCCACTGTGCCCGGCCGAGTCTGTGGTTTTCTACTGTCTCCACCTCCTTCCACAGACACAGAGATAACGACAGCTGAATGATTTATACTTGACCTTTCAGAGCAGCCAGATGAAAAGCTGTGCAGGGTGTACGGCTCTTAAGTAGCGTGTTCCCTGCTTGTTGGGAAGACATGCACTCAGGTGCTGTGTCCTTGTGTGGAGCTGCTGGAGCGGCCCCTGTAGGAACCACGGTGCAGAGTGTGCTGTTCTCTCTGCTGCATCCTCCCCCAGCCTCTGCCTCCTCCTGCTTGGCCTGGCTGTGGCTGGAATTTTTGCTTTACAGAGTGTGGGATGGAGAGTAGGGCAAGTCCCGAGAACCTGTTTCAGTGCCAAGTTGGACGTAGAATGTAGTAAAAGCAAAGCCTCTCTCAACATGGGCATTAAGTTTGTTTTGACATACTTCAGTTTATCATCTTTGACTCAGCTGAAAAGGTTGGGTTCCGTTTCCTTGGCTCAAATTAAGGACCTTACAGCTTGTTACCATAGACTTTAACATATTGCTTTCAGACATTGGCACCTATCTTAGGCACAAAATTAAAGACAGACTGAACTCATTATATTTTTATTCTAGAAGAGTGGGCTTTTCACCGTGGAGGTTTCTGTTAACGTTTTATTGATTTAGTTCCACACACTCTGGAGTGGATGGATTCTTAACATTTGTTTCCATTCTACCATCCATTTCTATAGTTCCTCACCTGAGGTCAGAATTGTTAGCATTCATGTCTGTAATCCTGGTCCCTTCGACGTCACATTGAGAGATGCCGTTTCTCTGGGAGCAGGTGTTCACTCTTCTGTTGGGCTTGCACCCTTTTGTCCCGGGGTGTCCCCTGCTTCACTCTGCCTCCAAGCCGCTCGCCCATCTGCTCCTTCCTGCCGGCGTTCCTGCTTCTTTCTCCTGGGGCATTCCCTTTCCCTTAGTGCAAGCTTCACTTCCTTTAATAAAGCTGAGGAAGCCTGGAAAATACAGGATAAAATGGAGTTAATTTTACCCCTCCAAATTTCCAGTGAAGAATGGGTAGGAGTAAAGTGTTCTTCCAAAATCCTGCAATAACTATTTTGTACTCTCTAATTTATTTATGTGTTTACTACATGGAAAACTAATGACAAAAAAAGGAGATTAAAAAAACCAATTCACTCGTCATCTCAGCAGTATTTGTTTTCACGCTTTCTATATATGACCCAGTAGAGCATTTAAATATATGTGTTAAGTTGCATGCTTATTTTTTCTTCTGTGTTTATTTTCTTTTCTAATTTTATTGTGGGCATTAGGCAGGATCGAACTATGTTTTATAGTTCTTTGCTGTTCCTCAGATGGCAAGCACAGTGCCAGGCACATAATATAAACAGTAGCCGGTCGATATTTTTCAGGTTTTACAGATTTGTTTAAAATATGCAGCCTGTGATTATTTGTTTTGAATTAGATTCGAGTTGCCTCTGCGTTCTCAATAATATACATTCTAGTTTCTATTTATTTTTTTCTGCTTTTCTGTTAAATCTTTGGCTTTTTGGATTGTAACTGAGCACGATCTTTCTTGTTTCCGGGCATGCTGGATCAATCCAGACACTTAAAAATCCACTTTGTCAGTATAAAAGAAGCTTCAGGGTTTTCTCCAGGCTTTCGTTTCCCACAGTGCTTCCATTTAGGAGGGGAAAACGTCATTGAGCCTCTTAAAGGAAGGATCTCTGTCTTATTTCACTTCGATTTACCCAGAACAGTGCTTGAAATGTGGTATTTGTACAGTAGATATTCTTAAGTAGAACGAATGAAGAGAAATTGTTTCAAATGTATTACTTTTATTAAAGTTACTAAAAAAACTTTGTAGATTAATTTGTTTTACTTGTTCATCCTATCCTATAGCATTCTTTTTAGTGGAGGTAGACTATAGGACGTTAATCACCCAGAAGTTGTAGGATAATTGTTTTTAAATGTGATCCCATGGGTGATATGTTCACCATTTGTCAGTTGATGCATTTAAGTAAAATAATAGCTTAATACCATGGATTGGGAGTGCCCCAGACCACCCCCAGGTTTGATGACTTCCATGCAAGACTCATCTTACAGTCATATTCTCAGCTGTGACTTCTTACAGCAAAATTATGTTGCATGCTCATTTTGTCATTTGTATTGGTTTTCTTTCCTAATTTTATTGTAGCTATTTGGAAGACTTAGATTATGTTTTGTAGTTCGTTTGTGTTCCTTAGATACAAAGGAAAATCAGCAAAGGGAAAAAGCACATGGGGCAGCGGAGTCCAGGGGAGACCAGGCACAAGCTTCCAAGGCTTTGCTCTCTGGGGAGGCACACAGGGTGTGCTAATTTGCCCCAGCAACGAGTTATGACAACACAAATGAAATTTCACCAACCAGGGAATCTCATTAGACTTAGTGCCAGAGTTTTTATTGGGGGTTGATCATTGTAGGCACCCCTACCTTGCACATAGACAAATTCCAGACTCCCAGAAGAAAAATCAGTGTTCAATGTATATCATATTATTTGTGCAGACAGTTTAGGTGCACACAGTGAGCCACTCTTATCAGTCTTGGAAATGGTAAGAACTTTCCCAGAATCCAAGCTCCCATTCCATCCAAGGGCCAACCTTGTTAGCAGTTCTATTGAATGATAGCAGTCAGGCTGGCTGCATCAATTCTTTTCCACACATCTATTCTTAGATCACTCTCAATTCCGGGATTGGGTGTTTGTAAATCAGATTTTGTTTTATTGCCTATATTTTCTGAAATTTTAGAAATGCCTTTCTGAAAACCTCTTTTCCTACTGTTCTGAAGGGCCTGAAAGTCTGACAGTTCATGTTGTCCATTTGTGCATGAGGGTCAGAGTTGGTATCGTATTAGTAACATTGCTAAGTGGATAAGCTCTCTCATAGTTATGAGAGAACTGTATTTTACAGAAAATTCACTACAGAAAATCCTTTCCTCAAAAATGCGATGATGATACACTCAGATAGTCCCACATAAATTGACCTCCTGCAACCCTTCCTATTCATCTGAAAGTAAAAATATTCCTAGGAGGAGTGGTCAACAGCAGGGTCCTGACGGGCCAGTAGGGGAGGGAGGTTTAAAGATAAGAGATTTGTACCTTCTGCTGTGCAGTAACTTTTTTATTGCCACTTCACTGTGTTTGGGGCAGTGGATAAACCCCAATTTCATAAACCAAATAAAGCCATTCTGATAAGGTGTGGTTAAGCCACACAGTAGGCCTCAGATATACGTGAATTTAGAGGTCTTTACATTTTGCATTTAACATGAATGACTTTTTTGATAATAAACTGGAACTATTTGTTTATCCAGTAAATATTAATCTTTTTTGCCTGCTTGTTTTATTTTATCTTATTTTGTTTTATTTTATTCTATTTTTGGCAAGACGCAATGCTTGGTGTTTGGGTATACATTTCTTTCTTTCTTTTTTTTTTGAGACAGCGTCTCACTCTGTTACCCAGGCTGGCATGGTGTGGCACAGTTGTGGCTCACTGCAGCCTTGACCTCTAGGGCTCAGGGAATCCTCCCACCTCAGCCTCCCAGGTAGCTGGGACTACAGGTGCGCACTACCACGCCTGGCTAAATTTTGTCTTTTTTGTAGAGATGAGTTTTCTCCATGTTGCTCAGCCTGGACTTCAGTAATCTGCCCACCTCGGCCTCCCAAAGGGCTGAGATTACAGGCATGAGCCACCGCGCCCAACCTTGGCTAGAAATTTAATTGTCACCTGACCAAGACCAAGAACTTGCTTTTAAGGAGGACTGTAACACAGGGTATACAAATACAAGGATTATAAAAAAGCTTATCAGGAAAGCAGTACAGTAATTCAGAAACGCAATGGAGGGTGTCACAGAACGCATGAAAAGATGTTGGATTCAGGTGATGCATTCATTCATTCAATGTATATTACATACCATGCTCTAGGTACTGCATGAAGGGCTTCATAGAACAATGAGCAGAAAAACCCGTGCTTACCAATCGTCATCCAGTGTAGTGAAGGGAGAGTGATGAGAAATAAGACGTTTAAGTAAGCACTGTAAGAAAACTGGGTGCAATCGATAATACTTTTTATGTTTTTTAAATTTTTGGCTTGATTTTCAGGTTACTGTTCAGTATCCTTTACTCTAGAAATAGAAACATTACTTTGAATGTTTTTGAATGTTTTCTCCCTTTTTCTTTTTAGCTTATATCAAAGGTGGGTGGATCCTTAGGAAAGCCTGGAAGATTTACAATAAATGCTATCTGGACATCAATGCCCTTCAGGAGCTGTATCAGAAGAAGCTAACTGAAGAGTCCTTGACTTCTGATGCTGCAAATGATAATCACATTGTGGCTGAAGGGGTGTCTGAGGAGTCTCTAAACAGACTGAAAGGTGCTGTTAGCTTTGGATATGGCCTTTTTCACCTTTGCATATCCATGGTGCCCCCAAACCTGCTCAAAATCATCAACCTGCTGGGTTTTCCTGGAGACCGCCTACAGGGGCTTTCTTCACTGATGTATGCAAGCGAAAGTAAGGACATGAAGGCCCCTTTAGCTACGTGAGTAGCTGTATTGCAATGCTTTGGTAGATAATATAGTCTTGAAAGTAAGTAAACAACAATCAAAGACTTTAAAGGAAACTTCAGGTAAAATGTTTGGTTGGTTGCCAGGATGCTGTGCCTTATGTCTTTCAGTGCAACACCAAGGACTGTGTTCTGTGGTCGTGGTGGTGGTTCTAAGCTGACTTTAGTTAGAGAACAAGGCGTTACTCACGAGTCTCACAAGTCATGTATTTTAAAACCTCAAATGATTTTAGAAGCAGTTGTTGTGACTTTGACCACAGTCTGTGAGATTCATGATTCTGATTTTTGGACTTAGCAGGTACAAATTTGATAAGCTCTTTCTGTGGTTCTGAAATTTTTATTCTTATACAGAATCCTCACATTGGGATATTTTCCTTGATAACTCAAGGTGGTTTCTTATACGTGACATGGATATTTTGTGCTCTTCCACTAAACTGAGTCATGTTATGTTCCTTGGTTTAAACTTAAATAATAATTATTTAAGCAGGAGAGCATGAGGAAGCTGATATCACTATCTAGAACAAGAATTCACCAATTTCTACATCACTTAAAAGTGATGTGATTTTTGTTTGTTTATTTTAGTCTGGCAAATATCTACCATTTGTAACTTGAGTAATTTAACAAGATTCCGGATATTCTTTGTCTAACATTACAGCACTTGTCAACATTTTCCCCAAAAATGTTGATATCCCAGAGGACCTTACTTGTATCAGTATTGAGAAATTTGGATGCTAACTTTTAATCAACTGATACCTATTTAAAATATCTTTAATTTTTCATTAAAAAAATTATGCCTCCCTAAACTCATTAAATTACACAGTTGTCCTTTATTAATGTGAATTAACAGGTTTGTTAACTTGTGATCATTTGTCTGTTCATATCTTAATATTTTATGCTTATCTCTGATAAAGAAATGAATTAATAATGTAATTAGTATGAGATCCATTAGAGAACCAAATTTTATAAGCACACCGTAAGTATGCGTTTACATAAAAATATTTGACATGTTGGTTAAACATTTTTGTCTGTTTATTAAATCAAATCCCAATGACTCTGTTTCGTTTACCTAGTTTAACATGGCCATTTTTGTTTTAAGTAATGAGTTTGGGGCAAGGGATCTGAAGTAGTTTATTAATTTGCTTGTTTTTTAAATTGAGCATCTTCAAAGGCCAGAGAAAGAGCCCTTTGTCTTATCCTGTCACCGATTTTAACGCAATTTAGCATAATTTGTGTCTGTGGTTTCTGTATTTAAATTTATTCTTTTTAAAAAATTTTCTTTTTCCTTTTGATCTATTTATTTGTACATGATATTTAAAGTTAGATTCTGGGTTTATACCCTAAGTTTTGTGAACACAAGAGAAAACATTTTCCTTTTGCCAAAATAAAGAAAGAAATAAAGCCTTTATTACAAGGGAACAGTAAGTTCATGGTGACCAGTTACCTTTTCTAATTGGTACATGGATGAGTAAAGTGTAGAATTCAGAGATTTATGTCAGCCATCTCTTCAGCGATCCATCTAGAAGGCTCAAAAACACTGAATGCTCCTGTTACTTTATTCTCCCCTGAGGGAAGGGTGTCTTGTGATTTATATATTGTGCTAAAGTTGCAGTTTTCCAAATATTAACATTAAAATGGGGAAAGTCTCTGATTTTACTTCTTCAGAGACTGCATAGTAAGCTTTCTGGAAAGAGTAGTATTGGAAGAACACATACTGGTTTTTTTAAAACTGGAAACGGTATAAGAAAAGTTATGTGCTCATCGTTTCTCTCCTTCTTGCTCTAGATTAGCTCTGCTCTGGTATCATACTGTAGTCTGCCCGTTTTTTGCCTTGGATGGCAGTGATAACAAGGCAGGCCTGGATGAAGCCAAGGAAATTCTCCTTAAAAAAGAAGCTGCTTATCCAAATTCTTCCCTCTTTATGTTTTTCAAGGGACGGATACAACGACTAGAGGTACTGTACCTTCCTCATCTTTTTAAAATAAAGCCTCCGATGATCAAATCTCTGATTCTCACTTGAGGACTGGTATCAAAATGAGCCAGAATGTCACAGGGCCCGGGAGCATTTTGTTCTTTTGCCTTTCCTTGCATCATTGCTAGGGAAGACTCTTCCAGGAACCCAGGATGTTAGTCAGTTACCTTCTGTTCGGAAGATGTGGGCGAAGTAGGGGTAAGATTCCTCATTGCTAATGACACAAGATTGGTGCACTTCCAGCTTAAGGCATGTGAGCATTATTTAGTCGCTAGTTGAAAAACACAAAATAGGCCGGGCGCGGTGGCTCAAGCCTGTAATCCCAGCACTTTGGGAGGCCGAGACGGGCAGATCACGAGGTCAGGAGATCGAGACCATCCTGGCTAACACGGTGAAACCCCGTCTCTACTAAAAATACAAAAAAAAAAAAAAACGTGGCGGGCGCCTGTAGTCCCAGCTACTCCGGAGGCTGAGCCAGGAGAATGGCGTAAACCTGGGAGGTGGAGCTTGCAGTGAGCTGAGATCCGGCCACTGCACTCCAGCCCGGGCTACAGAGCAAGACTCCGTCTCAAAAAAAAAAATAAATAAATAAAATTAAATTAAATTAAAAAAAAAAAAGAAAAAGAAAAACACAAAATACAATTTTTTTCCCCTCTCTGAGTTACTAGTATTCTCTTTCTAAACTTTGATCTTGGCTAACAATTGACTTATACAAAAGTTACTGCCTTAAATATCAGGGCAACATGAACTTTGAAACATTAGGAGCTTTTATCACATTTTCATGTGCTTAATTTGGCTCAGTACTGTGAGCTTTACACATGCTCTTCCATTTCATCCTCGGAACCACCCTGTGACAGAGGTATAAAATTGTCATCTGCATGTTATAGAAGAAATAAACAAGGATCGGAGAGGGCTTCAAGTAACTTCCTGTGCTTACCCAGTGAATGGGCCCGGGTTGTCTCACTCCAGAAGCAGAAATGCCCTGACCTTTGGAGGCGTCTACTTCTCCTTTGCATGTCTTTTTTTTGAGCCAGAGTCTCGCTCTGTCGCCCAGGCTGGAGTGCAGTGGCGCAATCTCGGCTCATGGCAAGCTCCTCCTCCCGGGTTCCCGCCATTCTCCTGCCTCAGCCTCCCGAGTAGCTGGGACTACAGGCGCCCGCCACCACGCCCGGCTAATTTTTTTTTTGTATTTTTAGTAGAGACGGGGTTTCACTGAGTTAGCCAGGATGGTCTCGATTTCCTGACCTTGTGATCCGCCTGCCTCGGCCTCCCAAAGTGCTGGGATTACAGGCGTGAGCCACTGCATGTCTTTTTATCTGCTTGTTTGAGGTTATGAGGATTTGTGGAAACATGAAAATATAAGAAATGAATCATACCTATGAAATAAGATAGCTGTTAGAGTAGCTGCTCCGTCTACATTCTTACCAATAGTTATCAGTGAATCAGTTTGAGATTTTAACTGATAAGTGAATCAGTTTGAGGTTAACCAGGCACTCTGAGAAATCAGCCCCCATGAGTCCTTTTGAAGACTTTTGCCTAGAAATGGTTTCATGGGCACAGGAATGATTTGTTATTTTTGGGGTGGGGATGCAGGCAATGGAGTGTATATTACTTTCCCAGTCATTTTTCTCCTTCATAAAGTGACTCCTGAAATCTGAAGACCCTGCAGAGCAATTTTCTAAGCACTTTATATATGGAAGGTGTGTTTTAGAGATTATACTAGCAGTTGAAAATTGAGGTATAAGCTGGGCACGGTGGCTTATGCCTGTAATCCCAGCACTTTGGGAGGCTGAGGCAAGTGTATCACCTGAGGTCAGGAGTTCGAGACCAGCCTGGCCAACATGGTGAAACCCTGTCTCCACTAAAATTACAATAAACTAGCTGGACATGGTGGTGCATGCCTGTAATCCCAGCTACTTGGGAGGCTGAGACACAAGAATCACTTGAACCTGGGAGGCAGAAGTTGTAGTGAGCCGAGATTGCGCCACTGCACTCCAGCCTGGGTGACAGAGCAAGACTCCATCTCAAAAATAAATATATAAAATAAAATAAAATTGAGATATAGTACAGAAATCCCACCAACATCTGAATTATTTAAACTTGTCTCCAAATTGTTTTTCTTCTCATTATCTTGAAATTGTTTTTCTTTGCATTATTGTGTTTCTCCCTTTTTTCTCTCACTCTTTTTTTTCCTTTTCCTTTTTGAAATGGGGTCTCACTCTGTTGCCCAGACTGGAGTGCAGTGGCACAGTCATAGCTCACTGCAGCCTCGGCCTCAACCTTCCAGGCTCAAGCGATCCTCCGACCTCAGCCTTCAAAGTAGCTGGGAGTATTGGTGTGCGACACCATGCCTGGCTAATTTTTGAATTTTTATTTTTAGAGATGGAGTCTCCCGATGTTGGGCAGTCTGGTCTCAAACTCCTGGGCTCAAGAGATCCTCCATCCTTGGCCTCCCAAAGTGCTGAGATTATAGGTGTGAGCCACTGTGCCTGGCCTCAGGATGAGTGCTTTCTTAGATTTAGATTTCTTAAAGGGCAGACATAAGTTCTGAGTAGCTTTGAACACAATGATACAGGGTTTAGTGTTTAACAGAGATTTGCTGGGTTTAGTGTTTAACAGATGTTTATTACAAGGGGACAGTAAATTCATGGTGACCGGCTACTGTTTCTAATTGGTGCATTGATGAGTAAAGTGTAGAATTCAGAGATTTATGTCAGCCATCTCTTCAGTGATCCATCTAGAAGCCTAAAGTTTAAAATGGTGTGCAGTAGGGCAGTGAGGCACCTTAGCTTTGGGCATTTGTTAGAATTCTGTCCCTTTATTCTGCTGATGAACGAATGTTCTAAATTGGGTTTTGAAGTTGTTAAACAGAAATGTGAAAACCAGAATTTATATTTTGTTATGCTTGCCGTTTGAGTTAATTTTTCATTTTAAAACAAAATTGCTTACCTTTTGGTTAAGCCAATAACTCTTTTTTCCCAAAAATCTTACTTTGACATGGTTTTAGTTTGTGCCACGACTAATTCCTATAAAGGATTGAGTGAACTGAAAATAAGCAGTCGTTCCTTGTTGTCAAGATGGTTCTAGAAATAAGGAAGCCACAGCTTCATCAAAGGATTCCTGTAAATGTGGTTTTTGGAGGTACATAGTCCACATTATAGCTCTTAGTAGATATGTAGTCTTTTGGGGGTAGATAATTGTGATCAGAGTGCAGAAGGTAGATGCTAGAACTCCTTCACAGTTATGCGTCTTGCTTACTTAACTGGTATTTAGTTTTAAGAAAAAACACACAAGATCTGTGACTACTGTTACTTTGTGAGCTGTAGCTTTAGGGCCAGACAAAATGTGATGAGTGTTTCTCTTTGGCTCTTCCCAAAGGCCCAGAGGATGAAAAGATTTTAAGGCTAACTTGAAATATGGTTGTTATTAACCTCAAGGTGCCCAGACAGCAGTGTTTCATCGATCTTCCCAGGTATGTGTAGGAAGGTGTCAGAAATGACAGTGTCATCCTTCATTTGCAGATGAGGAACTCTGCCCAGGGAGGCTGTGATATAGCTCTTGCAAAAGGCTTTTTGTAAGGTCTCGAAGGCCCTGACTCAGTTTATGAAACATACATGACTCCTTCCAATGAATTTGCTTACGAAGAATTTTTCTTTTTTGCAGCAAGCATTTAGGTTAGAAATAGGGCCCCCTGAGCTCTTTTTATCAACACATACTCACAGAACATGGTCTAGGGGCTCTAATTTAGGGCAGGCGCATCATATAACACCATCTTTGTTTCTTCAGTGACTCAGAATCTGTGAAATTATTTGAACAGCTGTTTTTACTTAAGCTTGCTAACATGCTGGGTGACTAGCTCAATCTGTGCCCGTAAGTGTTCATTCTTCTGTACTCATTATTTTCCAATCCTGTTCAGTGCCCACTTTTTCTTTTAGTTTTGTTTGCTTTTTACGTACTTTGCCCTTCATTGTTTGGGACTCCGTAGAGTGAATATGGGAGGATTTCTTCCACAGATCTGCTTCTGTCATGCCACTTGCATAAACCTTGTTGTGGTGACTTCGCTGTTTTCTGTTATGGCCTCAGTTGATGTTACAGTGAAGTGCTACACCGTGGTCGTGAGGTCCGTTTACACCCCAGCTGGTGAGCACAGGATCCTCTTTGCCAAACTGCAGAAAGAATTCCCTTGTTTCGTTGCCTCCACTTCTCCCCGCTGCGTGTCTATAGTACCGCGCCTCGAACCTTCTCTGCCCACTCATGTTGTCCTTACAACTGATCCTGTCTTTCTTGACTCCTCTCACGTGACTTATTGCGTTGCTGAGGGGAATGAATGTGTGAATACACTACAAGCATGTGGCAAACACTGTCTAAGTAATGGTGTGATGGTGGTTATTATTCCTACTGAGTGCTTAAGCCTGGGAAGTCAGGTATCACATTTTCATTTTTTTTTTTCTTTTGGGGAAAAAGAACTTGTTTGGTGTTGAGAGCTGTCAATAAAGCAAGGCCTGTGATTGGCAAAAGTGGGTATGGGTGTAGCTATAGGAGATGTAGGTACTATACAGCTGTTTACTTATCCCTGAATTTCCACAATGCAAACAACGTTTAGGAGGCTGACCAATGGGTTATTTAGGAATCTCAATTTTCAAATGTGAATTGGTAGTTATAATTTTGATTTTCTGTATTTTCCATTAATATTCACTTAATTTTCATTCAGTTAAACCTATTTAAGATACAAGCAATTAATGAGTATTTTTCTTGATTATTTTTATAATATTAGGGACAAGTCTATTTTCATAAACTATTTTCAGTTCTCTCTGCTCTTTCTTCTTTAAGCAATACAGATTTACACAACTTTTTTCTCTTTCAGCTTTAACAATCTATTTTGTATGTGGCATGTAAGGATTTGATTTTCTGTAAATACATACTTTCACACATATACCTTACATGGTGTGACTAGTAATGTAACTAATTTTTAATATTATTTACCTCTAAATAAGTGTTCAGATATTCAAATAAATGAAAGTAGTTTTCTATAAAGTTAATGAACATATTCTAACAAAGTTCCTATGCAAATATTTTGAGAACTTTTTTTTTTTTTTTTTTTGAGACGGAGTCTTGCTCTGTCACCCAGGCTGGAGTACAGTGGCGCAATCTTGGCTCACTGCAACCTCCGCCTCCCAGGTTCAAGTGATTGTCCTGCCTCAGCCTCCCAAGTAGCTGGGATTACAGGCGTGCACCACCATGCCTGGCTAATTTTTGTATTATTAGTAGAGACGGGGTTTCACCATGTTGGCTAGGCTGGTCTCGAACTCCTGACCTTTATTTTGAAACTGTCTCCTGAGCTTGAGGCCATACATTGTGAATATCTGGCATGCTGACATTTTAAAACCTTAGGTTTGGTTTTTGGAAATCGAAATCTGAGCCTAGCACAGGTCTGGCCCTCAATGTATGTTTGCTAAATGAATAGATGAGGCTACTTGTAGAAAAATCTGTTGCTCTATGTCATTTATTTGTTAAGAAATGACATTGGTTATCAAGGACTATTTACTTTTCTTGTGGCACCTAAATGTGTTTCTGAAGTCAGTTCCAAAGAAGAAGTTGCAAAAATGTCTTGATAATTGAAATAAGAAGATGATCTCCTAAGGAGGGGTCCACATCAGCTGTTTAAATTCCAGTGTGCTGGCTAAACAATCAGTTTCATTTCTTAAGAGTCACATTTTTATTTCAAAGATGGGATTTTAAAGAACTGAATTAAATTTAATTGAAGTAAAAAAGTAAATACATTAAATGAACTTTATCTTTTATATTTGTATGGGTGTATATTTGTCACATACGTATACATGCAAATAGATGTTAACATACACACAGACATAGGTAAAAATCACATTGGTGTCTTCACCTCATCTGCACCTCTCGGCTCCAAGTGAGCTCCAGATGTATTGGCGACATCGTCTGTAGTGAGTCAAGAATGGAACAGTTCGGATTTCAGTAAAGACTAGGGTATTCTGCCACGTTGAAGTCATTATGGTCCTGCTCTGGGAGCCTCATTATATAATCTTTCTCGTATTTGAAGCTGCCTTGTTTGTTTTTTCTGAAGAGAGACAGCCCTCTCTGCCCATCAACCACTCTGTTGTGTCCTCCCCTTCCCTCGCTCCATTCCTGCTGCAAAAGGGACAATGATAGGATGCGCTTTGCAAACCCTCTCGGTGTCTGTGGAGACGGCTTTGATGCTTGACCTTTACGTCGCCATATTCGTGTCGCTCTAGTTTGCCAGTTCCTTTTAAGAGGGTGGAGGTTCTTCCCCCTCATTTTCAATTCCCTATGAAGCTCTGCGTGAAAGACTTTTTTTACACTTCTGTCCCCGGCATGCCTGTGTTCTGTCTCTGGACCTTACCTCCGTCCGTGACTTTGGGTGTCATCAACTGTGAGAGGTGCTTTTTTACAGTGGGCTTTAATGCTTTCTTTCTGTATGTTTATTAAGATAAAGTTCCATTTTCCATCAGTGACCCCCAGAATAAGTGGGAGGTCTCTGTGATTCTTTAGCCCATCAGTTCATCATTGTGACAGGGACAGGAGAGTAGACATTGACCCCTTTGGTGATTTATTTATCAGATAGAGGAAAGAACAGGGAGACCCAGGGGATCATGGAGAATAGGGCCAGTGCAGAAGGGCCTGTGCTCTCCCCCGTCTCTGGGGTATGTTGACATTATGAGAGCTGTTTGGTGGCTGTGTTTCTTTGCATCTGTTGAAGGGCAAGCCCGCCTCTTGTGTTTGGAACAGCATGCCTTGTCAGCATGATGTAATGTTTTTATTTATAGGATCAGGAAAAAGGCAATGCAGGAAGAGAAATAATTCCCTGAAGTTCTGTTAATTGTAGTCTTCTCTTCCTCCATCCTCCGTGACTCTGTTAATGCTCAGGCACCAAAAAAGAAGGTTTCTGTTTATTCTTAGAAGTATACAAAATGAGAGATGGGTTTAATTTGGTGTAGAGGAGATGGAGGATGTATTTGTATCTCACTTTCCAGTGAGATAAATCCATATTGTGTGGCTTAATGACTGTTTACCGAAATGAGAAGATGTTAGTAACCCCAATACACTTGCTGTCCTTTTAACCCTACCTATCTGTTGGGTTGAAAAGCAACTAGAAGGTTAATATTGATTTATATCCCTAAGCTTATTATGTGTGCCTAAGAGGATGAGCTTTCCCTTGCCTAGCTAGTCCTAAGGGTAGGAGGCAAAAGTATAATCTATTGCTAGGTGACCTTTATAGCAATATTGCTAAACCGATTCTGCCACTCAGCAGCATTAGTGCTGAATTCCATGTCAGTAAGTGGGTTGCTGTAGGGTGTCCTTCTGCTTGCTACATACAGGTGACAAGGAGATCCTCTCATTTCAAAACACATACATAATTATTTTAAGATGTTAAGCAATTGTCATAAAAGTAACCTAGTGATAATTATATTCTAAGCTATTTTACTTAAAATTATTTTGTAATCTTTATACATATGAGACTTTCTGCATTTTGTTTACAAATCTGATGTTTACAAGTATTAACATAGTTTTTTAAATAAATAATTGATAGGCAGGCAGACTACTTAGATTTCCCTTGTGTTCATAATCTGCTGTTTTCCTGTCGTTGGGAAATTGTGGCTGGGATATTTGACTGTTGTTTCCCAGTATTTCAGTGTGATAGCAAGTACTGCAATAAATATTTCAGTATATATGTTTTTAGTTCCTTATTAGATTATAGCTCCAGTGGTAGCATTGTTAAAAGCAAGGACTATGAACAGCTCTGTGTAGCTCTTACATGATGAGAAATTCTCAAGAAATAGGGGGCCAGAATATAATTATTCATTGTTTTGTGCATGGTGTCAGCAATCAGTACTCTACCCTGTAGTTTCGTTTGCTTATTTTTATTTCCATAACGACACAAATTAAAGTAGTTTAACATTTTTTAAAATACTACTGAAAAGATACCCCATGTTTTGTATCAGAAGTCTTAGTATCGTTACGATGACAATACTTTCCTAATTGAGCTACAGATTGAATGCAGGGTCTGTCACAATCACAGCATATATATATATATATATATATATTTTTTTTTTTCCAGAAATTAACAAACTGATCCTAAACTCAAGGGACCCAAAATAGCCAAAATAATATTGAAAAAGAAGGAAAAAATGGAAAGTGGAAAAAGAAAACTCCACTTCCTACTCTCAAAACTTACTACAAAGTAATCAAGACAGTGTGGTACGAGCATAAAATAGACATAGGGATCAGGGAGAATTACATTTATGATTAATTTACTTTTTTTTTTTTTTGAGACAGAGTCTTGCTCTGTCACCCAGGCTGGAGTGCAGTGGTGTGATTTCGGCTTACTGCAACCTCCGCCTCGTAGGTTCAAGTGATTCTCATGCCTCAGCCTCCCAAGTGGCTGAGACTACAGGTGTGCGACACCATACCTGGCTAATTTTTGTATTTTTGGCGGAGGTGGGGTTTCACCACGTTGGCCAGGCTGTTTTCAAACTCCTGACCTCAGGTGCTCTGTCCACCTCGGCCTCCCAAAGTGCTGGGATTACAGGTATAAGCCACCACGCCCAGCCTTATGATCAATTTACTTTTGACAAGGACATCAAGACACATCAGTGGGCAAAGAATAGTCTTTTCAGTCAGGCATGTAGCTCAATGCCTATAATCCCAGCACTTTGGGAGGACAGGGCAGGCAGATTGCTTGAGCTCACGAGTTTGAGACCATCCTGGGCAACATGGTGAAACCCCGTCTCTACAAAAAATATAAAAATTAGCCAGGCGTGGTAGTGCACATCTGTAGTTCCAGCTACTCGGGAGGCTGAGGTGGTAGGATGGCTTGAGCCTGGGAGGTGGAGGTTGCAGTAATCCGAGATCATGCCACTGCACTCCAGCCTGGGTGACAAAGCCAGACCATGTGCTGGGACGACTGAGTGTTCACAAATGCAAAACAATGAAGTTGGACCCTTATACTATACATGAAAATTAACTCAAAGTGGATCATAGACCTAAATGTAAGATCTAAAACTATAGAACCCTTGGGTTAGGCCTTGGTTTCCTAGACATGACACTAAAAGCACAGCAACAAATAAATAAATAAATTGAACTACATCAAAATGAAATATTTGTGCTATAAAAATACAATCAAGAAAGTGAAAAGACAACCCACAGAATGGGAGAAAATATTTGCAAGTTATACATCTGTTAAGGGACTTGTATTCTGAATATGTAAAGAACCGTTACAACTCAGTAATAAAAAGACAAGCCAATTTAAAAATGGACAGTGGATCTGAAGAAACATTTCTCCAAGGAAGATAGGCAGTATCATAAATCACTAAGGAAACAAATCGAAACCAAGTAAGATACTGTTTCACACCCACCATGCTAACTACAGTAGATGAGACAGCCAATAACAAGTGTGGGCAGGGTGCAGAGTGATTGGAACCCTCATTCATTGCCAGTGGGAATGTGAAATGGTGCGACTGCTCTGGACCCAGTTCAACAGTTCCTCAAAATGTCACAGCAATTTCACTCCTAGGAATATACACAAGAGAAATGAAAACCCCACTCCATATTATTATCCATAATAGCCAAAGAGTGGCAACAGCTCAGATGTCTATCAACTGATGATGGATAAACAATATGTGATATATTCATACAGTGGAATATTATTCAGCAATAGGAAGGAATTAAGTACAGATACATACCACAGCATGGACAAACCTTGAAAACATGTTATGTGAAAAAAAACAGTAACAAAAACCTTATACTGTATGATTCCATTTATATGACATCTTTAGGACAGGTACATCTACAAAGGCAGAAAATAGATTATTGCTTGCTTCAGTGTGGAGGTAGGTGAAGGAATGGTAGGGAGTGACTGCTGATGGCTACATGGTACATAGTTTCTTTTGGGGGGATGAAAATATTTTAGGCCGAGCACAGTGGCTCACACCTGTAACATCAGCACTTTGGGAAGCTGAGGTGGGTGGACCAGTTGAGCCCAGAAGTTTGAGACAAGCCTGGCAATGTGGCGAAACCCCATTTCTACAAGTTAGCTGGGTGCACACCTGTAGTTCCAGCTATTTGGAAGGCTGAGGTGGGAGGATCATCTGAGCCCAGGATGTTGAGCCTGTAGCGAGCCGTGAAGACCCGAGACCCTGTTTCAAAACTATATATTTTTAAAACTTAGATTGAAGTAGTAGTTGCATAACTATAATATTACTCTATGAATAGTCTAAAGGCTTATTAAATTGTACACTTTAAGTGGGTGAATTTTATGGTATTTGAATTTTATCTCAATAAAGATGTTTTATAAAAGTATTGGCCAGGTGCAGTGGCTCACGCTTGTATTCGCAGCACTTTGGGAGGCCTAGGTGGGCAGATCACGAGGTCAGGAGATCGAGACCATCCTGGCTAACACGGTGAAACCCTGTCTCTACTAAAAATACAAAAAATTAGCTGGGCGTGGTGGCAGGCGCCTGTAGTCCCAGCTACTGGGAGGCTGAGGCAGGAGAATGGCGTGAACCCAGGAGGTGGAGCTTGCAGTGAGCCAGATCGCGCCACTGCACTCCAGCCTGGGCGACAGAGCGAGACTCCGTCTCAAAAAAAAAAAAAAAAAAAGTATTGAGAGAGTGCATTTTCTGTATGATTTTTCTTCGGATATAAGTTGTTGATTAAACCAAGTTTGATGACTTTCAACTGAGATATACAGGCATATATCAGAGACATTGCGGGTTTGGTTCTAGACCACTGCACTAAAGCAAATATCACAATAAAGTGAGTCCCATGAATTTTTGGGTTTCCCAGTGCATATAAAAGTTAAGTTTACATTGTACTGTAGTCTCTTCAGTGTGCAATAGCATGTCTAAAAATACAATGTGTATACCTTAATTAAAAAAAAAAACTTTATTGCTAAAAAATGCTATCAATCATCTGAGCCTTCAGCAAGTCGTAATCTTTTGGCTGGTGGAGGGTGTTGCCTAGATGTTGATGGCTACTGGCTGATCAGGGTGGTGGTTGCTGAAGGTGGGGGTGGCTGTGGCAATTTCTTGAAGTAAGCCAACAGTGAAGTTTACCCACCGATTGACTCTTCCTTTCACAAACGATTTCTCTGTAGAATGTGATGCTGTTTGATAGCATTTTATCCACAGTAGGACTTCTTTCAGAATTAAATCAATCCTTTCAAATCTTACAACTACCTTATCAACTAAGCCTATGTGATATTTTAAGTCTTTTGTTGTCATTTCAGCAGGGTTCACAGCATCTTCACCAGGAGGAGATTCCATCGCAAGAAACCATTTTCTGTGCTCACTCCTCATAAGCCCCTCCCATCTCTTCATGTTTTGTCCTGCGATTGCAAGTCAGTCCCATCTTCAGGCTCCACTTCTGATTCTAGTTTTCTTGCTATTTCTACCACATTGGCTGTTCCTTCCTCCACTGAAGTCTTGAACCTCTCAAAGACATCTAGGAGGGTTGGAATTAAGTTCTTCCAAACTCCCATTAATGTTATTTTGATCTCCTTCTATGAATCCATGTTCTTAATGGCATTTACAGTGGTAAATTTTTTCCAGAGGGTTTTCAATTTACTTTGCTCAGATCCATCAGAGGAAGCCATGTCTGTGGCAGCTATAGCCTTATCAAATGTATTTCTTAAATAATAAGACTTGAAAGTCAAAATTACTCCTTGTTCCATGAGCTGCAGAATGGATGTTGTGTTAACAGACATGAAAGCAACAGTAAATCTCATTGTACATTTCCATTAGAGCTCTTGAGTGACCAGGTACATTGTCAATAAGCAGTAACGCTTTGAAAGGAATCTTTTTTTTTTTCTTTTGGGAAGTATGTCCCGACAGTGTGCTTAAAATACTCAGTAAACCATGTTGTAAACAGATGTGCTGTCATTCAGGCTTTCTTTTTCCATTTATAGAGCACAGGAAGAGGAAGAGTAGCTGTAGCCTAATTGTGAAGGGCCCTCTGATTTTCAAAATGTTAAGTGAGCATTGTCTTCAACCTAATGTCACCAGCTGAATTCGCCCCTCGGAAGAGAGCCACCCTGTCCTTTGAAGCTTTGAAGCCAAGCATTGACTTCTCAAGCTATGAAAATTCTAGATGGCATCTTCTTCCAATAGAAGGCTGTTTTGCCTCCACTGAAAATCGGTTGTTTAGCATAGCCGCCTTCATCAATGATCTTAACTAGATCTTCTGGTTTTCTTGCTGTGGCTTCTCCATCAGCACTTGCTGCTTCACCTTGTGCTTTTACGTTATGGAGACGGCTTCTTTCCTTAAACCTCATGAACCAACCTTGGCTAATCTTGGGCTTTTCTTCTGCAGCTTCCTCACCTCTGTCGGCCTTCAAAGAATTGGAGAGAGCTGGAATCTTGCTCTGGATGAGGCTTTGGTTTAAAGGAATGTCGTGGCTGGTTTGATCTTCTATCCAGACCACTGAAACTTTATTCGTATCAGCAATAAGTCTGGTTTGCTTTCTTATCATTCGTGTGTTCACTGGAATAGCACTTTTAATGTCTTTAAGGAAGTTTTCAGCTGGGTGCAGTGGCTCATGCTTGTAATCCCAGCTCTTTGGGAGGATGAGGCCAGCAGATTACCTGAGATCAGGAGTTCAAGACCAGCCTGGCTAACATAGTGAAACCCCATCTCTACTAAAAATACAAAAATTAGCTGGGCGTGGTGGCACATACCTGTAACCCCAGCTACTTGGGAGGCTGAGGCAGGAGAATTGATTGAACCTGGGAGGCAGAGGTTGCAGTCAGCCGAGATCGCACCATTGCACTCCAGCCTGGGCGACAAGAGTGAAACTCTGCCTCAAAAACAAACAAATAAACAAACAAAAAACTTTTCCTTTGCATTCACAACTTGGCTAACTGGCATAAGGCACCTAACTTCTAGCCTTTCTCAGCTTTCAACATGGCTTCCTCATTAAGCTTAATGATTTCTAGCTTTTGATTTAAAGTGAGAGACTTGCAATTCTTTCTTTCACTTGAACACTTAGAGGCCATTGTAGGGTTATTAATCAACCTCAATTAGTGTGTCTCATGGAATGGGGGGCCCAAGGAGAGGGAGAGAGAAGGGGGAATGGCTGGTTAGTAGAGCAGCCAGATCACACATAACATTTATCAGTTAAGTTTGTTGTCTTACGTGAGCACGATTTGTGGTGCTCCAGAACAATTAAAATAGTAACATCAAAGGTCACTGATCATAGATCACCATAACAAATATAGCAGTCACGAAAAATTTGAAGTATTGGGAGAATTACCAAAGCGTGACACAGACACAAAGTGAGCTCATACTGCTGGAAAAATGGTGCCAACGGACTTACTCGATGCAGGGTTGCCACACGCCTTCTATTTGTTGAAGAAAAAAGACAGTATCTGTGAAGTGCAATAAAATGAGGTATGCATGTATTTCTCATCTATTTGTCCAAATTCTAAATGTTTAATATAAATATTAGTGAAGTTAATTATATTTTCCGTCTATTATTACTTGCATTGCGAGAACTAATGTTGCCTTTAATCGTGGGAACTTCGAACATTCAGATGTGTACACATTGTTGTTATAATGATAGACTCACTTCTCCAGAAATGAAATTTATCTTCCGTCCCAAACTAAGATTTATAGACTATTCTGTTTTTAAATTGTAAATGGATATTTAAAAACTATCTTACTGTATTTTCATGCCTCTTTGCATGTATGAGATATACATACGGTTTTATTCTGATCCCTTCTGTAAATCAGGGATGTGCTTTTGATTCGAGGGTATTTTCTCTTCCTGTCATTGAATCAAATTCTTAAAATAGATAAAATCTTTTTTTTTTTTTACTTTTTAAATTTTATCTTTATACTTTTTATTTTTAAATGAATATTATATAGCTTTGATAATTGTGATACGGGGACTTCAAAAAGTTCATTGACAAGTAGAATTAAAAGATAAAATTATAAACCACAAACTTTATTAACATAAGCTCTATCAAGTTCCAGACTCTTTTGTAAGTGATGGTACCAACCATTTAGTCCATCCTTAAAGAACTATGGGTCCTGGGAATTTAACCATGTCCGTGCAGTCTTTTTTATAGTGCAGTCTTTTTTACATAATTAACTGAAGAAAAATCGGTGCCCTCTAAAATTAGGGAACAAAAAGAAGTCAGAGGGAGCCAAATCAGGACCGTAAGGTGAATGCCTAATGATTCCCAAGGAAACTCTCACAAAATTGGCCTTGTTTGATGAGAGGAATGGGCAGGAACATTGTCACAGTGGAGGACTCTCTGGTGAAGCTTTCCTGGGTGTTTTGCTGATAAATCTTTGGCTAACTTCCTTAAAACAATCTCATAAATAGCAGATGTTATCGTTCTTTGTCCCCATGCCCAGAAAATCAACAAGCAAAATGCCTTGAGCATCCCAAAAAAACTGTTGCCATCCCCTTTGCTCTTGCTTTCTTTGCTGTGACTAGGCCACTCCCACTTCTTTGTAGCCATTGCTTAGATTGTGCTTGGTCTGCAGGATTGTAGTGGTAAATCCATGTTTCATCTCCTATTATAATTCCTTGAAGAGACGCTTAAGGATTCTTGATCCCACTTGTTTACAATTTCAATTGAAAACTGTGCCCATGTCTGCAGCTGATCTGGGTGCAGTGGTTTTGGCACCCATCAAATGAAACTTTGCTCAGCTTTTTTGGTCAGAACGGTGTAAGCTGAACCAATTGAGATGTCTATGGTGTTGGCTATTATTTATGTAGTCCCCTTCAATTAGGGCATGAACAAGATTAATATTTTCTTTGCAAATCTATGTAGATGGTCTGCCACTTTGGGCTTCATCTTCAACATCATCTTGGCCCCTTCATAAACTTAGTTATCCGTTTGCAAACTGCTGATTCTGATCCCTTCTGTAAATCAGGGATGCACTTTTGATTCGAGGGCATTTTCTCTTCCTGTCATTGAATCAAATTCTTGAAATAGATAAAATCTTTTTTTTTTTTTTTTTACTTTTTATATTTTATCTTTATACCTTTTATTTTTAAATGAATATTATATAGCTTTGATAATTATCATAAGGGGACTTCAAAAAGTTTGGGGAATTATTCCCATAAACTTTTTGTAAAGTGTCAGTGATTTCACCATTCTTTCACCCAAGCCTCACCATAAGTTTTGTGTTTGTTCTTGCTTCCATTTAAATGCAGAATTTATGTTGGTCTGATAGGGGCTCTTTTCAAATTGATGTCTTATACTTCTTAGTGCCTCAAACTAGATCCTGCTCAGACATGTTATATTAGTATGGGCTTATTTTGGGGTAAAAAAATTTGAAATTCATGCATAGTTTTATTATAATGCACATTATAATATACAATATATGATATTATGTAATATAATATATGACCATTTTGAAGACCCTGCATATGCCTTAAATAAAACAACATCATTATTGCCTTTAAAATATATGTTATATTAGTTTTTATCCACTTGTTCTCTTACATATATGCATAACTCTCAGTTTCTCAGGTTCTCTGTATTATGGGGAAATTTAAATTTTACTATGTTTATAATATTTCTTAGTCACTGAGGATATATCTTCATTTAGTCATGTCACCTTTTATTTCTCCCATTTTGACTATAAAATTTTTGCATATGTCTGTCCTGTCTTATATATAGCAAGCAGGGGTCCAGATGAGTAAGTACTTTGTGAAAGTGTGCATGGTTATTTTAGGATTAAGGAAGACCTAGAATTCAGGCTTTCTTTCTTTCCTTTCCTTCCTTTCCCTCCCTCCCTCCCTTCTTTCTCTCTCTCTCTCTTCTTTCCTTCCCTCCTTCCTTCCTTTCTTTTCTCCCCTTTCCTTTCCTTTTCTCCCCTCTCCTCCCCTCCCCTCCCCTCTCACTTCCCCTCCCCTCCCCTTTCCATCTGTCTCTTGCTGTCTTGCTTTCTTTTCCTCCCTCCCTTTCTTTTTTCTTTTCTCTTCTCTTCATCTCTTTTTCTTCTCTTTTTAGATGGAGTTTCGCTTTGTCACCCAGGCTGGAGTGCAGTGGTGCAATCTTGGCTCATTGCAAACTCTGCCTCCTGGTTCAAGCAATTCTCCTGCCTCAGCCTCCTGAGTAGCTGGCATTACAGCTGAGTAACCCAACACCACACCTGGCTAATTTTTGTATTCTTAGTAGAGATGGGGTTTCACCATGTTGGCCAGGCTGATCTTCAACTCCTGACCTCAAGTGATCCTCCTCCCTCAGCCTCCCAAAGTGCTGGGATTACAGGCATGAGTCACTGCACCCAGCCTGTACTTACTTTTTTTTTTTTTTTTTTTGAGACAGAGTCTCGCTCTGTCGCCCAGGCTGGAGTGCAGTGGCGCGATCTCCACTCACTGCAAGCTCCGCTTCCCGGGTTCACACCATTCTCCTGCCTCAGCCTCCCGTGTAGCTGGGACTACAGGCGCCCACCACCGCACCTGGCTAATTTTTGTATTTTTAGTAGAGACAGGGTTTCACCGTGTTAGCCAGGATGGTCTCGATCTCCTGACCTCATGATCTGCCCATCTCGGCCTCCCAAAGTGCTGCTTTCTTTTTTTAATCCAGTGTTTTTTCTAGTATATCCCACTGCTTTTATTTGCTAAGTTACAGAAATTGTGTGTGTGTGTGTATATATATATATAACTGTGTGTGTGTGTGTGTGTGTGTGTGTGTGTGTATAGGTCTTAGTTTGGGCTACTATAAAAGAGTACCATAGATTGGGTGACTAAAAGAACACTTATTTCTCACAGTTCTGGAGGCTGGCAGGTATGAGATCACGGTGCCAGAAGATTGGGTGTCTAGTGAGGACCATGTCCTGGTTCATAGGTGATGGCTTCTTACTGTGTCCTCAGATGGTGGAAAGGGGGCTATGGAGCTCTCAGGGGTCTCTTTTGTGAGGTCACAAATTGCATTCATGAGGGCTTCACCCTCATGACGTGATTACCTCACAAAACTCCCACTTCCTAATACAGTTCCAGTGAGGGTTAGGATTTCATGTACCAGTTTTGTGAGGCAGAAGCATTCAATCCATAACAATGTTATATAAAATATATAACTTATATATGTAACTTAGCAATTAGTATGTATACATATTTAAATGTGAATATAAATATTTCTGGGACTTGTTTTTACTAGGCTTTAGGAATAAACCTGATTTGTTTTTAATGATTTGGCTAAAACCGTATCTTTCTTACATTTTGGAGAAACAGATCATTTCAAGTAATTAAACTGCCATTAAACGTTGGAAGGAATTCTCCTGTAACTTAGTGTTGTGAAATTCCCTTTTGAAATCAGTTTTTAAATAACTTCCCTTATTTCTTTCTATAATGTTAATATATATTTATTTATATCCATTTTAGTTTTATGTTATAGTTTTCTTTCCAAACATATAACTGAATACTAGTTTTAGATCTGTAAAAAAGTTGTATTATTTTATTAGACTAATTTGTGTTTTCTTAATTTTATGATTAAGCTTTTGGATTATCATATTCGTTTTGAGAGAGAGAGAGATTGATTTTTTTATCAACTCATTTTTAAATTTCCATTGTTTCTAGTTTCCCTTAACTTAGCTTGTTTTATAGTTTTTCTTAATAGTTTATCATAACACATTTGTTGTATTAGAATAATTTGATATTGGTGTTGTGGGATTAGGGATTTGATCTTATTCCCTAAATGGAAATTTGGCCTAAATTTCTTTATCTGTTTTACCTGAGAGTGTTTAGGGAGGCTGAAGATTTTATTAAATGTTCATTGTGATGTGTCTTAATTATCTGATTATGATTATAATTCATCTTACGTCCTTTAGTAAACTTCACAGGAGGCCTACTCTGAGTCTGTGGCCTTTGTCCTCTGCCTGGCAGAAACCCGGGGTTTAGAGCTTACCCCTGGAGGCCACTGCTGGGATGAATCCTGGCCCCTCCACTCTTGCTGAGTGACCTTGGACAAGATCCTTCACCTCCTTAAGCCTTGCTTCCCTCCTCAGTGAGATGGGGACCCCAGTAGTACCTTGGCGCAGTTTAGCTGTTAGGATTCAGTGAGGTGACCCCGGAGGCATGTGCAGCACAAGGCTTGGAGTGAGTGCCGAGTCGTTGGCTGGAAGGACAATAGCACTGCAGTGTGACTGTCCTTAGGGCTGCGGCCAGAGTGGAGGGGATTTATTGACATAAGGCTTCCCAGCTTCAGCTTTTAGTGTGTGGCATTGTAGAGAGAACATTGGACTAGAAGTCTGTGAATCTGGTTTCTAGTTTTGGCTCTGCCATAAACAGCAACAATTATTTCCCAATGTTGCTTTCACGTCAGGCAGTCTGAAAGAGCTCAGAGACCTCAAGCCAGTGGGCCTTCTCCAGTGTTCTTTTTATTCACCTGGAATGTTAGGTGGTTGGAATAAGTCAGGGTTTTCTGAAGCACTGGCCCCGGCTCACTGATTGATGGCCTGTTAGTACATGTTCCATGAAAAGAGGTTCTGTGTCAGGTTAATTGGAATATCCTGGGACTTCTCCCAGGCTTTAGTTTTGCACTGTGATTCTCCAGGGGGAAGATGAGAGTATGCAGTTATGCCATGTTTAACCAGTTTTTTTGACCAGGAAAATTCCTGTTTATACTGTAGCCTGTGAGACTAAAAGCATTCAGTAGAACGTACTTTGGGAAGCAGTAGGCTAGGTAATTTGTGAGATCTCTTCCAGATTTCAAATGTTATGGTTCTGTGAATATATTAAAAGCCCCTTAATTTTATACTTGAAAAGGATGCATTTTCTGGTTTGTGAATTATATCTCAATAAAGCTTCAAAACTCACTATATATCTCAATAAAATCTTCAAAACTAACTCCCTGGGATTATTTCTGCTTTTTACAACTTGGCTTTAATTCTTCATTTTAAAAAAATTGGCTGAGCACTGTGGCTCATGCCTGTAATCCCAGCACTTTGGGAGGCCAAGGCAGGCATATCACCAGGTCAAGAGATCGAGACTATCCTGGCCAATATGGTGAAACCCCGTCTCTACTAAAACTCAGGAAGCTGAGGCAGGAGAAGCCCTTGAACCCAGTAAGCAGAGGTTGCAGTGAGTTGAAATGGTGCCACTGCACTCCAGCCTGGCGACAGAGAGAGACTCTGTCCAAAAAAAAAAAAAAAAAATTTCCGCATAGCCTCTTACCCATTGAACACCCTTTACAGAGAGTGTCATTCAGGTCTAGGAAACATCCAGTGTCACTTTGCTGATTATAAATTTGGTTTGTTTCTTTGTTGTTGTTGTTGTTGTTGTTGTTATCATTGACTTATTTTATTCACTCTTGACACTGTGAATGAGAATAGAACAATAAACAGGAAGTACATTACCTGAGGTCCCCATTTCAGTTAACCAGAATAAAAATAAATGTCTTATGATAGTGTCTCTGATACAAGCAACAAATTACAACCAAGACAGAAAAATGACAATTTTTACAGTTCTGACAGAAGTTGAATTTCTCATTATCTACATTCAATCTCTTATACCAAGTTCTTTTAATGCTAGACCTAAATTAACTCTGTCACTTTATCCATTTTAATCATCTTAGTACACCACCATTGTTTTTTTAAATTTAATCATCTATATATGATGTGGGGGTGGTTTGTTTCTTATACCAGTCTTGATGCATATTAGATCTTCTTGGCTTTCTAGGTTTTTCTGTCTTGAAATACTGTCTCCATTGGAGTTGTGTGGCTGTGTTTGTAGACTAGTGTCTTCTGTATTTCTATTATGTGTTTTTCTGAGTTAATTCTTTGCATTATCTTCTTCGCTGTTATTTTTAATTCTTTGATAACATCTTTAACATAAGTACATTTCTTTTCAACTTACTGCTATGTTTCACATACATTTTCCCCATCATTTTAAAAGGCATTTTGGTATAGTGGAGAGAGCACCAGGCTCATCTCAAAATGGGGTCTTCAACTTACTGCCCCAGCCCAGCTTTCTGAGCCTGTATCCTCATCTGTAAAAATGAAGGCTGTACTTCCCTTTAGGAGAAGGTGTCAGCCTTCAGTAATGCAGCCTGGGAAGGGTAAAGCACTAAGCACAGGGTTCATTTATCAGGTGCTCCTTTCCTATCTGGACAGAATCGTGTCTGAATTGTAAATCCCACTATGAAGTCCTTTCCATCACAAATGTCAAAATCCTGTCATAACTGTTGAGGGACCAAGGAAATTTTGTAACTGGTGCATTTTTCATTTCCTCTACCATTAGTGGTGGATTCAGTTGCATAACTCATTTTTCAAGGGGATTGCTATTCATTTCTGTGGAGATGCTGAAAACATAACTACTCTATCCATTATTTGTACATAATCAAGTATTTATTGGCTATGATGTGAAAGGCCTTCTGGGGATGAAAATTCCCTGCCCACAAGAAACATGCAATTCAATTATGAAGAAAGCATTGTGCATACACTAAAAAGCAAGAAAAAGAAAGTGCCAAGTGAATGAGTGGTTGCTGTGGGTGGAGACGACTGGAGAGGTGGGGCCCGTCTTTAGGTTGAGGAGGCCGTGGAGTGGGGAGGTCCACAGTGCTGGCTCTGGAGTCAGACTGAGCAGGAGTCAGACTGAGCAGGTTCGCGTTTGGGCTCCACCTCAAAGGCTATGTGGCCTTCAGTGAGGCCTGGAGATTGTACACCTGGCCAGTGAGGAAGGTTTGCCCTCTTACCAGGCACAGGGTTAAGAGCACCCCACATGTTGGCCCCTCTGATTAGGATGATGAGACCAGGATAAGCTTATTAAAGCAGCTTTGCTGAAAGGCTCTTTACCTAGGCCAGTGTGGTGGCTCACACCTGTAATCCCACCACTTTGGGAGGGCCGGGTGGGAGGAGTTCGAGACCAGCCTGGGCAACATGGCAAAACCCTGTCTCTACAAAAAATACAAAAGTTAACCAGGTGTTGTGTGCACATAGTGCCGCCTACTCAGGGGGCTGAGGTGGGAGGATCCCTGCCTGGAGTCTAGGAGGCAGAGGTTGCAGTGAGCCGTGATCGCGCCACTGCACTCCAACCTGGGCAACAGAGTGAGATCCTGTCTGGGAAAAAAGAAGAAGAAAAAAAGGCTCTTTACTTAGTCTCTCCTTGCTCCACATCAGAATGTTAATTTCCAGCTGCCTCATTCTGTCTAAATAAGTCATGTTCATTTGAGAATGTGGTGAAGTACAAAAGTACGTCAAGGTACAGATAGACATCTTGCATTCCAGAAATATATACTATTTACATTTGCTCAATACCTGACTATTGACTATAATTATCAGGTGGAGATCTGTATCTTCTAAATAGTCATTCACAGTAGGCACTGGAGGTGTTCTTGTCAGAAATTATTTATACAAACCATGAAAGGACAAATGGAGATGTGCGGAACATCCTTGTGGTACGAAAATCTGTGTGTAATTTACTTATCTGCCATTGGTCTGCATAGCCAGCAGTAACAAACAGCATGCAGGTGGTCTGGTTCTTGGAAACTCACTGAACTCCCCTGCCTTGTCTCCTATACGGCATATATGTCAAGGTCAGCATCAGCTTTTGTCTGCTGTATGTATCTCTTTCACATGTGATGTTCACATTCAGAGTCACTTTCTTATACTATGTGGAGTTTTATGAATGAATTAGGAATTTCAGAGGCTAATTCTTTCTGCCCTTCCCACCTGCCCCTCCTCCTGCCCCAGTCTCAGCCAACGCTGTTTTTCTCCTGGATGGTCACATCATCCTGACTCCCTGCTTTTGCTCTTCTTGCCCTGCATTCTGTTCTAACGTATCTGTCAAAGTAACTTCATTAGTAAAATTTAGGTTACATTACGTCATGTCTCTGTACAAAACCCTTAAATAACTTCCCTTCCCATTCAGTGCGAAATCCCAAATTCACTTTTTTTTTTTTGAGATGGAGTCTCGTTCTGTCACCTAGACTGGAGTGCAGTGGTGCCATCTCGGCTCATTGCAACCTCCACCTTCTGGGTTCAGGCGATTCTCCTGCTTCAGCCTCTTGAGTAACTGGGATTACAGGCACTTGCCACCACACCCGGCTAATTTTTGTATTTTTAGTAGACACTGGGTTTCACCATGCTGGCCAGGCTGGTCTTGAACTCCTGACCTCAAATGAGCCACCCACCTTGGCCTCCCAAAGTGCTGGGATTATAAATATGGGCCACTGCACCCAGCTCCAAATCCCAGATTCTTATAATGGTCATCAGGGCCTGCATGAACTGACCGTCTGTTGCCTCTGCAGCCTCGTCGCCCACCACTATGGCCATCCCCACTCCACCCCTGCCCCACTGGCTTCCTTCCTTCCTTAAACGCACAGGGCGCAGGGCTGCCTCGGGGCCTTTGTGCTTTCTGGGCCCTGCCTAGGACATTTTTACCTCTGATACCTGCTTTCACCAGTACCTCACTTCCTTGAGTGTGTTCAGAGTCACCTCTCAGGGAGACCACCCACCTCATCCCTACCCAGAGACTTCTCTTGGGACACTACGTTAAGGGGTTTCCTTATTTGTTTATTGTCTGCCCCTCCCCATTAGAATGAGAACGTAAGATCCACGAGGACAGAGACTTGGTTTGGGCCACGGCTGTATCTCAAATGCCTAGACCAGTGCCCAGTGCTTAGAGCAGGGTGTGTGTGTGTGTATGTGTGGTGTGTGTGACTGTGCATGTGTGTGTGATGAATGAATACAAAGTACAGTCTCTTGTTCTTTTCCTCTCAGTTGTGCTGTGATGATGGTTATGTTTCTATAGCTCCTGGACTCTTGTCAGAATGGGAGCAGCCATATTTATGGCATGTGGAAACAGCTCCCTAATTATGCAAATTTCGTGAATTCCACATCCCCAGTAGTAGTAAAAGCTCCATCTCTCCCATCAAGGACTTTCTAAACATAACTCTAAAATCAAAGCATATTAAGAAAAAGATGGATAAAATTGATCATAAATTGATCAAAAGATTGATAGAATTGACATAAAAATAAACTTCTGTATTGTAAAAATATTATAAAGTTCAAAAAAAGAAAAGAAAAAAAAAACCCTGGATGCTAACCTACTAAAGGTTAGCATCTTTAATGTAGAAAGAGTTCTTTCAAAATTAGGACATAATGGAAGGATAAATAAATAAAAGCACAGAAAAAGAAAAATGCCAAAACACCTAAGCTGGGTAGTCAGGAAATAAGATATACACATGGCCAATAACATGTGAACCTCGCAAAAATCCAGGAAATGCCAATTAAAACAACATGGAAAAATGGTTGGCTAATACTGAAAACATTCAGTGTGAATAAAAGATATAGGGAAATTGACCCTTTACAAACTGTTGGTACATATGGAAAATTACTAAAATCTTTATGGCTGGTGATCGGGTATTTATACAAATTTCTGTTATAATTTGCCAACCTAAGAGGGAAATAGGCATGCATATATGAAATACATATGCGTGCACACACACGCCTGCACATACACATACACACACACACACACACACACTTGTAGGCAGGCACCACACTGGCCCACCTTCGTCACCTGTGAGAACTCCTGGGGTGGCTTCTGAGTGGGATGTGGGGAGCACTGTGACTTGCCTCGCTGGACAGGTGCTCACCCTTGTCCTTACACCGGAGAAAGACACTTCCATGCCACCACATAGGTGATGGTGGATGGAGGTGAATGGATCCCCAAAGAAGGGACACCCCTGACAGTTGGTGTCTTGGTTTCCTATGGCTGCCATAACAAAGTATCACAAACTGGGGACTTAAACAACAAAAGTGTATTGTCCCGCAGCTCTGGGCTAGATGTCCAAAATTAGAGTCAGCAGAATTAGCTCCTCTGAGGGCTGTGAGGGAGAACTTGTTCCATTCGTCTCACCTGGCTTCTGGGGCTTGCTGGCAAGCTTTGCCATGTCCTGGCCTGTAGAAGCGTCGCCCCACCTCTGCCTCCACCTCTGCATGGTGTTCTCTCTTTGCGCTGGCCTCCGCGTCTGCATTTTCCCCCTTTATGAGTGCGTGAGGACCCACCCTACTCCAGTGTGACCTCATCTAAACCTAACTCATCACATCTTCAACAACCCTGTTTCCAAATAAGGTCACATTCTGATGTAGGGCTTAGGACTTTAACATGAATTTGGAGGGACACAATTCGGTCCCTAATGGTTGACAACCAGTGCCAATTAGTGTCTCGCCACGGGCAACTGGACGTTTCTCTCCCTTTTTATGCAGATGCCATCGGTGCCCTGGTCACCTCCAAGCACACCACCTACATGTTCTTCCAGAGGTCTCAGAACAGAAAGATTCTCACACCATATTAAAATGGGCTGGAATCACGCAGTTTACTGAATTGATGTAAATCGCTCAGTGAATAGCCCGGGGAAAGAGAAAGCATCAGTTAGCACTCTCAGGAGAGGCTGCAGGCGGGGTGGGTGGGAGGACCGTGTAACCTGGGTGCTGAGGTGTACAACATGCAGTGTCCTCCCCTCCCTTCCTCTGCACATCCCTCTTCCTCACTGACATGTGGTTAGAAGGACCAGCGTTGTGTTTGAGAGAGGGGGCCTGCAGGTGGAGGGCATCCTGGGCTGTGGCACACAATTGATCAGAGACCCATGGGGATGAGTACACCTGGCCATAGTGCAGTAGACTGATGGACATCCATGGGTTGTTTTGTTTTGTTTTGTTTTGAGATGGAGTCTGGTTCTGTGGCCCAGTGCAGTGGCACTATCTCGGCTCACTGCAACCTCCACCTCCTGGGTTCAAGCAATTCTCCTGCTTCAGCCCCGAGGAGCTGTGATTACAGGTGCATGCCACCACACCTGGCTAATTTTTGTGTTTTTAGTAGAGACAGGGTTTCACCATGTTGGCCAGGCTGGTCTTGATCTCCTGACCTCAAGTGATCTGCCTGCCTCAGTGTCCCAAAGTGCTGGGATTACAGGTGTGGGCCACTGCGCCTGACCCAGCCATGAGTTTTATTGGTGTTTTACTGGGCAGAGGATACCTGGTGCCTGAATGGGTGTCACCAGTGGATGGTCAAATTAAGACCTCATGAATATTAAGTTTCATATATATTTAGTATGCTAAATATTTAGTGTTGTTTGTATATTTAATCTCATGCATAGTTAGTTCCCAAATGCCTCATGAATATTAAATATCTCTTAGGCCTTTCATCCTTCTCTCACTAACACACACACATGTACACACACACACATCCACATGCACACTCTACTTGCTGAGTGATTCTTTTATTCTAAATATATCTCATGAATTTTGCTATTCTAACTGATATGTTTTGGCTGTGTCTGCACCCAAATTTCATCTTGAATTGTTGTTCTCATAGTCCCCATGTATCATGGGAGGGGCCAGGTGGAGATAAATGAATCAGGGAGGCAGTTTCCCCCATCCTGTTCTCATGATAGTGAGTGAGTTCTCATGAGGGCTGACGGTTTTATAAGAAGCTTTTCCCCTCCTTTGCTCTGCACTTCTCTTGCCTGCCACCATGTAAGACGTGCCTTTGCTCCTCCTTCACCTTCTGCCATGATGCAAGGCCTCCCCAGCCATGTGCACCTGTGAGTCCATTAAACTTCTCTTTTTTCATAAATTATCCAGTCTCAGGTATTTCTTTATAAGCAGTATGAAAATAGACTAATACACTAACAAACTTTTGTTTTTGAGACAGGGTCTCCCTCTACCACCCAGGCGGGAGTGCAGTGGTGCAATCACGGCTCATTGCAGATTCGACCTCCCGGGCTCAAGTGATCCTCCCACCACAGCCTCCCAAGAAGGTGGGGCTACAGGCATGTGCCACCAAACCCACCTAATTTTTTGTGTTTTTGTAGAGATGGGGTTTCACCATGTTGCTTAGGCTCTAACAGGCTTTTTACTTACTAGTTGCTTAAAACGTCTTAAAATAGAATGTGCTTATGTTTTACAAACTGCAAACTTATTTATCTAACAGATTTGAACATTCTCAAAGGCAAATGCACATCAAAGCTATAGAATTAGGGAAGAAGGGACTATTGTGTTCTGTGATTTGTCCCTGCAACAGTCACCTCTTGTCCGATGTTTAACCCAACAGATGGAAGTGACACCAACGTTATCTTAACGCCAGCAGACAGGGCTCTGAACTGAAACCTTTGCGCGTGTGAGCTTTTTGTCATTTAACATTAAATATGATTTAGAGATGGCACAAAAGGAAACTGCTCGCTTGGGAAGCAGAATCTTGTGTTACAGATTCGGGGAGGGCTGGAAGTTGACATCCCTTTGGCAATATAGTCTGGGCCAAATCCCCAAAAGAACTAGGGCTTGTTTCCATTTCTACTCTTTTCGCAACTCTAGACATGGAACCTTTTGCTGGGTAGCTGAGTTCAGCAAGTCCTCTCAGTTAGGTATTGCTGGTGAGCATTTTTCAATAGAACAACAGGGAACATTAGTAGACCCCAGGCTTCATGTGTTGACTCTGAGAATCATTCAGACTTTTTTGTATCTTCATGTTTATATGTTGAGATCTTTATATAGGGCTTTAAAAGTACATTAGTATGGAATTATCAATAATAGCTTGAATTTTTTAATTGTGTGGAAAATGTCACCTGTAGTTGCTCCATCCCTTTATAGTACATGGTTTATTTCTCTTTGTCCCTTCTCTTGCCACAGAACATGCATGTGTTTGTTTGGATATTAGACAAGAGTACATTCTTGTGTATTTATGATAGAATCTTAAACAGATCTTAATTGTGCCTGTTAGATAAAATCTGGCATTTCTCCTAGTGAGTCTGAAACAATTGGTAGGAGACTTAATTGCCATTTACTGTGAGTGTGTGTTCAGAATGTTGGAAAACAATATTGTGGATTATTTCCCACCACTATTAACAGGTGACACTTATTTTTAAAGACAAGGTACCTTTCCGAAGAGTATTATACTTAAATGAAATTTATTTCAACATCCCAGCTAGGTGCTGTGGCTCATGCCTGTAATCCCGGTGCTTTGAGAGGCCAACACAGGAGGACTGCCTGAGGCCAGGAGTTCGAGAACAGCCTGAGAAACATAGCAAGACCCCCGTCTCTACAAAAAAAAAAAAAAAAAAAAAAATACCACAAAAAGTTAAAAATTAGCCAGATTCGTGGTGTGCACACATAGTCCCAGCTACTCAGGAGGCTGAGGTGGGAGGATTGCTTGAGCCCACAAGTTCAAGGCACTCCAGCCTGGGTGACAGAGCAAGACCCTGTTTCTAATAATAAGAATAATAATTAAAGAAACTTAAAAATTAAACAAAATTTCAACACCCCCTGAGAATATAAACAAAGCAAATTATTTCCTAAGGTTCAAACTTGTGTTGGTTATAAAGTTGGTGCTAGAATTGGGTAGTATTGTCTAAAGTCTAATATTCTTTGTTACACTGTGTGGCCATTAAGAAAAACATTTAAATTATGGTGATTTAAACATTTAATTATTCAGTTGAAACTCATGGCTTTAGAAAGTGAACTAGTTATTTATACAGTTCAGAGCACAGGAAATATGAAAATATTTGCAGCTGGTTCTGCAAGTCTGGCATTATCCTGATAACCAAAGAGTAAAGCACTGAATGAAAAATGTTTGGTCATGCATTCCCAATATCGAAATTCTAAACAAGCCGGATGCAGTGGCTCATGCCCGTAATCCCATCACTTTGGCAGGCTGAAGCAGGCGGATCACCTGAGGTCGGGAGTTCAAGACCAGCCTAGCCAACATGGTGAAACCCTGTCTCTAGTAAAAATCCAAAAAATTAGCAGGGTCTGGTGGTGCACACTTGTAATCCCAGCTAATCAGGAGGCTAAGGCATGGGAATCACTCGAACCCAGGAGGCAGAGATTGCAGTGAGCCGAGCCGAGATCACGCCTCTGCACTCAAGACTGCACAACAGAGTAAGACTCTGTCTTAAAAAAAAAAAAAAAATTAAATGATAGCAAATTAAATCCAACAATGCTATACTATGACCTGGTAGGACTTATTCCAAAAAGGCAAGCGTGGTTCAGCCTCAGGTAATGTGTTCCTGTTATTCCCTGCATTAAGGAAATATAATTGATAAAACCATACAGTCCTATCAATGGTATTTAATAAAATGTACTACTTGATCCAAATTTAAAAAAAAAAAACTGTTAGTAAGGTATAAATGGGAAGGAAATTTCTTATTTAGTAAAAATGGCATCTACTTGCAGCAAGCTCTATTTAATGGTGAAACCATATTTAACAGTGGCCTCATTAAAGACAGCAATGCAGCGTGCTATTATAATTCAGTATTTTAACTGGTGCTTCTAGCCAATTAACAAACAAATTTGTTCTGGAAGAAGAGACAGTACTGTCACTTGCAAATTATTTTAATGCCTCCATGGAAAATCCAAGGAAATTAAATATATATATATATGAGAGAGAACTCCTAAGAGGATGATATTGTGTCATACACAAAATCAACTTGCCAAATTCCAGAGTTTTCCCACATACCAGCAACACTCACTTAGATAATAAAATGGAGCAATGAATACCTTTTAGAGTTGCTGGAAGAACTAGAAAATATCTAGGAATATACCGGTAAGAGGACAGGCTTGAATAACTGGAAAAATATGCTCCATCTTTAGTAACAGTGCCATAGCAGCAGATTATGCTGATGTGAATTTGTCAATAAATATGCCCTACTTAATTTGGCAAAGGTTTGTGCTTTGTGTTCTTCATGGCTTTTGCTGGAAGCAGATACAGCTAGCCAATATTGTTTCTCATTTTACTGGTGAGGAAACTGAGGCTTGGAGTGGTTTTTATGACACAGTGTGTCCAGGTATAATTAATGAGACAAAAGCCTAGATGGCACTAAGTCAGTCCTGGCCTAGTGGCTTTTTATACCAGCCCATTTTAAAGCAAATGCTTTTGAGGTCAGAGTATCTGTATTTCTTTAAAATTGAACTGTGAATCAAGTATCCAGTTGAAGATAATTCTTTCTCTGGTCCATGGTGGACTAGAGAAAGACTTATTTTTTTTGAGACAAAGTCTTGCTCTGTCACCCAGGCTGGAGTGCAGTGGCGCGATCTTGGCTCACTGCAACCTCCACCTCTCGGGTTCAAGTGATTCTCCTGTCTCAGCCTCCTGAGCAGCTGGGACTACAGACACCCGCCACCACACCCGGCTAATTTTTTGTATTTTTAGTAGAGATGGGGTTTCACCATGTTAGCCAGGCTGGTGTCGATCTCCTGACCTCGTGAGCCACCACGCCCAGCCTCTGTGAGAGTTTTTATGATGACAAATTAAGATATCCACCATGGGCTGGGCACAGGGGCTCACACTTGTAATCCTGGCACTTTGTGAGGCCAAGATGGGCGGGTCACAAGGTCAGGTGTTCGAGACCAGCCTGGCCAATGTGGTGAAACCCCATCTCTACTAAAAATATAAAAATTAGCCGGGCGTGGTGGTGCATGCCTGTTGTCCCAGCTACTCAGGAGGCTGAGGCAGGAGAATCGCTTGAACCTAGGAGGTGGAGGTTGCAGTGAGCCGAGATCACGCCACTGACTGCAGCCTGGGTGACAGAGTGAGACTCTGTCTCAAAAAAAAAAAAAAAACACAAAAAAACTCACAGATCATTTTTTTGTTTTAAATTTTTTTGGTGAGAATGGGCATGGTGGCTTATGCTTGTAATTCCAGGACTTTGGGAATCCAAGGTGGGAGGATCACCTGAGCCCAGGAGTTTGGGACCAGCCTGGGCAATGTAGTGAGACCCTGGTCTACAAAATATAAATTAAAAAAAAAATTAGCCAGACACAGCTGTGCATGCACACAGTCCCAGCTACTGAGGAGGTTGAGATGGGAGTATTGCTTGAGCCTGGGAGATTGAGGCAGCAGTGAGCCATGAATGCACCACTGCACTCCAGCCTGGGAGGCAGAGCTAGACCCTGTCTTTAAATTATATGTATATATATGAGAGAAATAAGGGAAAATCTATTTCAACTGTGCTAATGGCTGTTTGTCACAATTACCTCACTCAGTGGTCAGGATAGAACTAGAATGAATTCTGTAGTTCTGCTTGCTCTTGGCATAATGCCATTGAGCTCCACAACCTGGCCTCAGTCAGTGCTTTCATGCCTTCTGGAGGCTGCGGGGAGAACCCTGCCTTGCCTCTTCCAGCCTCTGGTGGCTGCTGGCCTTCCTTGACTTGTGGCAGCATCACTCCAGGCTCTGCCTGCACAGTTGACAGTGTCCCCTTCTCTCCTATGTGTGTCACTTTGAAGGATACATGTGATTGTATTTAGGGCCAACCTGGCTAATCCAGGATAGTCTCTCACATCTCAGGGTCCTTGAGTTAACCACGTCTGCGTACACGCTCCCCAACACGTCTGCGTACACGCTCCCCAACCACGTCTGCGTACACGCTCCCTAACCACGTCTGCGTACACGCTCCCTAACCACGTCTGCGTACACGCTCCCCGAAGAAAGCACACGTTAGAGGCGGTTGAGGCAGAATTTTGATTACTAGTCAGTTGTTACCTTGTTGACCTTGACCAAGCTCCTTAACTTCTTTGAACTTTACTTTCTTCATCCGCAAATGGAATTAATACATGCCTACCTCAGAGAGTTTGAAAGGGTTAAGAGAAATAATTTGATTGAAATACTGCCTGGATTTCTTTTTCCTTTACTAGGATTCAAAGCTTTGTTTGGACTCATCTTTTTATCTCCAGCACCTGTCCCTGGCACATAGCGGTTGCCCAGTAAATGTTTCCTGATTAATTTTCTGTTCTCTGAAGGACAGTGTGCTGTTGCACTGTCATGTACTGTGGGGGACAGCAGAGGACGGCTCGGTGGTGATGCCCCATCTAGAAACATTCTGTGTGTGAGAACTATGTCATTAATTTGGCGAAGTGAGAGAGGTGTGCAAAGCTGAACCCGTAATGCTGTGGTTTCTGTATAAATATGCTAAATGGAGTGCATATCTGATTCAGGAAAAGAAGTGTTGATCCCAAAAGGGAAAAATTAAACGTGGGGTGTGACATGAGTGTTGAGATACCTCCACACGCGCTCATGCACATATTCCTGCGTTATAAAGGATTGCTTTTTCTTGTTTTCAACCTTGATGTTTTGTATTTGGGCTGTGTGCTAACTAACAGTCAGCGTCAATGCCTGCCTTCCGAGCTGTGGGCGATTCCCATTGCTATGAGGTTTCCTCCAAGTGGACGTTAAGTTACTGAGAACAGGAATCAGGGATGCGGTGGTACGTGTCTTCTGTGGCTACCTGGTCAGCATTCATCAACGGTGATAATGGATTGAATGCTGCAGTTTCAACCTTCCTGACAACAGAGGAGAGTGTTACTTTGGGGCATGAGCAGTTATTGATCCAGCTGGGCCTTGGTTAATGAGTCATGTGGCTTACAGTGTTCCTGAGTCACAGGCTGTCCTGAGGATCACCTGCTGACTCATCGGCGCCCTTGTTTCCCCGAGGCCTCCTGCAGTGACGTGCCGAGGAAAGGAGCCCAGGTCTGCGGGTGGGGGACCCGTCCTCTGAGAAGCCTGCAGCTTCTCCTCTAGGACGCTTCCGCCCCACCTGGCTGGCTGTGGACAGAAGGGGCAGTTGGGAGTGTTGGAGAGGGAGGAAGCATAGAGAAGCAGCAGGAGGCACACCTGGAAGCCCAGGGGAGGGAAGTCCACCTCCCTGCAAGTGTAGGGCAGTGATGAGAGGAGCCCTGGCACCAGCAGAGCAAGAAAAAAATGCACGCACCGTTCAGAATAAGCTGTCAGGTCGTCTGAGTGTTCAAGATTTATTTATAATGATACATGACATTTAGCATTTCTCAATGCCTATCTAAGATGAAACTAACCCTTCAAATCCTGGTGATGCTTTTGAGCTGCTCCTCTCGGGTACTTGTGGCATCGTGTTGGCAGACCCTGAACGAGATCGATCTTTAGTGGAGTAAAAAACGAAATGTGTTTAACTGGGAGTAAGTAGAGCCAACATTTGAGAGTTTGCCGGGTCCCAGGCAGTGGCATGTGAATGCAAATGCTGGAAATGTAATCTGGATCCTCAGAGAATTTCTGAAGTGTTGGGAGAGGAGATTTGATGAGCAGAAGCAATTGGAGGACAGCATTCTAGGGTATAGAAGCAGACTGTCACCTGTATGGTGAAGGGCTCACTGAGGACCGGGCTAATGAGAGTGGCTTGGTGCATTCACTCAGTAGTGATTGAGAGACTTCTGGGCCAGGGCTGGGTGCACACAGGGGGATGAAATAGAGTCCCTTCCCTTTCCACACCTGTGTGGTAACAAGGAGCTAGATTAGCAAACTATTAAAATCCAACATATCCTACAAGTATGAGAGAATGCAGAAGGAGAAGGCCGTGCGAGCTGAGCCCTTACCACCTGAGAAGGGAGAGGTTCTCTGTGGTTAGGTTAATTTCACAGCTGTGTGGGGGCAAATTGGAGTATTTTCCTAGCAATCTTTAAACCGCTGTCTTCTATACTGCTTAACCTGTTTAAAATAACTATGAAGGAAAAAGATGCTTTTGAATTATGATGATTGTAATGTTATCGACAGATCTTAGCCGATAATTCTGTTTTCCTTTCCTCCTTAGTGTCAAATCAACAGTGCCTTGACGTCTTTCCACACTGCTTTGGAACTTGCAGTAGATCAGAGAGAAATTCAACATGTCTGTCTGTATGAAATTGGTAAATATGAAATGTCTGTCCAGCCTCTTGTTAGGAAGTAGTATTAATGCAGTGTTTTAGCTTTCATGCCATTTGGTGTGTGTCTGCAAAATGCTTGATGCCTTCTGTCGTAAGAAGGACTTCAATTATTCCCATAGCACATGCAATGATACTTCTCTCTCTGATTCTCATTACTTCTTTATAACACTTTTTCTTTACAGCATTTTGATTTTAGGATAATAGGTGATGTTAAATGAATTGATTAAATGACCAGAAATACCTTATTGGACTGTGCATTAGAATTCAAATCTCTTTGTTACTCCTTCCCACCAATGTCCACTTGAGAAGAAAAATAGGAGACAGGAGATAGTTGGACTCAAGCCCCAATGTTTTTCATCAACTAGCTCTGAGACCTTGGACAAGTTGCCCAAACCTTCCTAGCCACATAGTTGCCATTGGAGTTAAGGTGCCTCCCGTTGTAGCAGCTGTCAGGTTTAGATGACATGACGTGTGAAGCCTCATGCAGGGGACCTGGCACGGAAGGCCCTCCATACATGTTAGCTGCCACCTTCTGCTTCTCCCTTACTGGAGAGACAGTCACAAACAAACCTGGAAGCCTTTATCTGCCCAAGATTTTCCCCCTTCTCCTCCAGAATTGTTGCTATGGGTCTTTGCTGACTGCACTGAAACTCTGATCCTGTTACATTAGTAATTGCAAAATCTTTCTCTGTAACAGTTTCTCCATTGTGCTGGGAAGAGTAAACACAACTTCGAAATTGAAACCAAAAAAAATTTAAATAAGGGACTCAGACTTCTCAGAGTTTCACTTAGCTAATACAACAAGGTCACATAATGTAGCACATAAGAAAGGAATGACAGAGACAAAAAGAAAGGAGAAATGATGAGATAGTGACGAGAGTCCAAAGGGAAATTGAGACTTAAAAAACTTTCTGCAGAGGGACAGGGAAGTGGAGACAGAATGCCCGGGGAAGCAGTTGACACCTGTCAGTTTGGGGGGTCAGGCCCTGTGCTGCCTGCCACTTGCTTTGCCTGCTGTGGACACAGTTGTCTTCCTGAATCCTTTTAAGGAAAACTGAAAACCAAAAGATTGTGAACTGCCCAATAAACAATATTACGTTTTAAATGCCTGTTGTGGTTTAAAAAGAGGAAATGAAGTATAATCCAGTGGAAAATGTGTTTTTGTGTCATCTGCACTCTGCTGGAGCTCTGCTTAGTAGCCATAATATAGAATGAAATGTGTTTCAAAGAACTTGAATGAAAAACTCTAGCTTTGATGGCCTTTTGTTGGTGCATCATTTCAAGGCCTATGACAGGATAGGATGTTAGAGCAGAAGGAAGCTTAGAAATCATCCAACTCAGGCCTTAGGAAGGTTAACTCAGGAGGTGGTAGTAACTCGGGCTTCCGATTCAGGCTCAAAAGCTTGAGTTAGTACTTTTTCCTGAGTTATTTCTGACTTATTCCTGAATTATTCCTGACTTATTCCTGAGTCAGTGCTTCCTTCCATCTCTATTTTGTATTTAATTCAAATCTTTCCCCGATATCTGTGCTAGGATAAAAATAATCAGCCCAGACCGGGCACGGTAGCTCACGCCTATAATCCCAGCTCTTTGGGAGGCTGAGGGGGGCAGATTGATTAAAGCCAGGAGTTTGAGACCAGCCAGGTCAGCATGGTAAAACCCCGTCTTTACCAAAAATACAAAAATTAGCCAGGCGTGATGGTGGGTGCCTGTAATCTCAGCTACTCAGGAGGCTGAGGCAGGAGAATTGCTTGAACCCAGGAGGCAGAGGTTGCAGTGACCTGAGATCACACCACAGCACTCCAGCCTGGGTGACAGAGCGAGACTCCGTTTCAAAAAAAAGCCCAAATTTTTACTCAATGTCAACATCACATCCCATAGAATTTGACAGTGAATTTTCTGAAGTGTGTATCTCACCCACTCTTCCTCCCACAGTTTAAATGGCAGGTCTCAGTTTATACAATTACTTAGTGATGCACCTGATAACAGAATTTTTTTTATGGAGGCAGTATCATGTAAAGGAAAGTGTGTTGGATTTTGATCCACAGTTCTTCCTTCTTAGCTGTGTGGCTTCAGCAGGTAACATACCTCTTGATACCTTAGTTATTTTCTTTTTTTAAAGACAGGGTCTCACTCTGTCATCCAGGCTGGAGTGCAGTGGCGCAGTCTCAGCTCACTGCAGCCCAGACTTCCCTGGCTCAGGTGATCCTCCCACCCCAGTCTCCCAAGTAGCTGGAATTACAGGCGTGCACCACCACACCTGGCTAATTTTTTATAGAGATGGGATTTCACCATGTTGCCCAGGCTGGTCTAGATCTCTTGGGCTCAAGCGATCCTCCCACCTCAGCCTCCCAAAGTGCTGGGATTACAGGTGTAGGATTAGTCCTTGCTAATACAAGGACATTATTAGCCACCTTTGCAAGGTTGTCATAAGGATTAGAGAGCATTACGTGAAGTGCCTACCACAGCATTGGCACACATTACGGGCTCAGGAGATGGGGGATACTGTGATGAAAAGTGGGAATAAAATCCTTTACATTTTAGTTGCTGCAGTTCCTTACTAGAAAGCCTGCCTAACTGTTTTGATCCAGGAAGGTGGGTCCTTTCACTCCCAGTGTGCTGAGGGAAGGTAGGGAAATGTCTAATTTCTCGTTGGCTTGTGCTCTAGATCTTATAAAGTTTTGAGAATGAGTAGGCTGAGCACCGTGGCTCACACCTGTACTCCCAGCACTTTGGGAGGCTGAGGCAGGCAGATACTTGAGGTCGGGAGTTCAAGACCAGCCTGGCCAACATGGCGAACCCTCACCTCTACTAAAAATACAAAAATTAGCCGGGCATGGTGACAGGTGCTTGTAATCCTAGCTACTTGGGAGGCTGAGGCAGGAGAATTGCTTGAACCCAGGGAGCAGTGAGCCGAGATCACACCATTGCACTTCAACCTGGGCGACAGAGCAAGACTCTGTCTCAAAAAAAAAAAAAAAAAGAATGAGTAGTAGTCATTAAGTACATAATCAAATAGTACTGTTGTACTTGGGTTAACCTCACAACTGTTAGGATGTAAATTGGAGTGTCTTTCTAGAAATCTTTATGCCATGGTCTTCTGTGCTATTTTATTGGTTGTCTGACTCAAACCTAAGTGCCTTGTCTAACTCAAACTTTACATTGAAAGGATTTAAGGGGAAAAATAATTTCTTAGGTTTTCAGGTTAAGGTTTTTTACACATTTCATAGAACATGCACAGAGAATGATCACAGTATCAGAGACTCGTGGCTTAAATATGGGTCATAAAGCTCAGTACTTTAGGGTCATGTGCTAAAAATATTTCTTCCATAGGTTGGTGCAGCATGATAGAGCTCAATTTCAAGGATGCATTTGATTCCTTTGAGAGGCTAAAAAACGAGTCCAGGTGGTCCCAGTGCTATTATGCCTACTTAACTGCAGGTGAGTCGCCCATGGTCCCTCAGTGTGCTCGCTCTGTCGTGAATTAGCTCGCGTCACGTGGGCAGATGGGGGAGTGATGGCAGGAGGAAGCAAGAGTTATGCCCTTCCATGGCTTTTCCCAGCATGTTAATGTTTTATGCAACCAAGTAAATAGTGCTAGAATACTGTGTTCACTGACGCAGGTGAACACCCAGAAACTCAGTAGTGCCCAGGGTGCGCCTTCACCACACGCTTCCCCTCTGGGCCTGGTTTGGTCCTGTTTTCTGTCTTGGAAATGCATATTGTGAGGTCTTCCCGGTTATTGTACATTTTGCCCTAAATTGCCTCAACCTGTCTCTATCCCTTTACTTAATATGCTATGTTTTTTATTGGGATTCTGAAGAATTTTTAAGAATTCAACAGGCTTTTTTTTCGTTGTGTTGATTTTCTTATTATTATTATTCTGGGTCTTGCTCTTCTTCCCAGGTTGAATGAAGTGCAGTGGTCTGATTGTAGCTCACTATAGCCTCAACTTCCCAGGCTCAAGTGATCCTCCTGCCTCAGCCTCCACAGTAGCTGGAACTACAGGCGTGCCCCACCATGCCCGGCCAATTAAAAAAAAAAAATTTGTAGCAACAAGGTCTTGCTATGTTGCCCAGGCCAACTGTAACTCCTGGCCTGAAGCAATCCTCCTGCCTCAGCCTCCCAAAGCACTGGGATTACAGGCATGAGCCACAGAGCCTGACCTGTGTTAATACTTTTGTTTGGTTAGTGACCTGGTTACAAAGTTGCATAGGTCTGAGTCATCTGCTCCAACCTTGTTTTACCTCCTAACTCTATTGTATTTACAGTGTGATACTTCAGATGCAAGGTATTTACATTGCATATCATTATTAACGCCTGTATTCTGTTTTGAATAAGGGTTTTTTTGCCGTTGTATGAGGCGATAGAGATGTGCTGCCACCTGGTGGCCAAAGTATTGTCTGCATCCTTCAATACCTAAAGGGCCGTGTGATTAAAAATTGTAGAGGTGTGGGATTGAAAACCGAGAGGTTGTACATTTTCTGCCTTTAAGCAACTTCATGTAAGCCATTTCTAGTTTATGTAATGAACCCTCCTTATGCAGCCACATCAGTGGTTCTTTTACTTAAAATTCAAGACTAATCCAATCATTATTTTCAATACCTTCTTATTCTTAACGTTCAGATTTAATGAACCATCTTCCACTTCCATTCTGCCCTCTTAACTGATATATTTAAAATAAGATAGAATTGATTAACATTGACCAATAAGTATATTCTGGATATCTTAAATTCCCTATAAAATTGCATCGGTCCATTAGCATCAGTGCAAAGCCGCATTGCAGTCCCTGTTGAGAGGTGTGGTCTCATGGCTCTGTCCCTGATGTTTGAATAAGCTTATTTTTCATATCCTGGATAATATGCTGTGCCTCACACTTAAAGGGTTGTTGTATAGAATTTGAAGACATCTCAGATGAAAGTAGCAGCTATTTGTTGAGTGACTGTGTTTAATATGTTGAAGAGTTGATGAACCCAGATTGAATAGCCCAGAAAACAGAGGCCTGCACACAACTCAGTGGCCATTAGGTGTACTTAGGCCGCACAGTCGATGGTGGACAGCTATTTATTGTTTCCATCTCTGTTGAGTTTCAGATACATAAATATACAGTGTGGCTGTGTAGAGGAACATTTATTCCCCCCCAATATTTGGAAATCCCAGAACCATACCAGTCATAGGAGAGGATAAGCATGAAGGATTCTGATCTCTGTTTCTGCACTGGGATTTTGTAGAGAGGATGAGATGTGGGTGAATAGCTCCACTAGAAAGAGTACATGAGGCAAGGCCTAGGCGGGCGGATCACGAGGTCAAGAGATCAAGACCATCCTGGCCAACACGGTGAAACCCTGTCTCTACTAAAAATACAAAAATAAGCCAGGTGTGGTGGCGCGCACCTGTAGTCCCAGCTGCTTGGGAGGCTGAGGCAGGCGAATCGCCCGGGAGGCAGAGGTTGCGATGAGCTGAGATCGCACCACTGCACTCCAGCCTGGCAACAGAGTGAGACTCTGTCTCAAAAAAAAAAAAAAAAAAAAAAAAAAAGAGTACATGAGGCAGGGAAGGAGCACCGTTACACTGTCATGCAGGAGCTGCCATTTGGGCTGGTGGTGAGCTAGAGGGGATGGGCCCTCAGGGGCTCCAAACACTGCCACCAGGGCTTAGCCAGCATATTAATGTTTTGTGCGACTATGTCAATAGTTTTGTACTTTTAAAAATTGTGATAAAATATGTAGCATCATTTACCATTTGAACTTTTTTAGGTGTATGTGTCAGTAACTCCAGATAACGCTCAGATTGTTTTGCAAACGTCACCAGCATCCATCTCCGGAACTTCTTCATCATCCCAAGCTCTACCCAGTCAACAGGAACTCCCCATTCACTTTTCCCCCCAGACCCTGGTTACCATGCTTCTACTTCCCGTCTCTCTGAATTTAAGTGTTCTACCTACCTCGTGCATAAGTGAAATATATTTGTCCTTTTGTGTCTGGCTTATTTCATTTAGCATAATGTCTTCAGGGTTCATCCATGTTATACCATGTGTCAGGATCTCCTTCCTTTTTTCAGGCTGAATAATATTCCATTGTATGTATGTGGCACATTGTTCATCCATTCATTCATGGATGGACATTTGGGTTGTTTCTATTGTTTAGCTATTGTGTGGAGTGCTTACCTGGAACATTGGTATACAGATATCTGTTCCAGTCCTTGCTTTCAGTACCTTTGGGTAGATACCTAGAAGTAGATTTGCGTGATCGTATACCTCTACTATTCCTGCAACTTTTCTGTAAGTTTGACATTATATCAAAATTATAAGTTACCAATAAATATTAGAATATCACATATAGGATTGTGTACACTTAGTCTTATTGGAAGAGTGAGTCATCCTAAGCTCTGTTTAGGCCTCATATTTTAGGATAAACCAGAGACTCCCACGCTTTTAAACATCTGCATCTTTTAAAGCAACTATCTGGCTGGGGGCGGTGGCTCACCCCTGTAATCCCAGCACTTTGGGAGACCGAGGCAGGTGGATCACCTGAGGTCGGGAGTTTGAGACCAGCCCGGCCAACAACCAACATGGAGAAACTGTGTCGCTACTAAAAATAAAAAGTAGCCGGGTGTGGTGGTGCACGCCTGTGATCCTAGCTACTCAGAAGGCTGAGGCCGAAGAATTGCCTGAACACGGGAGGCAGAAGTTGTAGTGAGCCAAGATTGTGCCATTGCACTCCAGCCTGGGCAACAAGAGCAAAACTCCATCTAAAAAGAAAACAACTATCTATAATTTTACTGCAAGAGAAATAGGTGGTGTTTGTTCTTCAGGGTCTGAGGTATGGATGTTATAGACCTTTGGGGTGGTTCAGATACTGTTGTTGTTTATGACTGGCTTTAATTATGCGACTCTGTAAGAATGTTCTCAATGATCTGAGGAAGACCTCAAGCTAGGGACAGCAGAAATATATAATTTTTCATTGATTTACTGTGTGACCGTAGGCATTGCTCAGCTTTTCCAGACCTTTGCATCCTCTGATCTAAAAATAATGGGGTTGGTTGCACAATACAGCCACTGAGCTTCATTCTGGTTTGGAAATGTTACAGCTGCAATTGATAAGGTCATTTTGGATTGGTGCACACTCCTCCATCTGGATCAGGGATGCCCCAGTGACTGGGAAAGGAGTTGTCCCTTCCTTTGAATATTTAGCCTCATTACTTTTAATCCCAGTCGGAACCTGCTGTCTTTCCCATTGTCTTCCTGTCCTCAGCTCTCTCCGAGCCTCAATTCTTGAACCCTTGGGCTCTGCTGATGGTAGCCTGTCCTGGTACGTGCATGCCTCGGATAGGTGACTGCTTGACCATGCCCAAATGCGAGTACGGGACCAACCTACTTTTAGGGGTGCTCAAGTAAAGAAGGGGGAGCTGGCCAGGCACAGTGGCTCATGCCTGTAATCCCAGCACTTCGGGAGGCCAAGGCAGGCGTATCAAGAGGTTAAGAGGCCAATATGGTGAAACCCCATCTCTACTAAAAATACAAAAATTAGCTAGGCCTGGTGGCGGGTGCCTGTAGTCCCAGCTATTCGGGAGGTTGAGGCAGGTGAATGGCGTGAACCCAGGAGGCAGAGCTTGCAGTGAGCCGAGATCGCACCACTGCACTCCAGCCTGGGCAACAGGGCAAGGCTCCGTCTCCCCCCCCCCCCCAAAAAAAAAAAAAAAAAGGAAGGGGCAACTAGCAAATCAACTGTAGTACATTCCAACCGGGGAGTGAAAAACCACATGTGATCTAACAAAAATGAATAGAAATGGATTCCGTACCATCAGAGTTGAGAGGAAAGGACAGAGTTGTGGTAGAGTTTCAATCAGGTAGTGAGGCTACAGCCAGTGCAAAGTTTGCATAAGGGACCGAGAAGACACAGCAAAGGGAAGATCATTAAATCTTTGGGGCCTGAGGTGAGAAGAAGGTGTGCGCATGATCAAATTCTCACTCATTCCTCAAGACTCCGCTTGACTTCTCCTAGCTCCTTACAGCGTCTGGTCACTCCAGAGAGAAATGATCCCTTCTCTATCTGAGCCTTCTAGAAACCACTTTGGTTCTCCTACCCTGACTACCGCTATCACTACATACATTGCAGCCTATGGGACCCTGTGTGCGTGTGTGATGTCTTCAACTGAAATGTCAGTTTCTTTAGGGTTCAAGCACACGTGTTTCTTCTTCACATTCTTGCTGGTGGCTTGTAGGTAGTAGGCAGCCAAGGAACATGGACAGGGCAGATAGATGACTTCCTAGGACAGAGAAATCTTCCTTCCACCATGAAGCTTTCATGATCCTCTGGGCTCTTCATTGTTCTTTCCTAGGTTCCTATTTATTCCACTTTCTGAGTATGTGAGCCCTAACTAGGTTATACACTGTGACAGTAGCGAAGGATTTTGTTATGTGAAAACCTGTCTCCCCAACAAAAGGACAAGGACCATGGCTTTCCCCAAGCCCCCCAAAAGCTCTGGGAACACAGGCACCTAGAAAATAGTTGAAGTGATCGGCAGGATGGTGCAGTCCTTTGTGGAATAGTCTTTTTGTTTGTTTGTTTTTCTGAGACAGAGTCTCATTCTGTCGCCCAGGCTGGAGTGCAGTGGTGTGATCTTGGCTCATTGCAACCTCTGCCTCCTACGTTCAAGCGATTCTCCTGCCTTAGACTCCCAAGTAGCTGGGATTACAGGCATGCACCACCACGCCTGGCTAATTTTTGTGTTTTTAGCAGAGATGGGGTTTCGCCATGTTGGCCAGGCTGGTCTCGAATTCCTGACCTCAGGTGATCCACCCACCTTGGCCTCCCAAAGTACTGGGATTACTGGCGTGAGCCACCACGTCCAGCCTGTTGTGGAATAGTCTTTAAACATATTTGCTCCAGTTTCTTTCTTTTTTTTTTCAAGTATCATCACTTTAGATATCCCCTACGGCATTTTCCCTGACTTATATTTAAGAAATATCATTATGGTCTCTTCCAGTTTGTCAGGGAGCCACTGGTGATGTGGACGGGGCGCAGATTGTCTTTAAAGAAGTTCAGAAACTCTTCAAAAGGAAAAACAATCAGATTGAACAGTTCTCGGTGAAAAAGGTATGTTGGAGCCTGGTGTATTATGATGGGCATTTGTAACCAATACTGCCTGGGCAAGCTTTAGGAAATTATATTCAAGGCTGCCTGTTTACTTATCATGTCAAGTGCAGTTCACCCCCATGGAGAGGATTCTCTCCATGATTGTACATCTTCTCTGAATAGAAGATTCTTGCCTTGCTGCAAATAATGAAAGCAGATTTTTAAAACATCAATTAGCCCTGCAGATACAGGGTCTCAAACAATTGGGTTAAGACTCAGAATGGTTCCCCTTCATGGAAATTTTTAGCAAAAGGTGAAAGATATATATGATCTGAAGAGTAACTGGAGTATAGTTTTTTTTATTATTATTTTAATGAATGGAGACATTATACATTCTTCAGAGCTAATGAACACACTAAGAGAAAGGATCTGTCTAAAGAATTAGTTGGTTTTGGAAGAATACAAATTGGCAGGGCCTAGTGAGAAATGCAGGCTGTCTGGGGTTGAGAATAGAGAACACACCACATTTTGATGTACTAAAAAGCCAAAGTGTGTGTCACAGTGTCCCAGTTGCCAGCAGAAGGGCCCAAGACTGTAGAGACAGCGTTCCTAATGTATTCTGTACTTTTGTGATACAATTTTGCTGTATTACCTTGAGTTACATAGTGTCTCATTTCCTGAATTATCAGTTATTTTAGTTGTATATGTTTTTATTGAATGAACATTTAATGAAGCTTTTGAGTATAAATTAGACTATAATGTACAGCTGAGAGCACTGGCACTCAGTAGAAAAATTTAAAAACAAGAGAAGTGTGACTAAAAGGCATCTAGTCTTAGTTCCTTAGGTGTGTGTAAGCCCATTGAATTATTAGCTGTCACCAAGCTTTATAAATTCCATCGATCTAAATGCACGTAAATCTAGTTTCATCCCCAAGTTTTCAGAATATACCCTGCATCTTTTTTTTTGAGACGGAGTTTTGCTCTTGTTGCCCAGGCTGGAGTGCAACGGCGCAATCTTGGCTCACTGCAACCTCTGCCTCCTGGGTTCAAGCACTTCTTCTGCCTCAGCCTCCTGAGTAGCTGGGATTACAGCGCACACCACTACACCCAGCTAATTTTGTATTTTCAGTAGAGACGGAGTTTCTCCATGTTGGTCAGGCTGATCTGAAACTCCTGACCTCAGGTGATCTGCCTGCCTTGGCCTCCCAAAGTGCTGGGGTTACAGGCGTGAGCCACCACGGCCGGCCCTGCCTTGCGTCTTGAGAGTAGCTTCAGTTGACTAATGAATGAAAGGCATAATTTCCTGTATGTCAAAAATTGAAAGCAACATTTTTTATAGAGAGAGGAATTGTTAGTTTTAGCTTTGAAGGAGAAGGTCATTCACATTGATGATGAACTGTGTGCTTTTAAAGTGTCCGAGGTGTATTTTTTATTTGAATTTGTTTTTGAAAAATGTTGCCTGTTTATTCTAACTCCTTACAGGCAGAGCGATTTCGGAAGCAAACCCCAACCAAAGCACTCTGTGTGTTGGCGTCCATTGAAGTGTTGTACTTGTGGAAAGCTCTTCCAAACTGTTCCTTCCCCAACCTGCAGAGGATGAGTCAAGGTAAAAACTGTTTAAAAACCCAAAACCGTCTACTGGACACATTGGCTTCTTCTGCCAGTGCTGCATTCTTCAGTTTCCCAGTTATCTCACTTTTATCTCATCAGATTCAGGGAGAGGACACATCTCTCCTTCTTAGAGGGTGTCGTGATGAAGAATATCCTGTCACTTAGGTGATGGGAGGAGGAGGCGGCACTGCTGTGGACGGATATGCTTGTCTTAAATATGTGATGCTTTTGTTATAAATGTTATTAATTCTGTAGCTGTGGGAGTTGCTGGGAGCATACATTTTATTTTCCCCCATGAAAGTACTTTGTTTCCCTTAGGTGTGATTCACATAAATCAAAATATACTAAAGTGTGGCCTGGTGGGGTGGCTCACACTTGTTATCCCAGCACTTTGGAAGGCCAAGGTAGGCAGATGGCTTGAGCCAAGAGTTTGAAACCAGCCTGGGCAACATGGTGAAACCCTGTCTCTACTAAAAATACAAAAAATTATCTGGGTGCGGTGGTGTGCACCTGTAGTCCCAGCTACTTGGGAGACTGAGGTGGGAAGATCACTTGAGCCCAGGATATCGAGGCTGCAGTGAGCTTTGATCATGCTCCACCACTCCAGCCTGAATGACAAGAGTGAGATCCTGCCTACAAAAGAAAAAAGGAAAAAAAAAAGAAATATGTTCTTATTCATATATGTGGTGCATTTTCCCAAGAAACTTAGTGTTGACCGTTTAGACATAATATTCCAGAAATAGTTGGTAAGCCACTGTAGAAAATTTTTCAGATTTTTCTCCAGTTACTCTTGTTTTTGACCAAATAGAGCATGATCCATCGAGCCATATATTTTTATCATCAGACTTCCTGCAAATCCCTTTTGCCTATTTCTTTTAAGGAAAAAAAAAAAGGAAAAGAAAAAAAAGAAAAGGTCCTTCCTCAAATGTGAAAACAAACATTGCCAATTGCCAATGTTGCTATTCTGGAGATCAAAGGAACAAAACTCCTTAAGAAGTCTTGTACAATGGCCCTGTAATTCGAGTAGATGTATAACCCTCCCAGGGAGGAACTAGCAAGGAAACATTTTTCTTGGATGTGTCAAATTCTCCTATGTTCTTTTTAATTTTTTTTTATTTTTAATTTTTAGAGACAGGTCTCATACTGTCACCCAGGTTGGGTGCAGTGGTGTGTTCATAACTCACTGCAGCCTCAAACTCCTGGGCTCAAGTGGTCCTTCCACCTCAGTCTCCTGAGTAGCTGAGATTACAGGCCTGTGCTGCTGTACCTGGCTACTGTATTTATTTTTAAAGGAGTTGCATAGTTCAAAACCCCTCCCTTCCTATTGAAGCAAGTATAGAACGTCTTTAAATGCCTAACTCAAAGGAACAATGAAGAATATTAAGTATTTTTTAATACGCAAGTACCGGATCACATATTTAGAGATAAAATACAAATATAAGTTAGGCAGTAATTAACATTCACAAGAACAGTTACCAGTTAAGTGAGATTTGACAAAATATTCTCTGAACCCCTTTCCAGGTATCAAAATGAAAAAAAACTAGCAACAAAGATGTGTGCCTGGAAGGGAAGACAGACCGTATCTGAAGTGAGCATGAGACAATTCTCTAGTATCTTTGCTAAATTTAACCCAGTTCTGAGGTCTATTAATTAGATTATATAATTCCTCAATGGTAATCGATAATGGTACAAACTGATCAACCACATACAGTACAATGAAGATCTTTGTAGAGAAAGTTATGTTCTAGAAAAAAACAATAGTGGCAATGTGGATCATAAGCATTTATTAAACTCTGCATCGTGCCCTCCCAGTTTTGTGCATTTAGCTTATCGGAGTCCCCATCCACAGCTCCCTGTACCAGTGGAACTAGTGAGAATCTATATCCTTGTTGTTTCATCCATAACCTTTCCCCACCCACCTGTCCTTCTCCACTGCATTCTTTCTCTGCATTGTTTTTTGTTGTTGTTTGTATTTTGTGTTTTTGAGACAGGGTCATGCTCTGTTGCCCAGGCTGGAGTGTAGTAGCGTGATCATGGCTCACTGCAACCTCTGCCTCCCTGGCTCAAGCGATCCTCCAACCTCAGCCTCCTGAGTAGCTGGGACTACAGGGGCATGCCACCACACCCAGCTATTAAAAAAAAAAAAAAAAATTGTAGAGATGGGGTCTTGCCATGTTGCCCAGGTTGGTCTTCAACTCCTGGGCTCAAGTGATCCTCCCGCTTTGGTCTTCCAAAGTATGGGGATTACGTGCAGCCACCATGCCCAGCTCCATTGTAAACATGTTTGTATTCTAGGCGTAGCAGGCAGAGTGATCCTATTAAAACCTAATCATGTTGTGTCACTCTGCTTCCCAGAATCCTCTATGGTCTCTCATCTCATTCAGAACAAAAGCCCAAGTCTATTCAGCGGCAGGCAGTGCTCCCAGTCTGTAACCCCTGAGGCCATTGTCCCTCCCTGCTCTTCCCTGTTCCTCAGCACTGTCCTCCTCCCTGCTCTCAGACACACCTGGCTCCTGTGCTTTTGCACTTGCTGTTCTCTCTGAGAAGGAATTTTTTGTTTGTTTTGTCATTGTATTCTAAGCACCTAGAATTGCCTGGCAAATAGTAGGTGCTCAATAAATATTGAATGAATGAATTAGTGTAATGAATGAATGAATGAACAAGTGAATGAACTGCATTAAGGTTTCCTTAATGTTGCTGCCTTAAGAGTCCCTGAGTTCTTTTTCGTATGAGCGTATTCCTAGCCTGGCTTTCTGGGGCGACTCCTGCTTCTACAAGATCATCTTCTAGTCTCACATTTACCTCCTCCTCTCGCCTTTGAGTTACTTGTTCTGTAACTTCAGTTCTCTCTCTTTCTCTCTCTCTGTATACATATATATAATAGAAAATATAAATATATGTTTATATATAAAATAGTAAGATATATATTATTGAATCTCAATATCTTTATTAGTCTTTGGAAATAATGGTATTACTTCCTTTCTTCCTCATCAGCCCCATCATGGGTCCATTCTGCATCTTTCTCTTTTTCTTGGAAAGCTCCCATAACATTCTCTAACCTATGTGTCAATCCTCTACAGCTTGCTGTTGAAGTGAAGGGGTCAGTGCTGCTCCTCTCCCACTGACTAGTACAGTAACTCGTACAAACATGGAAAGGTGCCTATGGCATGGCAATTTAATGTGAAGTCATTTTTAAGAAATTAACAGAACTTCTTTTTTTTAGAGCAGTTTTAGGTTCATAGCAAAATTGAGCAGAAAGTCCAGAGTCCCCACAAGCTCCTCCCTCCCCCTGTCCTTCCCAACTACCACCATCAGTGTGGTACATTTGTTACAGTCTGTGAACCAGCACTGACACATCATAATCACCCAAAGCCCATAGTTCACAGTAGGGTTCACTCAGTGAACAAACAAATAGTAGGGTTTGGACCATTGTATAATAATGTGTCTACTGTGATGATATCACACAATCCTTTCATTGCCCTAAAAATTCTTTCTGCTCTACCTACTCACCCCTCCATCTCCCCTCACCCCCAGCAACCACTGATATTTTTACTGTCTCCATAGTTTTACCTTTTTCAGAATGTCATATAGTTCATAGTTGATAGAATCATACAGGATGTAGCCTTTTCAGATGGGCGTTTTTCACGAGGTAATTATGTGTTGCAATTTGAGTTTTCTTGGCTCTGTGAAGTTTGGTATTTTTGCCTTTCTTTGACAAAGGCTACTCACTAATGGATGAAGAATGGGCACCTTCTGAGTTTCAGGAGGGCAGAAACGTGAACTGAAACGTTCACCTTACTCTTCACGATACTGAAGGAATGAAGTGAATGCATTTCCTTACTGCTCTGTTCACTCCCCTTCTTTTAAAGCTTGCCATGAAGTGGATGATTCATCTGTTGTTGGATTAAAGTATTTGCTTCTTGGTGCCATACACAAATGTCTAGGAAACTCAGAAGATGCTGTTCAGGTAAACTGTTAATGTTGTCAGGACTAAAGAAAATAAGTCACGAACACCTACGTATGTGCTAGTGAATAAGAAAAATGACAAAGTACTAAACAAAACCGAACCTCCCACTATAAACTTTATCCAATTGATTTGATTAATGCCATCTTCTCAGATGCTAGAAGTTGATGATGGTTAATACTAGTTTTTCATTAACTTCAGATTCTTAGAATGCTTCTTTATATATGGCCTCCTTTTCTGGCACTAGTATTTATCAAAGATGACAGTCTCCACTGGAGAGAGGAGGACACGAGGAGGCAGACAGTTTTGAAGGAGTGGAGTGAAGCCTCATAGTTAGACAAGAACGAAAATGATCAGACATGTCAGTGTACGTTCAGTTTTCTCTCTTTTTAACTGCAGATTATTGATGCAGCCCTGGGGGGCGAGCGAGTTGTTTTTTTGTTTGGTTGTTTTGAAGAAGTATGTATCAGTGTTAGTTTGACTACTCTTTGAAAGAATCAGTGTACAGTGGCTGGGCGCAGTGGCTCACACCTGTAATCCCAGCACTTTGGGAGGCCAAGGTGGGCGGATCACTTGAGGTCAGGAGTTTGAGACCAGCCTGGCCAACATGGTGAAACCCTGTCTCTACTAAAAATACAAAAATTAGTCAGGTGTGGTGGTGTGCACCTCTTATCCCAGCTCCTTGGGAGGCTGAAGCACGAGAATTGCTTGAACCCAGGAGGCGGAGGTTGCAGTGAGCCAAGATTGCGCCACTGCAGTCCAGCCTGGGCGACAGAGTGAGACTCCGTCTCAGAAAAAAAGATAAAAAAAAGAATTAATATACAGTAATAGGAGACTTTTGGCTTTTAAATCTTAGAAGATAATGCCCTTGTAAGTTTAATCTTTCAGTATGGGCTTATGATAGTTATTACAGCCCGAAATAGCTTATTTTAGATCAAATCCTTATGTGCTAACAAGATACAGTCAAGACGCATGTCAAGAGATCATAGTTGCATGTGTGTTTTCTGTTTTAAATATTAAAATGGGATGTTTAGACTCTTAGATGCAGAGAAAGGTATTCTCAGTGATAAAATCAATAGAGGCTAATATGTCCCCTGGAAAAATAGTAGCACAAATGAGACAGTCCAATATATTCTGAGGAATGCACATCAGGCAGCATGTAAAAGACTTCTAAGATGTAGATAGGAAAGAATGAGGATGAGGAAAGAAGAGAAAATCTGATCTAGAAAACAGAGTATGAGGCCCCCTTCCCACCCTCTCTTGAAGATTGTAATAAGCCCTATGCTAAGTAGGAAAATGAATTCATCCAGTAACATTTGCATTCCTTTCAGTACTTCCAGCGAGCTGTTAAAGATGAATTGTGTCGTCAGAATAACTTATATGTTCAGCCGTATGCCTGTTATGAACTTGGCTGTCTTCTATTAGACAAACCAGAGGTAAGGTCTTGTGTGTATATATGTATACACACACACACACACATATATACACACATATATGTATACACACACATATATATATAAAATGTTCATCAACAAAAATGTAGAAATGAGCAAGCACAAAGCACCCTTCATTTAAAACAAACTGATTGAACACAGTGTTCTTCATTTTGTTTTCCCAGATTTTACTTAGAATGAGTCCAAGAAGTTAGTAATGCTACCTTACTATCTTTAATAAGGTAATTTCTTGCCTAGAATTCAATTGACAGTCATATATCTCTTAATGCCATTCTGAGAAATGTGTTGTTAGGCGATTCCTTCTTGGTGCAAACATCTCAGAGTACATACACAAACCTAGGTGGTGTCACCTGCACAGCCAGGCTGTGTGTATAGCCCATTGCTTCTGGGCTATACTCGTGTATAGCATGTTACTGTATTGAATACTGTAGGCAACCGTAACACAATGGTAAGTATTTATGTATCTACATATAGAAAAGGTACAGTAAAAATACAGTTTTTAAAAGATAAAATATAGCCAGGCCCAGTGGCTTGTGCCTGTAATCCCAGCAGTTTGGGAGGCTGAGGCGGGAGTATCACTTGAGCCCAGAAGTTCAAAACCACCCTGGGCAACAAAGCGAAATCTCGTGTCTGCAAAAAAAAGCAAAAAACATAGGCGTGTTAGCATGTGCCTGTAGTCCCAGTTAACCTGGGGGCTGAGGTGAGAGGATGTCTGAAGTTTGAGGTTGCAGTGAGCCATGATTGTGCCACTGCACTCTAGCCTGAGCAAAAGAGCAAGACCCTGTCTCAGAAAATAAATAAATAAATAAATAAAGTTTATAGCTATATAACTTACTGATTCAGATAAAACCTTTTGATAATCATCAATTTTAAGGTTGTTTAGTAAGATTTTAACCTAACATATTAGATCTTAGAGGTTGCCTTTTATAGACTATGAAAAATTAAGTAATTATATATCAAGGAATGTCCTCATGTAAACAAATAAACAATTTTATATTAAAAAATATTGGGGTTGGGCACAATGGCTCACACCTGTAATCCCAGCACTTTGGGAGGCCAAGGTGGGTGGATTGCTTGAGGTTTGAGACCAACCTGGCCAACAGAGCTAAACCCTGTCTCTACTAAAACTACAAAAATTAGCTGGGCATAGTGGCAGGTGCCTGTAATCCCAGCTACTCAGGAGGCTGAGGCAGGAGAATTGCTTGAACATGGGAGGCAGAGGTTGCAGTGAGCCGAGATCATGCCACTGCCCTCCAGCCTGGACGACAGAATGAAACTCCATCTCAAAAAAAAAGAAAAGAAAAGGATGTTGGAGTCATTATACTTGAATGAACAGTTGACTCATTGCTGTGTCTGTGGTGAATAATTTTAATTAACATAGCCTCCTGTTATACCATTTTCTGCCTGCGTATATATAAACACAGATTTTAAGGGATAATGTGTTTTTCTTATAGACTGTAGGAAGAGGCAGAACTCTACTTCTTCAAGCAAAGGTAAATATCCTGAATCTACCTTTCTCCAGTGGCCCTTCTTATCCCATACAGTGTATACCCGAGTCGGAATTCAAGAAAGTTTGTGCAGTGATGTTCTGGTTGGTAATATTTCTGGAAAGGAAAAATGATAACCAATTGAATCCATGAGCTCTTGAGTTTTAAGGGACATTACAAGATCATAAGGAACTCAGATGAAATTGTTCGTCCTGCTTTAGAAACACTCCTAGTCTTTGGGTGGGAAGATAACTTTTGATTTTATAACTATGTCCTTGAATTAAGAATTTCTAATAGTAACTTATATTGAGCACAACGTAAGACTGCTTTTTCAAGAATAACACGAGGAAAATTGTCCAAAGAGAACATTATTGACATTCAATTGATGTTTTTAAAAATGAATATGAAGTTTGAGGTTTGAGTAATATGAAAATCAAGTGCATGGGAAGCCTTTACTGGGAGTGTAGAGATTTTACTTTGGGAAGTACAAAACTGAGTGTGCTTTATACCATAGTGCCCTGTGCAAGCTTAGCTAACAGAGTGCATACATATCTTTCTTTGATCTTACAGGAGGATTTCTCTGGCTACGACTTTGAAAACAGATTGCATGTCCGCATCCATGCTGCTCTGGCCTCTCTGAGGGAATTGGTTCCTCAGTGACAGACCCGGAACACCCGCTCTGTCCCTCCCCACCCAGGGTCCGCACTTTAAAATAAAAGCAGAGGACAAAGCTCTTGTGAAGATCGGCTTTTCTTCTGAAAACCACCTGTGCCAGGGACACATTTTCCCAGTTAAGCTGACATATTAAAGATCTCCTCTTTTAAACATGTAGCTAAAAAGTAATAATGATGATGAGGAGGATGATGGTAATAATAATAACTAACCACCTGGGGAGAGGGTTAAGTGACCTTGCTCAAACGTTTTAGTTTTGTGATTTATTATTTTTAAAATAAAATCAAACGAAACATCCAACTCAAGATCCTGTAGGAACACCTACCTTAAGCACATATCTGAATGGGTAACATTACGAGGTACCTGTAAAATTATTAACAATATTATTACATAGCATTTATATTTGTGTTTTGAAAAAATAAAAGTGCTTTCTAGTGTTTTACTTTATCCTCAGAATACTCCAGTGAATAACATAGCACAGATATTATTAACCCCACTTTGCAGACAGTGAAACTCAGGCACAAAAAGGTGAATTGACTTATCCCAATTAATTATTCCTGTTATCAGCAGAGCAATGAATAGAAAGCAGATTTCCTAACCACCAACTGACTGATCTTTTATTGTAAAAATAATTAATGTTAATAGGCCAGCATTCCGTGTTTTACTTATTAAAAGAACAAAATCTTCAGCTGAAGTTATGTTACCAGAAATACTCATCTCCAGATTGTCTACAGAATGTTTCAAAGCAATGGACACTCTTTTTCCTTTGAAAGCCAACCAAGTAAGAGCAAATATTAATAGAAGATGATTTTACAACTAAAAGTGTAACTCTTTTGCTAATCTATTAGCCTAGTCTATAGATGAGACAAACAGTATCTACATTCTGGGAGTTTACCTTTCTTTGTGAAAATTGTCGAATTACCAACTTTTGGAAATCTTTTGAGACATTACTTGAAAAAGTTATTTGTGAATGAACATAGATTTTGGCCTCAAAATATTTGCTGGTGGAACATTTGCTGGGCTACACAGTGCCAGGATTTAATCATTTTCCCCCTAGCTCAGGTTATTTAGATAATATAAAAGGAATTCAAAGTTATTTTTTTATTCTTCATTGCTAATTTTTATTGTCATTTAATTTACCTCCATGCCCGCTACTGCAAACCTGTGGTTTTGAAGAATCTAAATACCTCAGTCACTTTTAAGAATCTCTGCCATAATTTGGCTCAATGTTTAAGGTTAGATTTTTAAAGACATTTTTATTGAGCTAAAGAATATCATTTTAGAGTGTCATTTATTTACAAATTCTTTTGGCTGAAGCATGATCTCATATTAGTATTTTAATATTTTCAAAATAAAACATGAGAAAAGCCAGTAAAATGTTGGCAAATTTAATCTGATTTGACCTTGTTTTGAGGGAATAATCATAATTTATTTGAAAGAAGTTATTTCTCACTGATTTTGGCTCAACTATATTCATGTTTCTTCATCTCTGTTACTGACCACTTTTCAGTAGACTGTTTCCAAAATGTTTATTCACATTGACTTTCTTACTGATGTGAATTCGGTGTGGGTTTTAGATCATAGTGAGAGAGAAGAGATTGCTCTCCTATATTCAGTGAATGAGAAGGGAACTTTTTTCTGAAGAGCAAAATTGGTGTCCAAAAATATTGGATATCTGGGTTTTTGTTTGTTTGTTTGTTTTTCTTGAGACGGAGTCTCGCTCTGTCACCCAGGCTGGAGTGCAGTGGTGCGATCTTGGCTCACTGCAACCTTTGCCTCCTGGGTTCACACCATTCTCCTGCCTCAGCCTCCCAAGTAGCTGGGACTACAGGCGCCCGCCACCACACCCGGCTAATTTTTTTTTTTTTTTTTTTGTATTTTTGGTAGAGACGGGGTTTCACCGTGTTAGCCAGGATGGTCTCAATCTCCTGACCTCGTGATCCACCCACCTCAGCCTCCCAAAGTGCTGGGATTACAGGCGTGAGCCACTGTGCCCAGCCTGGATATCTGGTTTTAACTAGACTGAAGGGAAGAACATTATGAATCTTTAAAATACAGCTATTGCCATTTTGCTCTCTTCTTAACATGCAGCATAGGTGACAAGCTTTTCTGTCATGATCGTGGAGCATTCTGAATTGTGATGTTTTTGTTTGAGAGTTCATTCTTGAATTTTCAGTTCAAAATGTTGTTTGAGCTATTATTCCACATTCAAAGATTATATAAGGTCCTGTGCTTTTGAATCTTTTTCAAAAAATTTCTGCCTGCTTAAAAAACTACTTTTATTTTCCCACAGAGAGTTCAGGACTTCAGATTAGTTTGTGTTCAGCTCACTTAACTGGACAGACAATTTTGCGTTTTGCAACACCATCCTGTAGGTTTTCTTTACTACTCAAAGTATAGGTCTTTTAAAAAATTTTTAATCTTCGTTTTTATTATTATTATTTTTTTGAGATGGAGTCTTACTCCGGTGTCCAGGCTGGAGTGCAGTGGTGCGATCTCTACTCACTGCAACCTCTGTTGCCCAGGTTCAAGTGATTCTCCTGCCTGAGCCTCCCAAGTAGCTGGGATTACAGGTGCCTGCCACCGTGCCTGGCTGATTTTTGTAGTTTTAGTAGAAACAGGGTTTCACCACCTTGGCCAGGCTGGTCTTGAGCTCCTGACCTCATGATCCACCCACCTTGGCCTCTCAAAGTGCTGGGATTACTTACAGGCATGAACTACTGTGACTGGCCAGGTCTTTTTTTTTTTTTTTTAAAGAGTCTATCCATCCTAGGCTTGGTACAGATGGCCCCTGTGGTAAATCTGTGTTAACATGGTGGTAGACCATGGAGAGTGGGTAGATGGAGCTTCTAGACTCCAAAACAACAAAACCACAGTGTGAGTACACTGTTCCATTAGGTTGACTGAAGTCTGAGTACATTTTCTGGCCTGTGTGCTGTGACTCATCCAACCTGTGAACTGATTGTGATCTGCTTGGTAACTTGGTTTGGTGTAACCTGCTCTTAACCCTTTGCTGATGAAGAAAATAATCATATAAGTGGAACTATTTGCATCTATGTGTGCTTCTTTTTTTATGTTGTCATCACTCACTCCTTCCCCTGTCCTATTTTGGAGGCTCTCAATGGATCTTCTAACTTATAAATGTCAAATATATTTTTGTATTAGATTGTGCCTATGATGAGAGAAATCTCTAATGTATATTTTATGTATGCTGAACACATTTTTATAATTTGACACACTTGGAGGCATGGTCTAGTAATAATAATGTAATATGTACCTTGCTGGTTAATATAACTAAGATTTTACCTTTACTGGGTTAGGTATCTTTTTTTATTTTAGCACCTGACAACTGTCTTCTACTGAGTAAAGAATTATAACTTTTAGATGTCACAGAAAATTAGAGTATTTATTGTCACATATTGTGTAAGTCAGTTATTTATCGAATTCGCACTTTTCTGTCTCTGCCAACTAAAGTTAAAAGACAAGTCATATCTGATTTTTAAAATGAGCACATATGCATGCATGCACACATGCACACACACACCTTTGCTGTATAAACTTTTCCAGTGGATTTCTTCCTTAAGCAAATCATGCTGGCAAGTATTCAAATATGGTTTTACACTATGAAGATACACATTCACAAAATCATGATGTACTGTTTTGGTTTCTGCGGATGGTATATTTTGTAGAAAGAAAATTGTTAAATCAAGATCCTCCAAGAAGATATATAGTCGAGGCAGATTCTTTAGAAGCTAGAAGAGGAAATGCAGAAAGAGAAAAGGATAAGGGGAGCAAGAGAAAGTTGGTCCATAACAGATACGCTCCTTTTTCAGTAAAGTATGCAGAGCACAATTTAACTGGCTTTCTTGTGAAAGCTAGCAAGGGGGCTGAGCTCTATCACCTAGTTGATTTGGGTATGAAATAGAAGCAACACACTTGAAACCCAGGTGACCTCAGCCGGGCGCGGTGGCTCACGCCTGTAATCCCAACACTTTGGGAGGCTGAGGCAGGCGGAGCATGAGGTCAGGAGATCGAGACCGTCCTGGCTAACACAGTGAAACCCCATCTCTACTAAAAGTACAAAAAAATTAGCCGGGCATGGTGGCGGGCGCCTGTAGTCCCAGCTACTTGGGAGGCTGAGGCAGGAGAACGGCGTGAATCTGGGAGGCGGAGCTTGCAGTGAGCCTAGATTGCGCCACTGCACTCCAGCCTGGGGGACAGACCGAGACTCCATCTCAAAAAAAAAAAAAAGAAACCCAGGTGACCTCTATGTAATGCCTAATTCCTCCTCCTAGAGGCCAGTGGTTGTCAATTTTCGTGTTTTACGAAGAGATTCTGATTCGATAGGTTCTAGGTAGGGCTTGGGAAGGCATTTTTAACAAGCTCCTGGGACGATTTCTTACGCAGGTGATGTGGATTAGAGAAACATTGCCCTATTCAGCTTTTGTTAAGGATTTAGTAAATCTGGGAGAAGAGTTAAACACAAGCAGAATTATATAGCAAGGATAAATCATAAAGCATACATCATGGGATCACTGAGAGAATGCTTCTAACCCACTGGCTTCCTAAAGTAGATTTCTGAGATGGGTTATAAAGGATAAGCAGGATGCAGTCAGGTGAAAACACTTGCTGGAGCAGGATTCAAGGCCTTGGACTTAATGAGCAAAAGCACAGAGGTGACAAACCTCATGTGTGTTCAAGACTCTGGAGCGTCAAGTGGGAATCACATGGTGATGGATGAAATACGAGAGGTACGTAGAGACCACACCCACAACCATGGAAGGATTTCGGGCATGGCAGAGGGGCAGTAGAAAAGAAGGTAGATTTGCATTTTAAATCACTGTTGACCAAAAAATAACATATTGGTGACTGAAAGGGAGATGAACAGAAGGCCAAGATTGTGAAACCACATGAAATCATTAAGAGTTCAAGAAATCAAAGCAGCCGATGGGCAGTGGTTTGAAAATTATTGGTTAGATGTTTTCATTGTAACAATTTGCATTTCAGAATGACTCAGCCAAACAGTCATTGAAGAAATGAAGAGAGTAAAATCTTGTTTTTTGAGTTACAGATATTTCCGCATAATACCTTACACCCAGTTGGGATGACCCACCGAGGTTAGGTTTAAAAACCATAAATGTCTCCAATTCCAAAAGACCACAGATGAGGTCTTAGTGTTTGTACTTAGGATTTTCAGTAGCTCATTCATTATGTCTCTGACAGCTACATGTGTTATAAACCAAGCTATCAGAAATCATGACAGCCTCATCTTACTTTTATTTACATTACCAAAGTGGTGCTGGAGGTCAGTGACGAAGGATGAAAAATATCTGCAGAGCCACCAACACACTCAGTCTAAAAAGCCTTTCTCCTTTTTTTTTTTTTTTTTTTTTTTTTTTTGTGAGACGGAGTCTTGCTGTTTCTCCCTTTTTAAGTATGTAATCTTCCCGAGAAGAGGGAGTTTGCCTAGCACTCAGTACTAATTATTAAGTGGACTAATGAATGGCACTAGATAATGCTGACTGAGGCCTTAACATTGCCTTTTATTGCAAAGTGCTCTGGAAGCCCTATTTTTTTCTGAATTAAAAAACAGGTTTTTTTGTTTTTGTTTTTTTGTGGGGTTTTTTTTGGCAGGGTTGGGGAAGGGGGTTAGTTGGTTTTTGTTTTGTTTTGTTTTGCTTTTGGTCAGATATCTGCCCTGGCGATGCTCTTTGGTTTAAAGTAGTTGCTTTTTAAACATTTGAAGATGGATCAAAATTAAGGCTGCTTGTACTCTGATAATCATGATTATGGTGTTATTTGGAGCCCAGCCCAAATACCTGAGCCTAAATGAGTGAAAGAGCAGACAGTGGGCGTTTTTTTTGTTTTGTTTCTTTTTTGTTGTTGTTGTTTTTGAGACGGAGTCTCGCTCGGTAGCCCAGGCTGGAGTGCAGTGGCGCAATCTGGGCTCACTGCAACCTGCGCCTCCCAGGTTCAAGCAATTCTCTGCCTCAGCCTCCAGAGGAGCTGTGATTACAGGCGCCCGCCACCATGCCCGGCTAATTTTTTGTATTTTTAGTAGAGACAGAGTTTCACCATCTTGGTCAGGCTGGTCTTGAACTCCTGACCTCGTGATCCACCCGCCTCGGCTTCCCAAAGTGCTGGGATTACAGGTGTGAACCACTGCACCTGGCAGAGTGGGCGTTTCTAAATGAAGCGGTATTCCTTTAGTTTGGTAAAACTGAGCTGAAGTTACACACAGTCACTCTTTGACTTGTTTTTGACGGTGGGCTTTGTTAGGGATAGTTGGTGTCTGATCTCAACTGTGGAGAAACAGGAAGTTTTGGGATTCATGCTAAACCCTCATTCCACAGGCGAGTTTCACAAAAGAAAAAGTGCTGTGTTGCATACAATTATTCACTCTGAGTCTACAACGTGGCAGAAATTATTCCTAAAGGTGACCGAAGAGCTATAGTTTATGGGGCCAGGAGCAATGTGTGGAATCGCGAGGTAGAGACATAACAGCACTGCCATAAATCTCTTTCTTTCCAAATGAGCACTAATTTTAGGCCCAACGACCAAAGACGGAGAGGCAGTCGCTTTGAGCTACTCCTGGCCATTTGTTGGGAAATCACCTAAATCCGCTCAGGTGTAGCCAGAAGACGGGAAACAAGCCTCTCTCGCCGGCCAAATTACGGCCTTTGTCGCTTTCGGCTCACCATTGGCTGCAGCCGCTGTGGCCCCGCCTCCTTGCGTGCGTGCGGAGCTTTGTGATGCGCGACTTCGTGACGCACGCCCTGATGCCTCCGGGGCTATAAAAATGCTCGCAAGCGTCAAACCTCAGGAGCCGCCGGCAAGGGGGCAACGAGGAAGCTCTTAAGAGCACAGCCGGAAAGCAGGTGGGGAGAGTCTGGAGAAAAGGCGCACCCTGCGGCCTCGGAGACAGTTATGCCTCAGGGAGTCTCTCGAAATGGGAGAGGTCGTCGGAGCCTCAGGTGTCGGGGAAGGCGGAGGGTCCTCAGAGTTGGGGGGGACCTGTGGGGCGGCCCCGGCCCACACCGGGGAGTGCGGCGACTAGACGGCCAGCTGCCGAATCTGGGGCCTCGGTGGGTCCGTCGCCCGCCCCTCCTGAACAAGTCCAGGCGAAGTGAGCACGCCCAGCCTCCTACATTTCACTCCCCTCTCCCAAACAGACCTAGCGCAAAACGAGCACTGACACAGCGGGGGCCCACACACCGGGGGTTCTTCGGGGAGAGATGGGGGAGTGCGGTTACCTACGGCTCCGAAGTCCCTGCTGGCATCCTGAAAGGCATCGTGTTTCTTGATTAAGGCGTTACCCTTGTGGTACTGGGCGCATGGACGTTTACAGTTGGGCGGGGCAGGGTTTAAGTTCTGCCAGTGTTGGACCAGTATTGGTGATAGGAGGGATCTGGGGAGAATTATTAAGCTGTCACTTTTAAATAACCCTAATAATGTTTGTGACTATTTTACCCGTTGACTTTCATCAGCTTGCTCAGGACAGTTCTTTGTGGGGAACTGAACTGTAGGACGTTTAGCGTCCCTGGCCCCATACGTTCCCAAAGTCGGGGTGAGAACTAGTGGGACCGGGGATCATGGAGTGCATGGCCGCTGCCCCACCTTTGGTAGCAGCAACTGCTAACTGCCTCTTGAAAGGTGGTTGGCGCCATCATGGTTTCTGGGAGCCCCCCCCCAGGGTTTTTTTTTTTTTTTTTTTTTTTTTGGAGACGGAGTCTCGCTCTGTCGCCCAGGCTGGAGTGCAGTGGTGCGATCTCTGCTTACTGTCAGCTCCGCCTCCCGGGTTCACGCCATTCTCCTGCCTCAGTCTCCCGAGTAGCTGGGACTACAGGCGCCCGCCACCACGCCCGGCTAATTTTTTGTATTTTTAGTAGAGACGGGGTTTCACGGTGTTAGCCAGGATGGTCTTGATCTCCTGACCTCGTGATCCGCCCGTCTCGGCCTCCCAAAGTGCTGGGATTACAGGCGTGAGCCACCGCGCCCAGCCTCTGGAAGCCACTTTCAAAACGGTCTATCTACTCACCTTGGGTACTTAAAATTAGACATACGATATGTATGTATCAAATATATATTTGTAACGAACAGTATATATGTATCAAACATGTCATTGCTGCCTATGCTCCTTAGCATTTAGCATATGGGACTGCCGAATCCCCACTTCTTATTTTTTTAAAAAATTCTTTTTCTGTGAGTACATAGTAGGTGTATATATTTATGGGGTACATGAGATGTTTTGATTCAGACATACAGTGTTAATCACATTATGGGGAATGGGGCATCTATCCCCTCAAACATTTATCCTTTGTGTTACAGTCCAGTTACACTCTTTTCGTTATTTTAAAATGTACAATTAACTTATTGACTATAGTCACCCTGTTGTGCTTTCAAGTAGTAGGTTTTATTCATTTTTTATAACCATTAACCAGCCCCACTTCCCCCCATTTTCCACCCAGGCCCCCATTACCCTTCCCAGCTTCTGGTAACCATCCTCCTTTATGTCCATGGATTCAATTGTTTCAATTTTTAGCTCCCACAAATAAGAGACCATGCAATGTTTTCCTTTGTGTGCCTCACTTCATTTAACATAATAATCTCCAGTTCCATCCACTTTGTTGCAAATGACAGGATCTCATTCTTTTTTAATGGCTGAATAGTACTCCGTTGTATCTGTGTACCACATTGTCTTTATTCATCTGTTGATAGACACTTAGGTTGCTTCCAAATCTTACCTATTGTCAACAGTGCTGCAACAAACATGGGAGTGCAGATCTCTCTTCTGTAGACTGATTGCCATTTGGGTATACACCCAGCAGTGGGATTGCTGGATCACTTCTGGTTTTTTAAAAGATGGTTTAATTCAGTAAATCTGTTGAATGATACTGTAAAAGGAAGTTTTCATTAAGGGATTCAATTATACTTAATTATATTCTGAAAGGATTTGCTTTGGCCAGTACAGATTCATTTTGTCCTGACCTTTGGGAAGATGAGATGTGCTTTTAAGTATTGAACATTTTGCTATGAGATATTAGTTACTTTATAATAGAAGCTGTGCCCTTCTATAATTAAACTATGCCACTTAACCCCATGAAACTCATTATTTATTGTAGGGATGTTGTTGAGGACATGGCTCATTATATCACACTATTTGCTTTATAAGGACTTGGGGGAGAAATTTCTCCTGGGTTTCAGTATCCGGAATAGCTGTGGTTCTCTCAAACAACTGATTTGTTTTTCACCTCAGGAAACCTGAATCATTTAACCACCTATCTCCTATTTTGTGATGGCTCCTTGGTAGCTCAGGGATCGATTTGATACCCATCTTTATCAAAGTGAAGGAGCTATGGCATGCATTGGAGTGCTAACTTTACCTGTAGCTTCACCCTGTTTTTCCTATCTTAGTTTTCCCCTCACCACTTTAGGGATTTTCTTATTTAATTTTGTTCTTTAGAAGCCTCAGATAATTTTTTAGGAGGAGTCAGAACACGTACACCCTGACATAGTTTTAGGTAGCAGCCTCTGCAACTCTGAGCATTACAGGTTGGTCTGTGCAATATCTCTGATACCACTTAAAAGCCAGAAAGGCAGACGGGGAAACATAAGGGAAAATTTGGGAAGAGGGTAAGGGAGATATGAGAAAAGACAGGTACAAATGACGGTGGTATAACAATAGCACAAATAAATTATACCCACTCTGATTAATGTTAAAAACAAAGTTATTCCTACAGGTACGAAGCAGGCTGGAAAAAACCCAAAAATTTAAAGCTAAAAAATGCACACTTAAACACGAGCAATGGTCAGGTGTGGTGGCTCATGCCTGTAATCCCAACACTTTGGAAGGCTGTGGGTAGATCACAAGGTCAGGAGTTCAAGACCAGCCTGGCCAAGATGGTGAAACCCCATCTCTACTAAAAATACAAAAATTAGCCGGGTGTGGTGGCAGGTACCTGTAATCCCAGCTACTCCGGAGGCTGAGGCAGAGAATTGCTTGAACCCAAGAGACGGAGGTTGCAGTGAGCTGAGATCACACCACTGCACTCCAGCCTGGGTGACAGTGAGACTCCGTCTCAAAAAAGCAACGTGTGAGAATATATTTAGAAAAATAAGGAAAAACATTTTCTTACAGAAAAAAAACTATCTTGTAACTGTTTGATGCATATGTATACAGAAAGGCCAGTGCCTGTGTGGTTTGGAAGGACTTGTTTAGAAACAGATACATGAAATATTAACTGCACAAAATACTCACTGAATTTTACAGAGGCAGGTTCTGTTTTTTGTTCTTTGTTTTTAATGTCCTCAGGGTCTTGGCAGGGCTTTTCCTATGGATTTCTATAATGGTACTAGATTGCTCATCTGTACATAGTAGGCTATTGTTAGTAGGGTTGTGTTATTTTTTAAACTACCATCAAGAATTAGCCCATTTTACTAAAATGAATACCTACATATTAGAACAAAAGCTGATAATGTTAATAGGAGATAGTTTATTATTGGAAACTATAGTTAACTTATAAGGACTATTTTAGTCACTTTGGGAGGCCGAGGCAGGCGGATCATGAGGTCAGGAGGTGGAGACCATCGTGGCTAACACGGTGAAACCCCGTCTCTACTAAAAAATACAAAAAATTAGCCGGGTGTGGTGGCGTGCTCCTGTAGTCCCAGCTACTCAAGAGGGTGAGGCTGGAGAATCACTTGAACCCGGGAGGCGGAGGTTGCAGTGAGCTGAGATCATGCCACCGCACCCCAGCCTGGGCGACAGTGTCTCAAAAAAAAAAAACAAAACCAAAAAACTATTTTAGTAAAACATTATTTATAAGACTTTGTTTTTCTTCATTCTAGTTGAGTTACAGACATCCTGCCAAAATGATTTCTTCAAAGCCCAGACTTGTCGTACCCTATGGCCTCAAGACTCTGCTCGAGGGAATTAGTAGAGCTGTTCTCAAAACCAACCCATCAGACATCAACCAGTTTGCAGCAGCTTATTTTCAAGAACTTACTATGTACAGAGGTTTGTTATTCCTTTATATATTTGCTGCTTTGAAAAAGAAAACATTTTAAGTTGGGAATTTTATGTATCTGTATTTGATTTCCTGTATTGATTCCTTCAGGGAATACTACTGTGGATATAAAAGATCTGGTTAAACAATTTCATCAGATTAAAGGTAAGTACCACAAGTAGTAATAGTTTTAATAATGATGTTTATTAATTATTGCATCATTACTAGCATATATTCAAACTTAAGAATGGTGCCCACAAATCATTTGATGTTTAATCACATTGGTCCTTTTAAAAAAAGGACCAATGTCCTTTTTTTTTTTCAGAGACATGCTCTGTCACGCAGGCTGGAGTGCAGTGGTGCCATCATAGCTCACTGCAGCCTGGGCTCAAGGGATCCTCCTGTCTTAGCCTCCCAAGTAGCTTGGACTGCAGTTGTGAGTCACCATGTCCAACTAATTTTTTATAAATTTTTGATAGTGATGGGGTCTTGCCGTGTTGCCCAGGCTGGACTTGAACTCCTGGATGCAAGTGATCCTCCTGCCACAACCTTCCAAAGTTCTGGGATTACAGGCATGAGGAGAATTGGATTTCATAGTAATAAAGACTCAAATTATGAGATTAAATACTTTGTTGGAAGGGTTTTTTTTTTTTTTTTTTTCCCCCCCTTTGCAATAGAGTCTCACTCTGTTGCCCAGGCTGGAGTGCAGTAGCGTGATCTCGGCTCACTGCAACCTCTGCCTTCCAGGTTCAAGCGATTCTCCTGCCTCAGCCTCCCAAGTAATTGGGACTCCAGGCACCCACCACCATGCCCGGCTAATTTTTGTATGTTTAGTAGAGATGGGGTTTTGCCATCTTGGCCAGACTGGTCTTGAACTCCTGACCTCAGGTGATCTGCCCGCCTCGGCCTCCCAAAGTGCTGGGATTATAGGTATGAGCCACTGTGCTCAGCCGCTGTGTATGGTTTTTAGTGAGTCTTGGTATTTTTGGATTATTCCAGTGAAAGTGATGATGAGCAAGGAATCAGGATGGGAAAAGGTGACATGAGCAGAGAGCTATAGCATATAACATCCAAACTGAGAATAAAATAAAAATTGGCAGCTAAGCCTTAGATGCTACACAGGACTAAAAGGAAGGAGATCTGCCAGTCCTTGAGTGAGATAAACAGGTTACACTTTCCACAAAATGGAAACATTTTAAGCAATGAATGCAGTGATGTCAGAGACCAGCACCCAGAGGGCGGGGCATGATGGCTCATGCCTGTAATTCCAGCCTTTTGGAGGCCGAGGCGGGAGGAGGATCACTTGAGTCCAGGAGTCCAAGACCAGCCTAGGCAAAATAGACCCCCATCTCTAAACAAACAAAAGAAAACAAAAACACCCAGAGACCAGTTATGCCTCTACCAGGGGTAATGAAGAGCCAGCATAAAAGGACATGTGGATCAGAGACACAGCTTACCCCAGCACTCAGGAGTTCAAGACCAGCCTAGGCAAAATAGTGAGACCCTGTCTCTAAACAAACAAACAAAAGAAAACAAAACAAAAACACCCAGAGACCAGTTATGTCTCTACCAGAGGTCATGGAGAGCCAGCATAAAAGGACATGTGGATCAGAGACAGAGCTTACCCCAGACTCAGCTTACCCCTTTTTAGAAGGAGGAGAACCTTTAATAAAGGAGCAGTAGCCCAAAAGGCTCACTAATTAACCAAAAGACTTTTTGAAGGGACAGATTTTAAAACTAAGATGAAATTCTGCTATTGGGAAATGAGCATTTTAATGCAAGATGAGATCAGTTAGAGAAAGTAATACTGTTCTGGCATATCTAAGTCACTGTGTGTAAATTTTGAGCCCTTTACAACAGCATGACATCCAAAGCTCTCTCTGATTTCAGTCTGTCCTATCTTTGCAATCATCTCATTTCATAGACCTCATGTGCCGTATATTTAAGACAATCTGTCATCTCCTGAAATGTGAAATTTCAAATCACTTGATTTGGGCTTATGTTCCTTCTCCCTCCAGGAGTTCCTTTCACTCCTTCTTCTACCTTTCAAATCCTACATATCCTTGAAGTTCAATCCATAATTTCATTTAACAAATATTTAATTTCCTGACAATTTCCAGATGCTGTGCTAGGTGAAATTCAGCAGAGAGGGAGAGCTTTTCATTTCAGCTATGACAGAGAAGCCAGTATTGGACTTGTCCTCCTATCATAAACAGACATAAAAGCTGTATAAATTATATAAAATGAAGTCCAGTACCTAGATTCTTGGGAGAAAGGATTCCTAGAAATTCAGCCATATTCACAGAGGCTTTCTTCCTGAGGACACTTTCAAATTCTTGTGCAGGGAAATACAGCCCAAGCAGTGAGTGAAATCTAGGGAGAGGTGACAGAGAAGCAGAATTTCAGTCTTTCAGTGTGGCTGGGATGTGAGTGACAGTACCAGAAAGGAGGCATTTTCAGAGAAGGACCTCCAAAAGTTTGCAAAAAAAAATTTCCCTTGGGTTTTTGTCCAGCTCCTAAGCTCCTCATGTGTGGAGTAAGGCTTGAGGAGGCTTAGCAGAAAAGAGCTATTGGGAGACTGAAAGCTAAGTCGAGAGATCAGAACCATTTAGTGTCGGGAGAGGCTTTGCAGGTTGGGCCCAGCCAAAAATAAGAGATTTTTGCGAAACCCTGGCAATTTAGTTGAGACCTCAGAAAGGTCATACACTATGAATGAAGTGTACTTTAAAGTATACATAGTGCACTATCATACACTAGGAATGAAGGTCATACACTATGAATGCACTAGGAGTAAGAACAAAGCTGAAGTATGCCCACTTTACCAGAATTTATAATCACATCTCAAGAGGATCAGATTGATCTGCCATTAGAACAGAATCAGTACCATTTAGAAGAAAATAACAATCAGAGCCTCTACAATGTGTCATTTATAGTTTCTAGCATACAGTTAAAAACGACTAGACATTCAAAGAAGCAGGAAGAAGTGATTGATAAGGGCTAAAACATAACATACTCACTAGAAGCAGACCCAAAGAATATCCAGATACTGGAATTACTACATGAGGTGGATAGAAAATAACCATGATTGGTATTTTGAAAAGATGGAAAATAGATGAAAAGATGCAGAACTTCAACAGAATTAGAAACTACAAAATAAGAAACATTTATTCCATAACTGCAAACTATAAAATTATATGGCTTTATTAGAAGAAAGAATTAGGAAACTAAAAAATGAGCCAACAGATAACCACCAAATCAAGGCAGATAACCACCAAATTAAGACAAAGAGAAAAATAGAAAACAATGTAAGAAATGTATATGGAACATTGTCAAAAGGTCTGTGTCCACCTGTAGTCTCAGCAACTCAGGAGGCTGAGGCACGAGAATCGCTTGAACCTGGGAGGCAGAGGTTTCTTTAAAAAAAAAAAAAAAAAAAAAAAAAAAAGTCTATGTCATTGCAGTAAATGGAAAAGTAGTAGTATTTGAAAGCATAATGGCTGAGAATTTTCCCACTCTGAAAGACAATAGTTTACAGATTGAAGAAGTCTAATGAACCCATGGCAGGATAAATACAAAGAAAATGACACACAGGTATATTACAGCTAAACTGCTGAAAAAGACAAAATCTTAAGAGCAGGTGGAGGGGTAAAAGGGTACATTACTTTTCAGGGGAACAATAATAAGACGAATAGGTGATTTCTTAATAGAAACCACGGAAGCCAAAAGACAATGGAATGACATACAGTGACCTAGAATGCCAGCCTAGAATTAATATATACCTAGTGAATATATCCTTTAAAAAATGAATGCAAAATAAAGACATTCTCAGGCAGCAAAAACTGAGAAGAATGCATTGCCTGCTCTACAAGAAATGCTTTTAAAGAAATTTATAAGCAGGGCTTGGTGGTTCATGTCTGCAATCCAAGCACTTTGGGAGGCTGAAGTAGGAGGATCACTTGAGGCCAGGAGTTTGAGACCAGCCTCAGCAACATAGTGAGGCCTTGTCTCTGCAGAAAATTTTTTAAAAATTAGCTGGGCATGGTGGCACACACCTGTAATCCTGGATATTCAGGAGGCTAAAGCTGTGATCACACCATTGCACTTCAGCCTAGATGGCAGTGCAAAACCATGTCTCAAAAAAAAAAAAAAAAAAAAGCCTATAAGCAAGCAGGGAACACAGGGAACTTCCTAAATCTAGGAATGGATACACAAAAACTTACAGAGAACCCAACTGACCCATTATACTCAATGGGGAATATTGAATGTCTTCCCCTCAAGATTGGGACCAGGACAAAGATCTCCAATATTACCATTTCTATTTAGCTTTGTACTGTAGGTTCTAATCAGTGCCATAAGGCAAACACATATTTTTAAAAAAGGAAAGGCATAGGAAGAAATAAAACTATTCAATAAAACATGTGACATGACTGTGATGTAGGAAACCAAAAATAATCCTCCTCTTTTTAATCAGCTTTATTCTACAGAGGAGAGGGTATATGGGACACAGCCCAGATGTTTATGGGCAGAAGGTTTAAAAAAGTACAGATACATTATCTAGTAGTGTAAATCTTAAGATAATGAATTCAACAAGTACCCAGAAAGAAAATGGGTATTATGGAAGTCATAGAATAAAAAACAGACAGGGTATCTAAAGAGCAGCATTTAATACAATCCCCCTCTAATTTATGCTTCGTATCAGTTAGGAAAGCTTTTGGTTGCAAGTAACAGCAAACCAATTAAGAGTGACTTTAAGAACAGATCTGAAAAGGTGTTCATTCTGCTCCTAATATACTTTAATAATAAGCATCACATATCTAGGCACTCTGCTGTGTCATTCTTAGAATGTTTTACATGTCTCCGCATGCTACTGCTCCAGGGGTTATGCCTGTGTTTACATCAGGAAGGAGGAGAAAGTGGTGGCACTACTGATAACATTTATGGTAAGAGAGATCAGAATTGTCCCATGCATTGCAGGACACCTAGCATCCTTGATCCTGGCTCCTAAAATACTAATGCCTCCCAGACATTGAAATACATACAAATGTCCCCTCTATATCTATAAATACTCTCAGTGGAAGGGGGATACTACTACCCCTTGAGAACCAGTGTGCCTGGGGCTGGGTACATTGCTGCCACTAATCTAGCTAAGATTCTCTTAGCAAAGAATAAGGGAGGGAATGTCTGCTATTCCACCCACCCTGCTTTAATTCTTTGCCCTTAAGTGAAGTTGAGAGAGATGAGGTTTGGTAAAAATGTGGGGAGGGGGGATGTGTTGGGAGTGATGGGGTGAGGGATACAGAAATAGACCCAGAAGAGAAGAGGGAAGGATGAAGCCAAAGGGATGCCAAACTGCATTTGGTGTTGCTCCCTGTGGCCCAGCGAAGTTTGATGGCAGTGCTGGAGAACCAAGAGGAAAGTGAAGGCAAAGGGGCATGGCATGGGAGAGATTACCTAGGATAGGTAGAATGGCTCTTCTCCTTCAAACTGGCCATGCCATCTTTTGCTTTCCACCTCCTACAGTCCAAATTACTAGCCACTTTCACACCTGTTCCTTATTTCTAAAGGTTAACCCAAATTACCTAAAAGCCACTGGACCCCATACATATTTCAGTCACTGTACTGACCACATTGTCATATAATCAATCATCTGCTTATATCCTTAATCAGAGTGAGATCTTTAGGAAGTCTTATTCCTCTTTGATTCTTCAGTGTCTAACACATACTGGTGCAACTAATGATTGATGAATGAAGAAAGAATGGAAGGAAGGGCGAGGAGGAAGAGGGGAAAAAAGAAACAAACCACCTACTTTATAGTCTCTGGTATTCTCATTCCAATCAGTTCAATAGAGGCTAGTTGGAATCTTCTGTTTTAAATTCTTAAAAGACTATGTACCATACATATTCCTGACTTTAAGCACTCTCTTTGAGCGTCCCGCCTCCAATTCTTATACAGCCTGTCGTATCTCTTGTTAGGCCCTGCTGCTTATACACTTCTGGTCTTTGATGCCTTTCAGAGTTCCCATTTCATGCCAGAATATGTCCTTTTCCTTATGCTTCTTGGGCAGTTATGTACCCCAGTACCCTGAATCTCCGTATGAGTTGTGCCTATTTAAAAAAATACCATATGCTTGGAATTTATCTCTATCTTACTGATTTCATAGAAAATCAGGATTCTGCAATGAATTTTAAAGTTAGCCAATTTGAGTCATTTTATTATACTTAAAAAGGAACTTTTTTACAAGAAGGAATGCCTTTAATTATGTTCCTAATTCTTAGTGTGTATGTATAGTTTTGTCAGCTTAAGTAGAACCAGATCACCGAAGTCATAGTGGGTTAATCTTCATAAGGTTGATAAGATCAACCTTTAGCAAACCTAGTTTACAACTTGAAGAAATTCTGTCTTCTACAACCAACATAATCTCAAGGTTACAAGTCAGCAATTGTTATATGTATTTAAAGCTGACCTTAATACATTAGAGAAAAGCTCTCTACCCTTCTTAATAAACAGATAATGACATGAACTCAATATAGATTTATATGTGTATAGTAACTAGTATGTATATATTTGCCAACATTCTTTCATGTATTCCAGACAAAGCCAAATGGTTGATCTAGTGTTTGCATTTTTTTTTTTTTTTTTTTTTTTTTTTTTTAAGACAGAGTCTAGCTCTGTTGCCCAAGCTGGAGTACGGTGGCATAATCTCAGCTCACTGCAACCTCTGCCTCCCGGGCTCAGGCTATTCTCCTGCCTCAGCTCCCTGAGTACCTGGGATTACAGGCACATGCCACTGTGTCTGGTTCATTTTTGTATTTTTAGTAGAGACAGAATTACACTATGTTGACTGGGCTGGTCTCGAACTCCTGGCCTCAAGTGATCTGCCTGCCTCAGCCTCCCCAAGTGCTGGAATGACAGGTGTGAGCCACTGCGCCTGACCTAGTGTTGGCATTTTCAAAAACACTATAAAAGTTTAAGGCATCTGGTCTCAATTTTTTTAATTATGAAAAAATCCATAAGTATATAACACACACATATAAAGAAAAAACATCCTGCATTTTACCACCCAGTTTAGGAAATAGCCAATTTAATTTTAATCAAAGCTGAATCAAATCTCGAATTAGAGATTTGAGATTTATATAATGTTTGATATCACATATTCAAAACTTTTCTGTATCTCTTTTTAAATGGGTATTGATTCATTCCTTCCCCATTTATATGTGATTTAGAGTTTATTCGGTGCTTTCAGATGCATTATTTCACTTAATGTCCACAGAAACTCCATGAAGTCAGTTATAATCCCCATTTTGCAAGTGAGGAGGCCTGAAGCTCGGAACAGTTGACTTGGTCATGCAGCTATTAAATCTTAGAGCCAGGACTGGAATCTAGGTTTTCTCATTAATTTTTTTACTGTGAGAAAGTTGCAGGGAAGAAAACAATATCCTACATTCCCTGGTAAATTGTTAAGGATTCATAATTATATAATGCTTTACCTTTCCAGAATGGTGGTTATAAGGGATGTTTTTGTTTAACAGGGGACTTCTAGAGATAAAAATATTGAGCTTTCTTAACATTTAAAACATTAAATCATTTTAATCTCCTAGACATAATTTCAGGTACCATGAGCCTGTGAGGGAGACACTTTTAATTAAAAGAGCAAGTGGTCCTTTGCAGAGTTGCCTAAATTATACCACAAGCAACCTGTCAGGTCAGTCTAGGGATTGCAGGAATCCAATCCCTAGATTGGCTGCGTTCTTGAAAACGCTCATGGTAAGCGTTGGAGAATTGAAGACCCTATGGGGGAAAATAGTTAGGGAGGCCTTGAATTGGTGTGGGTATGGGGAAGGTCAATCTGGTTAGGAGTTGGACTTGGGTGGTGGTTGTTGCTTTCATTACCTTCACTGTATTACAGACCTCAAATCCTTCTAGGAGAGGGCTGCCAAGACCTTTTGCTGAGGGTGGGGCTGGGGTGCCAGAGGGTATTTCTCAGCATCTGTGCTTCCCCCTCAGCTTTCAGCCTTCTCTGCCAGCATGCCCCACAAAGGGCATCTCTCTCCAAACTCTTGCCCCCTCTCCTGGTGGCAGCCCGCTGTCTCTTGTTTCTCAGCCTTGGGCTGGTTAGCAGTGCAGGAGGTTCCCTGTTGTTCTGGGCCTGCCTTAGACCTAGGCTGGACCTGTGCACCTGGGCTTTGGACACGGGGCTTTCTTGGTGTTCCTGCCCTCTGTCACATGGTAGCCAAACTCTGCCTTCCATCTGTGGTCAGTCTTGGGCCAGTGTCTCCTGTCTCTGCTCTGATAATAGGAGAGCTCTGTCTGGCCTTCAGCCCTGCCTCCATCTTTCATGTGAGGCCCGTGGAAAAGTGTTTGCTAATGAGTGTGAATTTCCTTGGGTCTGGAGTCCCAGGTAATTCCAGACTGACATGTAGTGCACCGTTGGCCTTTACCAGTACATTCAGATTATAGCTGGTACGTTCTTACCAGCTGGTGTGATGGCAGCCTATTCTTTCTGGATCCTGCTACAGCGGAGACTGTTTCTTGTGTCCCTTTTCTCCTTGGAGGGGCTGGTTCCTCTTTTGAAATCAGGTTACTTGATTACCTTTTGACTTCAGCTCTCTGCTGGTCTCAAGAAAAGTTATGATTTTGTGGCTTATCTATCTGGCATTTTCCTGTTGTTATGGATGGAAACAATGTATTTTGTAGCTTTCTATATCCTAAACATAAGAGTAACTCTCCCAACGTCAGGCTTAAATAAGATTTTTCGGCTGGGCGTGGTGGCTCACGCCTGTAATCCCAGCACTTTGGGAGGCTGAGGTAGGTGGATCACAAGGTCAGGAGTTCGAGACTAGCTTGGCCAACATGGTGAAACCCCGCCTCTACTAAAAATACAAAAATTAGCTGGGCATGGTGGCAGGTGCCTGTAGTCCCAGCTACTCAGGAGGCTGAGGCAGCAGGATCGTTTGAACCTGGGAGGCAGAGGTTGCAGTGAGCCGAGATGGTGCCACTGCATTCTAGCCTGGGCAACAGAGCAACACTCTATTTAAAAAAAAAAAAAAAAAAAAATGGATTTTCCCTCTCCTCTGAACTCCTCTGAAATAAAGATCTTTATTAGTAGCAGTTATGTACTTGAACTTTTTAACCTATATTTGTCTATCTTATTTCCCCTATTAAATGTAAGCTATATGAGGTCTCGTCTTAACAGTCTTTCTGTCCTCAATAGTGCCTAGACCACTCGTCCATGTAGCATGTAGCACAAGCACTCAGTCAAACGTGTTGGTGGGTAAAAGGGCTTTCCTAAAAAGTGGATGGGAAAGTCCTGAAGGAGGTGAATGGTTAGGAAAATGAGGTTATTGTTCTAAGCAGAGGGAGGTAACGACAGATGTGGCTTTCTCTCTTTTTGAATCTTTCTCTGCATGTGAGCATTTGGTATAATGTCCATGTCCAGTATTAGAAATCTTAATTGAATTTATAAAACATCAGCCAATGTCAAAGGAGACACTGCAGGACACTGCTTTTTCAGAATGCAGCTGAACCTATTGAAAATATGTCTCCAAAGTTTTGACTTAAGCCAAATATATTCTTTTGAAGCAAATTCCACTTTTCTTGTAAATTTCATTAGAGAAATGCTTCCCAAAGGAAAATTCTCAGCAAACAGATGTGAAAACTTTTGATGAGTTAACGACTAAGGTAGTTAGGTGTGTGGGTGATGCACATAAAATATTACAGTAGTTTTCCAGCTCTAGGATTTTGTATATGTCATCAGCTGTTGTGACCTTCCAACCCATGAGAATTTTCCTCATGCCTGAGGATTCACTTAAGTCTACACTTTGAAATCCGGAGACATCTTTCTTTTCCTCTTGGCTGGGTCAGTCTGACTGTGGCTGTATGATCACACATCACTAGCAGCTGCTAGCATTTTTAGGTTAGAATATGTGACTTTCCTAATGAAAAAAAAAAAAAAATCCTATAGTCCTCTAGCTTATCAGTTCATTAAGTTAAACTTTATATACCAACTTTCTTAAATGGAGGAATGCCTTTATTAATATGCAGCATCTATGTCATTACTAAGTTACTACACCGACAAAGATGAAATAATTTACTGCCCAAGTTGGTCTCCCTCCGACCCAACCTTTTCCCCCAGTTTTGTATGGAAGTTTGATCAGGAGCTTTTTCCATGGAGGTTTTCAGCTTCCTTATTTCTAGGCACAAAGTTATGATCTTATCATCTTTCCCTTGATGCTGACCACCTTAGGATGATATCTGATTATTAGTCTTGCCACTGCGCTATTGAGAGTCACTTATTTCTAAGGAAATGAATTGAGGGTCTTGGAGTAGACAAGGACAGGAATGTTTTATTACCCACACTACAGATGTTGGAAAACAAAGCTGAAAACTCTTTTATATTTGTGTCTCTACTGACATCTGAATGCTCAACCCATTATTGCTTTTTTTTGGGTGGGGGGAGAGGTAAAGATGGGGTCTCACTGTTGTCCGGGCTGGTCTTGAACTCCTGGGCTCAAGCGATCCTCCTGCCTTAGCCTTCCAAAGTGCTGGGATTACAGGCATGAGCCACCACATCCCTATTATTGCCTTCTTTAAAAATATTTTTTTGGGGCATAGATGCTAATTAACCCATCTGGTTGTTGTGTTTTAGTAGAGAAATGGTCAGAAGGAACGACACCACAGAAGAAATTAGAATGTTTAAAAGAACCAGAAAAAACATCTGTAGAATCTAAAGTACCTACCCAGATGGAAAAATCTACAGACACAGACGAGGACAATGTAACCAGAACAGAATATAGTGACAAAACCACCCAGTTTCCATCAGTTTATGCTGAGCCAGGTGCTGAGCAAACTGAAGCAGTTGGTGATTCTTCTTCCAAACCAGCCACCCCTAAGGCTACTACCCCACCCTCATCACCACCTCCAACAGCTGTCTCACCAGAGTTTGCCTACGTCCCAGCTGACCCAGCTCAGCTTGCTGCTCAGATGTTAGGTAAAGTTTCATCTATTCATTCTGATCAATCTGATGTTTTAATGGTGGATGTGGCAACCAGTATGCCTGTTGTTATCGAGGAGGTGCCAAGCTCAGAGGCTGCTGAAGATGTCATGGTGGCTGCTCCTCTTGTGTGTTCTGGAAAGGTGCTAGAAGTGCAGGTTGTGAGCCAAACATCTGTCCATGTAGATTTGGGTTCTCAACCTAAAGAAAATGAGGCTGAACAATCAACGGCTTCCTCAGTCCCCTTGCAGGATGAACAAGAACCTCCTGCTTATAATCAAGCTCCTGAGGTCACTTTGCAGGCTGATATTGAGGTTATGTCAACTGTTCATATATCATCTGTCTATAACGATGTGCCTGTGATTGAAGGAGTTGTTTATATCGAGCAACTGCCAGAACAAATAGTTACCCCTTTTACTGATCAAGTTGCTTGTCTTAAAGAAAATGAGCAGTCACCACCAGTTAGTCCCAAATCTGTAGTAGAAAAGACCACCTCTGGCATATCTAAAAAATCTGTAGAGTCTGTAGAACTTGCACAGTTGGAGGAGAATGCAAAATATTCCTCAGTATATATGGAGGCAGAAGCAGCAGCTCTGCTCTCTGACACATCTTTGAAAGGTCAGCCTGAGGTACCTGCACAACTCCTGGATGCAGAGGGCGCTATCAAAATAAGCTCTGAAAAATCTCTGCACCTTGAAGTGGGGATCACTTCAATAGTCTCTGACAATACTGGGCAGGAGGAGTCTGGGGAAAACTCTGTACCCCAGGAGATGGAAGGCAAACCTGTGCTCTCTGGGGAAGCTGCAGAAGCAGTGCACTCAGGTACATCTGTAAAGTCATCTAGTGGCCCCTTCCCTCCTGCTCCAGAAGGCCTTACTGCACCAGAAATTGAACCAGAAGGGGAAGCAACAGCTGATTAAGGTTTGATGAAGCCAGGTAAGAAAATCAGGTATTTCCATTACAAATTGCATTTCAGGTGACATCTGTATTTCAGGTTGCCATCTATGTAGGCTCCCTGCAGATTGGTCAGTCTTTATTTTCAATAGATTATTTTAAAATGCCAAAGCTATTTAAAGGCTTTGTTGTATTTGAGATTCTACTACTATGACAGGAGTGATTTTAAAGTGACGTCCCCAGAGCCTGGCCTCAAAGTTTGGTCATCCAGCACTTTGGTGTTATTCTTTTGGACATATTATGTAGTCAACAACAATATAGGCTGTTGTCAGGTACAAAATATAGTCATGTGACCCAAATAGGTTGATTGCAAAACTGTAATTAGAGGGTGTTGGTTTGAAATTTTCCTCTTGTGAATCTAAAATTAAACTACAGCAATGCATTTACATAGGCTATGGCATTTTAAAAAGTGAAAAAATGGTGGCGTGTTTGACTGCTTTCACACTGAGTCAGGAGAGCTCTGTAACTAGGTTTGGGGTGCTGGGCCATGCGTTTTGTTTTCTGCCTGGGAGCTTCCTGCAGTTGAAGAGCAGCTTCATAGCTAGATGGAGAGGGGAGAGGTCAGGGGAGCCGGGAGGTATCAGCGGCGGAAAGGACAGCCCGGCACTTGAACAGCAATAGATGCAGTTCACGTAATTGGCTTCCTTTGATCAGTTCCCTCTCCCTGGCAAGTGCCAAAATCAAGCTGCTTTCTTGGCTGTTGAACTATCACCATGTTTTCCTGTGACACAGACATGATGTGGCCTTCATCTCCATCTAATTATGGCATTTGGTCTGCTCACCCTCCTGCCTCATGGATAATTGCAGGGGCCCTTTTTAGGGACAGAAGGGACATGTATGAGCCAAGCCCCCATTCCTTTTGCAAAATCTCTCAACCCTGACTCTTAACCGAGCCAGAGTGATTCAAAAAGTGTTAGCAAAGCAGGTGTTTAGAAAAGATCACATTTTATCTGGCAGTGTGACAGGGATTCTGCACAGCTGCAAAGGCAGAGGGCAGCACTGGGAGTGCAGCGTGTGGGACTGGCGCTATATTTGTGGCTTACGCAGCATGTCCAGACCAAGTCACTGTTTTCAAATGCTTAACTGTTTCTAAAGGAAAACGGAGTTGTCCACAACACTAAGAGGATCTTAACAAAAAAATGCAGACTATCAAACCCTCTCTTCCTGTGAGACAGTGAAGACCTGGCTTGGACATATTTTTCAACAAGCTTGAAAAAAAAAGATCACTTGAAAGTATCTGAAGCTATTGGGAAAATGGCCACTTAATCCTGTGCGTAGTGTTACGTTCTTTTCAGGGGAAGAAAAAGGCTGCACTGGGGATAGATGGCCCAGTGTTCAAAAGGTGAACGCCGCACATTTGGGCAAAGTGAAACTCGTCTAAGACAGTACTGTCTTCAAGAGGCGGGTCACACTTGCATTATAGGTGGCACTCCTAAACCTCTTTTTCTCAACCCAAAGAATCCCTGTGGGGCCAACCAGCCTTTTACTGCCACCTAGGACCTATGATTTCAAGTCTTGCCTAAAAGGGGCGCTCTCTGAGGTTCTGAATCCTAGATTATGTGATGTTTTATGTGTGGTAACAAATTAATGGGGATAATGGTGCCTGTGAAGGGCCAGAGAGATTTGATTATGTGGTGAAGATGATACCTAGTGCTAACTTCTTTAGGAAATAAAACACTATGCAGATGTATTAACGCTTCCTTTAATGGCTTAACACACTCTTCAGTTGACTTTTGGGTAAAGCAAAAGGTTGCGCTGACTGTCCAGTTTCCTCTGTAAGGATCCTACAGAAGCCACATCTAAAGTTGAAGTAGCTGGAAATAGCAACTTAGAGTAAGATTCTTCTTCAGCCACAACTGTAGTGTCCCTGCCACTTGCCATCACAACACTGTTCTCGTTTTTCAGCTGTAGAGAATCTCTTTCACACTGTCAAACACAATTATGCAGCCCTCTCTCTAGCATGCTCTATGGTACCTATCACTACAGCTGCGTTATATGTAAGAGAGACTTACAGAGACATTACTGTGCATAATGCCTGATACAGAGACTCAAACTTTAATTCCTGCAAAATTTTTTTTTATAGCAATGGCAGCAAGTGAACGAGGACAGCCACCACCATATTCTAACATGTGGACCCTTTATTGTCTAACTGATAAGAATCAACAAGGTCACCCATCACCGCCACCTGCACCTGGGCCTTTCCCCCAAGCAACCCTCTATTTATCTAATCCTCAGGATCCACAGTTTCTGCAGCATCCACCAAAAGTCACTTTTCCAACTTATGTGATGGGCGACACCAAGAAGACCAGTGCCCCACCTTTTATCTTAGTAGGCTCAAATGTTCAGGAAGCACAGGGATGGAAACCTCTTCCTGGACATGCTGTCGTTTCACAATCAGATGTCTTGAGATATGTTGCAATGCAAGTGCCCATTGCTGTTCCTGCAGATGAGAAATTCCAGAAACAGACCCTAAGTCCCCAGAATGCTAATCCTCCAAGTGGACAAGATGTCCCCAGGCCAAAAAGCCCTGTTTTCCTTTCTGTTGCTTTCCCAGTAGAAGATGTAGCTAAAAAAAGTTCAGGATCTGGTGACAAATGTGCTCCCTTTGGAAGTTACGGTATTGCTGGGGAGGTAACCGTGACTACTGCTCACAAAGTTCGCAAAGCAGAAACTGAAAACTGGTAGGTATACTTTCCTACCATAATATTTAGGCCTTAACACGTGCGTTTTAAGCATTTTGATTTGCTGAGCTGGAGATTTAGATATTTAAAAATAATTTGAGATAATAAGTTGGGGTATACTCTAATTTCTTTGGGTTATTGTCTCCAACTTCCTAACCACCAGTTACTAATAAATGCACAGCAGGTGCACTGCACCACAATGACTCACGCCAAGGATTTGATGCCCGATACATGAAACTAATGAACTCAGTCGCCTTTGAAATACCTAGTCCGTTGTCTAACACAGTGGTAGATGCGAAAAGGGGATGGATTTTTAAAACGGGACAATTTAGTTGGCATGTTTAGGGAGTAGGGAGGAGCTGGGAACAACTGAAGAGCAAGGTGAGAGAGAAAAGTCTTGATTATGTAACGGAGCACTTAATCCACGTGGTAAGAGGCAGTAGACGGACAGGTGAGAGAGTAAAGAGCTAAACAGCTGAGATTAACTGTGGATGAGACAGTTTGATCACTCACAAATCATTTTTAGATTTTTCATTCATACTTAATGCCAAACCTTATGCTAGCCCTTCTCCCCTATGTGTGGACAGTAGAGTGAGCAAAACATGGGATGTACATCTTATGGGGGGGACAGACAAAAAGGTGTATTACAACATGTATTATGGAGAAAACAAGGTATTGACACAGGTCTGCCTTTAATTGTCACTATTAGATAGGGTGTTCAGGCTCAGATGTAAACTGACACCCAAGCATGAGAAGGAGCCAGCTTTGCAGGGTGCGCCCAGGCTGTGTCCTAGGGCAGAAAAGAACACGGGGGTTCCAGAGACAGCAAAGTAGGCCACCGTGAGACTGGCTGGGACGGAATGGGGAGATTGTATAAAATGAAAGATTTTGATTGAAGGTTCAATGAGAAGCCAGCACAAGTGTTTTAAGCAGAATAATGATAGAATCAGATTCCTGATTTTATTAGATCCTTCGGGCTGCTATGTGGAAAACAGATTAGCAGCAAGGGGGAGGTCAACAGAGGAAGTAGGGAGATGAGTTGAAAGTACAGAAGCGTTATGTACCAATTAGTTACTTCAAATAATTAGTGGGAATTTTAAGTTGAACATCTGAGAGATGGACAAAAGCTAGACTTAATTCATAAGCAGGCTCAAGGACCAGTTACTATATTTTAAGGAAAGACAAAATTATCTTAGGGCTAGGTGCACTTCTTCAAACTCTTTATGGACTTCTAGTGGAACTGCCAAAATGGCTGTTTTCAGCATGAAATTGCTGGGATATTTCAGTGCAAAAGCCCATAGGTAACTAGTTAAGCTTAGTAACAGAGCAGGAGGGTAGACCTTGCATTTCTGATCTTCTGCTCATTTCACATGTTCTGTTTCATGTGTAACTTTAAACAATTCAATGTTTGCATTATTCCTAACAGATCCAGAAATGACGCTGTTTGGGTCAACATTTCAGGGAGGAGTCTGCCACCAGTGTAATGTATCAATAAACTTCATGCAAGCATACAATTTTGCATTGCTTATTTTTGTAATTTAGGAGGACTACAACCAACCAACCAAACACAAAAGGCCTATCATCTTTTCAGACTTAAAGCAATAGCATTTTCCAACTCCTATGTGTATACTTTTTTTTTTTTTTTTTTTGAGACGGAGTCTTGCTCTGTAGCCCGGACTGGAGTGCAGTGGCCGGATCTCAGCTCACTGCAAGCTCCGCCTCCCGGGTTCCCGCCATTCTCCTGCCTCAGCCTCCCGAGTAGCTGGGACTACAGGCGCCCGCCACCTCGCCCGGCTATTTTTTTTTTTTTTGTATTTTTAGTAGAGACGGGGTTTCACCGTGTTGGCCAGGATGGTCTCGATCTCCTGACCTCGTGATCCGCCCGTCTCGGCCTCCCAAAGTGCTGGGATTACAGGCTTGAGCCACCGCGCCCGGCCCCTATGTGTATACTTTTAAACTATTCCCACTCTAACAAACAGATTTAGTAACGAATTTTCTAACCAGGTAGTTCCACTTGATTCTGCATTTGAGATTCACACCAAATGAATACAGTAGCACCTCTCTATACTGTATCTATCCAGAGATTAAGTGAATGCTAAATTCCTACTCACCACTACGCATGCCAGGTAACTGGTTATCTCCTTCGCCCTGGGAGCCATGGTAGCACAAGGACTTCTTTGATAGGACACTTCTAACAATTTAGGATAGTATTAAGTGACAACATTAGTATATTTGAAATTTTAAAAGAAACCACACTTTTGGGGAACATTCTAAAGCCTTTATTTAGCATCAGGTAGATTATTTCATTATAACACTTGTTAACTTCAAGACAGCAATTAAAATCATGTACTGGCAGCTACCTAAGGCCCATGGGAGCAATATCTCAGTCTGGGGTTTGGGTAGATAAATACTATAAGATTTAAGATTAATGTGCCCCAATTAAAGGGGCAAAACTACTGTACAGTAGGTCTCCACACATATTTTAAGTACACAAGTACCTTGCAAACTTGAAATGCACAAGACCTCCTTTTATATAGTTTGATACTTACATGAGTGCAACTTAATTTCTCTAGCGGCATTTGCCACTGGAAGTGGAAGCATTTAACAAGGTTTGTCATTATGTAATGGTGATTAAAATCTATATTTCTAGGGCATTTTTGTGAATTGCTAGATTTTATACATATTTTCAATTCAAATGTAAACTTAAACATTTTAATGATACTGTAGAAAACTGTAAAAGTAAATTCAGAGCACTAAGTAAATTAAATACTTTTCCAGTTTAATTCTTCAGAATTTTCAAATCAGAAATATCTATTCTGAATATTCAGGCATTTTTTTCTTCTTGGAAGATGGAAGGGGTAAAATTGGGAGGATTAGTATGAATAAAAGCCATCTTATCAATGGAGTCTTTATAAAATGACATAACCTCTACATTTGAGCAATAAACATTGTATAGGACGAGAGTTCTAAATATGTCAAAGGTTACATCTAAAACATTCAAGCATGACAGCATAAAAATATTCAAAATAACTTGATTTGGGATTACTATATAGTTCCATAAAGCTAAAGTTACGTTTAGGTATAAACCTTCAGTAAATATGGCAACAGCGACCATAAAAAGCATATTCCCCAGCAGTCTTCTCTTACCTCTATATAAAATAGTATTCCAAATAAGTACGTTTTATAGCAAAATTATGCATTTTTCCTAAGACTTTCATCACCAGTATCACCTTATACCCTGCTTTTGTTGGGGGTGAAATGCAATTATGAATGTTTCTTCTTTTTTTCTTTTTTCTTTTTTTTAAAGATAAGTAGAAACCAAGGGAAAAAAATTTAAAAACATAGGTTTAAGACTTATTTGTAGATTAGCCAAACACCCTGACTTGTATGCATTTTAATAAATGTCAGGCAAATTGAAGTAATTTCTGTCCCAGTAGCTGCCAGAGTAAATCCAGTCCTGTGCTCCATTGTAGGGATTAGGACCTTGATGGAACCACCTGTTAAAAGAAAAAGGACAAGATTTACAGGGCAAACTGGAAAATCACAGGCTGTTTCTTCACTAGCTTGCAGTATTTTTCTATTGCAGCAACTCATTCTGTGAGGGATTTCTAAAGAGATGCTGAAGTGATGCTGTTTCTCTGCTTAGGTAGGGAACAGGTCTGTGGAATAATATTCCAAAAGGGGTAATGATACCATGCAAAAGGAATATGGATTTCCCACCAGGATCTAGCAAGCTACTTGACAGAAGCAGGGTCTTCTAATAGGTTGGTTCGAAACAATGTATTTGTCTAACAGGTTTACCCTCTAGCCCGGGTCTTATTTTCCACAGCAAGGCATTCTTTTAAGCAGTTAGGAATAAATTAGAATAAGAAAATTAACATTTACAGCATGCCCACAGCAGTATGTAAGGCACCTGGTTCAGTGTAAATGCCCTTCAAACTTTTTCTTTTTTTTTTTGGTTGAGATGGAATTTTGCTCGTTACCCAGGCTGGAGTGCAATGGTGCGATCTCAGCTCACCACAACCTCTGCCTCCCAAGTGAAAGCGATTCTCCTGCCTCAGCCTCCCAAGTAGCTGGGATTCACAGGCATGCACCACCACACCCAGCTAATTTTGTATTTTTAGTAGAGACAGGGTTTCTCCACGTTGGTCAGACTGGTCTCAAACTCCTGACCTTGAGATCCGCCCGCCTTGGCCTCCCGAAGTGCTAGGATTACAGGTGTGAGCCACTGCGCCTGGCCTCAAACTCTTAAAGCTCCGTTTTACAGATGAGAAGCTGAATGTCTAAGCAGTTAAATAACTTGTCCAACCTCGTAACTGATGGCAAATTTAGGTTTAATGTTAAAGACCATGATTTTTCTAATATACCATGCTACACATAATCCAAAAGACATGAAGAGACATTTCTGAAGACATACAAATAGCCAACAGGACATGAGAAAATGCTCCACATCACTAATTAGGAGGAAAACGTGAATAAAACCCACAAGATTATTATCTTACACCAGTTAGGATGGCAATTATTAAAAAGAAAAAACATGCTGGCAAGGATGCAAAAAAAAAGCAAGCTCATACACTGGTAGTGAGAATATAAATTGGTAGAACCACTATGGAAAACAGTATGGAGATTTTTGGTTTTTTGAGAGAGTCTTGCTCTGTTGCCCAGGCTGGAATGCAGTGGCGCGATCTCGGCTCACTGCAAACTCCGCCTCCCGGGTTCATGCCATTCTCCTGCCTCAGCCTCCTGAGTAGCTGGGACTACAGGCACCCGCCACCATGCTCAGCTACTTTTTGTATTTTTTTAATAGAGATGGGGTTTCACCATGTTAGCCAGGATGGTCTCGATCTCCTGACCTCGTGATCTGCCTGCCTCGGCCTCCCAAAGTGCTGGGATTACAGGCGTGGGCCACTGCGCCCGGTCAGAGATTTCTTTAAAAAACTTAACTACCATAGGATCCGGCACTCCCACTGCTGGGTATCCAAAGGAAAGGAAGTCAATGTATCAAAGGGATACCTGCATCCCTATGTTTACGACAGCACGATTCACAATAACAAAGATATGGAATTAACCTGTGTCCATCAGTGGATGAATGGATAAAAGTCAGTGGAAATAACTTTTTTTCAGGCCTGGGACAACTCGGCAGGGTTTGTGTTAGATAGGCCCTTGCTCTGGGGGTCAGTGTCTGGCATCCCTGCCTCGTCCCACACAGCAGCCTGCCTGAGGGCTCAGCCACACCCCCTGACTCAGGCACGCACCTCGTCTTCCAGTCCTCTTCTGACTTGGACCTGTTTTTGCGGGCTGCTCTTTGTTTTTCCTCAAGTCGTTTTTTTTCTTCACTAGCTTGATCTAAAATAAGAACATCAATACAAACCATTAACACTCTACATAGAGGATGCCAGGCACAGTATTAAGCACAAGAACTTCACAAAAGAACCATCTACACGTTCTCCCTTTTATTAGAACACAAATACCAGAGTCAAATATCAAGCAAAAATTGTAACAGATACCTGGGCTAGTACGAGGCAGAGCTGGTATCACAGACGCAGCATCTCTGACAGCCTATGCTCTTAACAACCTTGCCAAGAACAACCTGCTTATTCTTAAGGCCAAAACAACTGTGTTAAAATTCTTCAATGAAAAACTGGGTGTACAAACTAAATAAACGTGAAATTATTCTAAATTCTTAGTGAGACCTCACAGAGCTCCTTCAGATGCCATTCTTAAGAAATTTAAACAGTCTTCCAAAATACTGTTGCGGTGTCTCACTTTTTCTCCACTGTGGCACTATGACATGTTAGATGTGATGGCTGTATCATAAAAGGCCACATGGTGATTCTATCATAAGAGGCTGCCTGGTGTGGGAGAGGATGTTTAGCAGCATCCCTGGCCTGCAGACGCCAGTAGTACCTCCTAAGAAGTGACAACCAAAGTCTTCAGACTTTGGTACATGTCTTCTTGGGGGGGGAAATGCCCCCTTTTGAGAATCACTGCATTGGAAGAGATTTATAAGATAAAAATGGGCTGGGTGCAGTGGCTCACACCGGTAATCCCAGCACTTTGGGAGTCTGAGGCGGGTGGATCACCTGAGGTCAGGAGGGCCAAGACCAGCGTGGCCAACATGGTGAAACCCCATTTCTACTAAAAATACAAAAATTAGCCGGGTGTGGTGGCGCGTGCCTGTAATCCCAGTTACTCAGGAGGCTGAGGCACAAGAATAGCTTGAACCCAGAAGGTGGAGGTTGCAGTGAGCTGAGATTGCGCCACTGCACTCCAGCTTGGGAGACAGAGCGAGACTCTGTATAAAAAAAGGAAAAAAATTGTTGTAATTGATACCCCATTTACCCTGATGTGATTATTACATATTGTATGCCTGTATCAAAATATCCCACATACTACATAAGTATATACACCTACTTATACCAACACACAAAAACATTTAAGTTATAATTAACCAAGGGGAGGCCACACTCTCCTCTGAGGCTGACAAGGTGCTATGTAAATTCTGGAGCAGACAGTGACTTAATTAGTCAGAAAATGCCTCTGGCCATCTCCAGTATATTAAATCCTCAGGGGAGTATTACCACAATAATATGAGCTAATAAGGTCTGCCCAGATTTCCAAATTTAAAATAAAAGTTACTGAATTTAAATTGAATGTTAACTCAAACTTCATCTCTAAGAGAGACTAAAAGTGCTAGTACCTCAATGATGCTAACAATCACCAGGAATAAAACAAAGCATCACCCCCCGAGAAATGAGTCTTCACTGGCTAGTTACCTATCTCTCCATTTTCCATGGCTCTAATGTCAGGCCGTAACCTGCAGTCTGTCTTGGGGATCACACTCTCCATGTCTTTGTCTACTTCATTCAAAACCATTGCAAAACTAGTAAAATTATACATCTGAAAAGAAGCAAAAGGATGAAATGAACACATACCAAGGCATAATGCAAAATGAAACGTCCTGAAAGTAGAAGGATGACTTGACAATGACCCCCTCCCTTTCGTGGTAACAATGGTCAGTCTTTCTCAGATCACACATATCTAAATGTTTTCACCCAAATCTGCACCATCTGTGGGTATCTGTCTCAAAAAAATCTCAAAGCAGGCTTTGCAGAATAAATATCCTCTATCATGATCAACTTTAAATAGAACTCTAAGCAAAAGCCAACATTCTTTTATCTTCATTAAAATCATTTCTTGCTGGGTCTGGAGGGCTGGTACTGACTAGGCTGCACCAGCTTATATTTAATCAGGGCAAGTTTCACCGCTAAGTAGCTATTAAGCCCAGTGAAGCCCTAACCCAACACATCCTCCCAGCCGGATGCCAGAGGGATGGACAGCATGATGCACTTACGATGCACTGAGCTCAGGCAAGAAGGGAGCACTCGGGACTCAGTGGGGGCTCAGGATGCCAACCTGCCTGTCTCCAGGCTGCCTGGGCTGACCCTGCACGTGCCAGGAAAGAGCGTCACAGTGCTGCACACAGACAGCGAGGCCACCGCCAGCAAGCCCAGTCTCACCTGGGCAGAATTTGGAGGCCGTGGGGCTATTCGCCATAGAAGAACGCTCCCAGGGATAATGAATACACTTTCAGAATCCGGCATTGGCATTTCATCCGACTCCTCAGAGGTGCTCATCTAGAAAAACCAACCAATGAACAAAATTTCAGTAAAAAGTTTTAAGATACAGTCAAGCACCACATAATGATACTTCAGTCAACAACCGACTGTAAATATGATGGCAGTCCCCTAAGGTTATAGCAGAGCATGTACAGAAATCTGCTATATGGCATTTGATACTGGCATTGCAGATCAAGTAAGGGAAATGACTGATACTCAGTAACAGTGTTGGGACTTTTGGCTTTCCATGTGAAAAAAAGAGATAAAAATACATACACGATCTAAGTTTGTGTAAGTACACTGTATGAGGTGGTACAATGACGAAATCACCTAATGATTTCTTAGAACATATCCCTGTCCTTAGGAAAATATATACACACTTGCAAATTGTAAACCATTGTTTATTGCACACCACTAGAATGTAAACTCCATGAGGGCAGGGACACTGTGACTTTCTAATTCTTATATCCTTACTTTGAACAGTGTGGGAAGCCAATGGATACCTGCTGAACGCCCGAGTGGGTGCTAAGAGTCTCACAAGCTTTGTGTGTTGTGCCACTTAGTGTTACCCGCATTTAAGTCATTATCATCATCACTCTTTCCTATAGGGTTTTATGTTTTTAAGGCTGTTTCCTTTTTAAAGACAAAATAATTCATTTGAGTATTTATTTTTAATATTTTTGAGATAGGGTCTTGCTGTGTTGCCCAGGCTGAAGTACAGTGGTGCAATCACAGCTCACTGTAACCTAAAACTCCTGGGTTCAAGTGAGTTTCCTGCCTGTCTCCCAAGTAGCTGGGACTACAGGTATGTGCCACCACACCCAGCAAATATTTTAAAAATGTTTTTATAGAGATGGGGGGGTCTCATCACGCTGCCCAGGCTGGTCTTGAACTCCTGGCTTCAGGCAATCCTCCTGCCTCCCAAAGCATCATTTGAGTATCTACTAAGGAACTTCTGGAGGCCCAGCCACTGGGGTGTTAGAGAAGCACCGTCACTACCTGACTTTTGTGGAGCCCACACACTAGAGAGGAACAATCTGAGAACAACAAAAGGTTACACTCTTGGGGAAGTCAACTAAATGTATCAATGGCACAAGACCAGGAGGGATCCCGAATGCATCTGATGAAAAGAGAACTTTTCATTAGATGAAACACAGGGAGCCAGCGTTTCCTCGGGCTCCCCTCCCCGCGGCCGCAGCTATGCTACTATTCTATGTATATGGTCTTTACGCAACAACCCCTCAAGGAGAGGTCACGACCGCTTTTTAGACATATGGAATGAAGGCTTTGGAAGGGTAAGTCATAGTCCCAGCATCACACAGTGAACAAATCTAGAACTCCTGCCTGAGACACATTCAGTGAATATAGTTTACAAAATAGCACAGAGGTGACAATGCTAATGACACAAACTTCCCGCAGTGTCTGTGTTCAGGAACGAAATCCATGGTAGGCAGACGACAGGAACACACGAACGAGAGAGACCAGAAAAGCAGTGGATGTGTGAGAATACCTGCTCTCTCCAAGAGGGGAAAAAAAAAAAACACTTTCTCACAGACTGACCGGGAATTTAAAGAATATAAGGAATGTTCTCTGGAATTTCACCAACATTCTTGGCCATCCCCACTCTGTGAAGAGTAGGAAGGCAAGCGTGTTGTGGAGATCGTCTTTGTCAAGGAGCTGCAGCCGAGGAGTCCCAGAATCCCGGACACGCCCTTCTCAGCCCTGTCAGTTTCCTGCTGGCTGTGGAGCACAGTTGGTGCACAGTTCCCGTGGGCAGAAACACGGGATGCAAAGAGGGAAGCAGAACTGTGCACACACAGCTGACGGGAAACCAAGAAAGAAAGAAACAGCCCCAGCCACAGGAAAGCAGAATGCTCCGGCCATTTAATAAATCTCTTTTCACTTTGGGAGCAAGGCTAACTCTGTCTCAAAAGAAAGTCACTCATAAATACACCTTCTGCTTTTGAGGGATCTTAGGGCTTCCTGAACTTTCACATGCATAAGAAACGTTAAAGAGCCCCAGAGACTGGTCTTCAGTAGGCCTGAGGTGAAGCTGGGCCGCCTGCATTTCTAACGAGCTCACAGATGCCACTCAAGATGCCAGTCTGAGGAAGTGCTTTTGGCAGAAATGACTTTATCCGTCTTTACTATGAGCAGATACTATTCTGAGCCCATTATGTTTGTTAACTCATTTAACAGGTAGGTGCTATTATGGTGCCCGTGTTACAAATGAAGGCACTGAGGCAGAGAGATGAGAAATCTGGGTTTGTACTGCTCATCAGCAGTGGGGCTAAGATTGTAACCCAGAGTTTGCGCTTGGAACCATTATCTTGGTTACTGGAAAGGAATCTGTCCTCAAACAAATATTTCCTGTCCAAAGAGGTACAGTCCTCGAGCAGTTATGCCTGGAGGGAAGGGGCAGGAGTTTGCCAACCATGGGAGCCTGCTCGGGACCATGCGACAGGAAGCCATGTGCCTCCCCTACTGGGATTTTACTGTCCCACAAAGAAAGGTTAGTAAGAAGAGGACAACAGCCCAGGGATAACTCCTTTCACTACGACAGTCTTAACTTCAGTAATTTCACGATAAGGAACAAGGCAACAAAACTGGTAAGCATGAAAATGTCAGAGAAAATTTTGGAGGAAATTTTAAATCTTCAACAATTTCAACTTTCTATGCACATCAACAGGAGGAAAAGAAAATTTCTTTCATTAAGATGAACCCCAACATTCCAAAGCTATGTGAATTAAAGCAAAGTTCCACATATAACTGCTCCACAGTTAAAAAACTGATACGTGTCCATATCCTATACAAGCCTATGCCGAGTACTTGTTAGAGCAAATGTCTGACCATTAAAAAGAGGAAAGTGATATGCATTAGCAACAAGGAAGAAGAAAGTCAAATTGTGACCCTAGAACAGGCCAACTCCAAAAGGATTAGTACACATTGAAGAATCCAGTTATCCTTTGATACCACCTGACAGGATGTTCACCTGTTTGCTGTTCTTCTTCTCTTCTGTATTTTTCTTATCATTTTTTTTGTAAGCATCAAATGTGGCAGGGTCAACACTGTATAAACATTCAGTCCACTTCCCATAGAGGGCACAGAGCTTCTTCTTGCTGGCAAGAAAAACTGATGTTTAGTTAACAAAGCAGTGTTTGTTTTTTTTAAAGCTGACAGCACCTGGTATTCCCAGATGGTCTCCCATCCAAGTCCTAAACAAGCCTGACCCTGCTTAGCTTCCGAGAACAGATGAGATCAGGCGTGTTCAGGGTGGCATGGCCATAGACTGTTTTGCTGCAATTGAATATTACTACAAAGGTGTGTACGAATCAGATTTTCTATTTTGTGTGTGTGTGTGTGAGAGAGAGAGAGGGGGAGAGAGAAGGGGAGAGAGAGAGAGAGAGACAGAGACAGAGACAGGGTCTCATTCTGTCACTCAGGCTGGAGTACAGTGGTAGAATCATGGCTCACTGTAGCCTCAACCTCCTGGGCTCAAGCGTTCCTCCCACCTCAGCCTCCAGAGTAACTGGGTCCACAGGCATGTGCCACCACGCCTGCCTAATTAAAAAAATGTTTTTTGTAGAGACAGGGTCTCACTATGTTATCCAGGCTGGTCTCGAACTGGCTGTAGCAATCCTCCCCACTCAGCCTCCCAAAGTGCTGGGAATACAGGCATGAGCCACTGTGCGCAACCAAATCAGGTTCTTTAATGAAACGCACTTCCTTGTAGACGAAAGATTTTTCAACTTATTACAATGCTTGTTTCCTAGGTTACGGCAATGTTTTTTGTTTTTTTTTTTTTAGATGGAGTCTCGCTGTCACCTGGGCTGGAGTGTGGTGGCACGACCTTGGCTCACTGCAACCTCTACCTCCCAGGTTCAAGCAATTCTCCTGCCTCAGCCTCCCAGGTAGCTGGGATTACAGGTGCCCACCACTATGCCCGGCTAATTTTTTTGTATTTTTAGTAGAGATGGGGTTTCACTATGTTAGCCAGGCTGGTCTTGAACCTGACCTCGTGATCTGCCCACCTCAACCTCCCAAAGTGCTGGGATTACAGGCGTGAGCCACCGCGCCCGGCTGACAATGTATTTTAATACCGACATTTTATCTAGTGAACAAAATCTATACTATTCAACATTTAAAATGGAAATTTTACCTTTTATCTTGAATGTAGCCTTCAACTTTGTGTAATTCCTTACCAAAAAGGCCACATGGCTTAAAATTCAACACACATTTGTCCCCAGTCCTATAAAGAAAATATTAAGTTCAGATGATCATTTATTACCAAAGCAGCAGTACAGAAAAATAACTGTGATAACTTTTCTAGCAGCAGCTACTGTTTACGGATTTTCTCTGTGTGCCCGGCTCCACACTAAAGTGATAATGATTAATCCTCGATTGGTAATCTTCCCACCGTAAAGAAAAGGTATGTGAGGTGCAGAAAGAATACGTGACTTGCCTAAGGTCACAAAGTAGAATGGGAGCCCAGCTCTTTCTAGTCCTATGCCCTGTCTCTCTGGCCCCCACTAGACAAAGGAAGCAAAATGAGCTGAGATTGGAATTAAGGTTCACAGAAGCCGGGAAAGCTGGGTTCACCCAGTCTTCCCTAATCAGAGACTTTAATGAACCCTCTTTATTAAATAAATGGGCTTCCAGTCATTCAAGAGTTATATCGCCTGATTTCTTTTCTTTTCTTTCTTTCTTTTTTTTTTTTTTTTAATGAGATGGAGTCTTGCTCTGTCGCCCAGGCTAGAGTGCAGTGGCATGATCTTGGCTCACTGCAACCTCCACCTCCTGGGTTCAAGCAATTCTCCTGCCTCAGCCTCGCGAGTAGCTGGGATTACAGGTGCCCACTACTACGCCCGGCTAATTTTTATATTTTTAGTAGAGACAGGGTTTCGCCATGTTGGCCAGGCTGGTCTCGAACTCCTGACCTCGTGATCCACCTGCCTCGGCCTCCCAAAGTGTTAGGATTATAGGCGTGAGTCACCATGCCCAACCTATATTGCCTGATTCTTAAATTTTCATCAGCCTGTTCTAGAGCTTTTCTTTAAAGACAGACAAAACCAAGAAACCTGAAGTCCACTAAAACTGCTTGATGAAAACTGAAGGAATGAAGTACCCCAAGGTGCCTTACTTGTGGTTTATGATTTCCACATTGCCGTACTGTTCGATCCACAGTTTACCCACAATGATATTATGCACACAGCAGGTGGGATTTGTCCATGTATATGCCTCATTGTGTCTAAAAAACAAAACCAAACCCAGAAAAATAAGTGAGAGGTATATTTTGTTTAAAAAGTGCACTTGCTCCAAATGCCATTACTCAGAAGAACCAACCAGGCTGCTTGAGGTAACTAGGTTCTAAAATTCTATTGATGTTAACTCACCATAAAATTGGGATCATTTGCCCATTCTTGTTTCTTGAAAGGAAGTAACAGCTTAAGAAAAAATTCTATACTTCCATCAAACTCCAAATAAACTATGTACATAATCATTTCAAGCATTCAAAAGTGTCATGAAACATTAAAAAAAGCTGAAGTAGAAACAGAAAATAAAGTCTATTTAGCGCTTTCTAGAGAAAGTACCCTCCAGCTCACCAAAGGAAAAAACTCATCTATGTGAATAAACTCCCGATATTTTATAATCCTACATACCCCAAGGAATAGAAATCATTCTACCATAAAGATACACGCACGTGAATGTTCACTGCAGCACTGTTCACAATAGCAAAGACATAGAATCAACCTAGATGCCCACCAGTGATAGACTGGATAAAGAAAATGTGGCACGCATACACCATGGAATACCATGCAGCCATAAAAAAGAACAAGTTCATGTCTTTTCTGGGAATATGGAGGAGCTGGAGACCATTATCCTTAGCAAACTAACACAGGAAGAGAAAACCAAATACCACATGTTCTCATTTATAAGTGGGAGCTAAATGATGCGAACTCAAGGACACAAAGGGATGAACAGACACAAGGGCCTACCTCAGGATGGAGGTTGGGAGGAGGGAGAGGATCAGAAAAAATAACTATTGGGTACTAGGCTTAGTACCTGGGTGATGAAATAATATGTACAACAAACTCCTATGACAATAGTTTACCAACAGAACAAACCCACACATGTACCCCTAAACCTAAGATAAAAGTTTAAAAAAAAGAAAAAGTTTTATTATTATTATTACTTTTTATTTTTTGAGACAGAGTCTCGCTCTGTCACCCAGACTGGAGTATAGTGGTGTGATCTTGGCTCATTGCAACCTTCACCTCCTGGGTTCAAGCGATTCTCCTGCCTTAGCCTCCTAAGCAGCTGGGACTACAGGCGCCTGCCACTATGCCTGGCTAATTTTTGTATTTTTAGTAGAGACGGGGTTTCGCCATGTTGGCCAGGCTGGTCTTGAACTCCTGACCTCAGGTGATCCACCTGCCTCGGCCTCCCAAAGTGCTGGGATTACAGGCATGAGCCACCGCTGCACCTTCATATATTCGTCCTTAGATATGTTTTTTAATTTACATAAGGTAAAGCTCATTTTTGTTGGTACTCAGGTCTATGCTTGTACAGATCTGTGTAACCACCACCAACACAATCAGAATCCTAAACAATTCCTCCACCCACAAACACTTCGCTCATGCTTCTCCTGGTAGTTAAACCTTTCTCTACTCCTAATCCCTGGATCTCCAACTCATTCCTTATCCCCAACAACTGAGCTGTTCTCCATTGCAATAGTTTTTCCCTTTCCAGACATATAAATGTAGATTGCCTTTTGAGATTAGCATCTTCAATTTGTATCATGCACCTGAAATTCATCTGTGTTGTTCTACGTATCAATCTTTGTGCTGAGTAGGATTCCGCTGTATGGATGTGCCACCGTTTGTGTGACCATTCACCCACTGAAGGGCAGGTGGGCTGTTTTCAGTTTTTGGTGGTGATAAATAATGCTACTATAAACATTTGTATACAGCTTTTGGGATAAAGGTGAGTTTTCATTTCTCTAAGGTAAATACCTAGGAGTAGTATTGCTAAGTCATGTGATAAACATAAGGTTAACTATATAAGAAACTGCCAAACCATTCTCCAGGGTGGCTCTACCATTTTACATTCCAACACCAACAATACACAGGTTGAACATTCCAAATTCGAAACTTGGAAATCTGAAATGCTCCAAAATCAGAAACTTTTTGAGCATTGACATGACACTCAAAGGAAATGCTCACTGGAGCATTTCAGATTTTGGAATTTTGGATTTGAGATGCTAAACTGGTAGGTATACTACAAATATTCCAAAATCTGAAAATATTCAAAATCCAAAACACTTCCGGCATATTTTTATAAAGGGACACTCAACCTGTATGAGATTTCTAGCTCTTCCACATCCTTGTCAGCACTTGGGATTGTCAATGTTTACAATTATTTTGGTTTTAGACATTGTAATAGGTATATGGCTATCTCATTGTGGTTTCAACTTTGTAGTTCTCTAATAACTGATGCTATTAACATCTTTTTATCTAATAACATCTTTTTAAATGTATATTTATTTATTTTTTAGAGATGAGGTCTTATTCTACCATCGAGGGTGGAGTGCAGTGGTGGGTCATAGCTCACTGCAACCTCGAACTCCTTGGCTCAAGTGACCCTCCTGCCTTAGCTTCCCTAGTAGCTATGACTACAGGCCTGTGTCCCCATGCCTGGCTAAATTTATTTTATTTTATTTTTTTAGAGATAGAGTTTCACTATGCTTCCCAGGCTGGTCTTGAACTCCTGGCCTCAAGCAATCCTCCTGCCTCAGCCTCCTAAGTAACTGCCATTATAGGTGTGAGCCACTGCAATCAGCTGACAGCATCTTTCAATGCACTTATCTGATATATATATATATATAGGTGAAGTATCTATTCACATTTTTCGCCCCATTGGGCAAAATAATTTTTTATTGTTCTTTTTGTTGTTGTTGTTCCAGAGACAGGGTCTCACTCTGTTGCCCAGGCTGGAGTACAGTGACGCAATCATGGCTCACTACAGCCTCGAACTCCTGGGCTTGAGAGATCCTCCTACCTGAGCCTCTCAAGTAACTAGGACAATAGGCTCATGTCACCAAACCTGGCTATTTTTAAAATGTTTTAGTAGAGACGAGGACTCACTATGTTGCCCAGGCGGGTCTCAAACTCCTGGGCTCAAGTGATCCTCCCACTTCAGCCTCCCAAAGTGCTGAGATTACAGGCATGAGTCATGGTGCCTGACCTTATCACTTCTTATTGTTGAGTTTTAAGAATTCTTTATACATTGCGGCTACAAGTCCTTTGTTGGCTATATGATTTGCAAATAATTTTTACTATTCTATAGCTTATCTTTTCATTCTCTGAACAGTATCTTTCAATATAAGGTTTTTAATTTAATAAAATCAAATTTATCACTTTTTGTCTTTCATGGGTTGTAATTTTGGTATCATATCCGTAAGAGTTCTTTGCCTAATCCAAAGTTGTAAGATTTTCTCCTACGTTTTCCTTCCAAAATCCTTAGTTTTACATTTTATTTTAGCCTATCATCTATTTTGAGCTGATTTTTGTAAAAGGTGTGAGGTCTAGTTTGAGGTTCATTTTTTAACATATAGATGTCCAACTGCCTCCATAGCACAGACGGTTTTCTGTGGAAAGGACTATTCTTCTTAGCAGTACTGCCTTTGCGCCTTTGTCAAAAATCAACTGACCACATTTCTGCAGGTCAATTTCTGGATTCTCTTCCCTGTCGCATTAATCTATGTACCATTACAACAGCTTTAGAGTTAAGTCTTAAAATTGGGTAGTGGGAGTCCATCAATTCTGCTCTTCCTTTTCAAAAGTATTTTGGCTGTTCTCTGTCATTTGCCTTTCCATACAAACTTAGAATCCACTTCTCTGTATCTGTTAAAAATCATCTTGGGATTTTGATTTGGATTGTGTTCAGTGAGGGGTGAACCGACATCTTAACTATAATTGAGGCTTCCAAACATATCCAGACACAGTGTGTCTCTGCATTACTCAGATAATCTTTGATCACTTTCAACAGTATCGTGTAGTTTTCAACATACACATCCTGTACATATTTTGACATTTGCATTCTGCCATTGAGCCTATCCCAGTTATTATTACTATTCTATCACTATAGTTTTAGTACTAAAATTTCCAAAAATACATCTTTTTTTTTTTTTTTTTTTTTTGCTAAAATGTCTCTCTACTCATTTGAGAGAGTCCACCTTTCTCTGGTGGAGCTACTTTACACCTCGGATATGAATGACAGTATCTGGGTCAACTTTGGACTGGAGTCTGTTGACTGCCTTTTCTATTTTAGTTTGTTGAGATTTTCCTGTTTCTTGCTATGCTGAATGATTTTGGATTATATTCTGGACACCTAAATATTATAAGACTCTGTCCTCTTAACCTCTTCTGGAGAATACTGATAAAAATTTTGTTTTAGTAGGCAATTAACAGAGTTTCAGGCCAGAAGTCCTGACTCTCCTCCTGTGGGCTTTGATTCCAGTGTCAGTTTAATTTTCAAAGCCTCTGTAGTGCTGCTCAGATCTACCCCTCAATAACCAGCCAGGGACCTGGATCTCAGGCCACACAGTATTTCAGATCCTGAGGCCCTTGTGGAGCCTTCTGGGTCATTTCAATGCATGCGTGTAGGGATGAGCTGAGGAACTCATAACTTTAGGGGACCCCTTTCTTGAGCTCCCTCCTCTTTGTGGTTTCCCTAACACTCTTAGACACCAGGGGGCGCTTTCTCTCCCCTCCGGCTGGCAAGCTGGGGTTTGAGCCTCTCTGCTCTATCTTGTATCTCCCACAACTAGGTCTTCCTCTGGGGTAAAGGGGTAAAAGAAAAGAAAGAAAAACAAGTAACAGGGATTCTCTCATGCTCTTTGGACCTCAGGGGTTCCTTTACTCAGTCCCTCTGGCCAAAGAGAAGGACTCTGAGTTTGAGGTACGTGTGTGATTGCCACAGCCACCATCGCAGCAAGAGTATAGCTATAGACCCTAGGGCTTGCTTTGGGACAAGGCTGTGAGACAAAATTGAAACAGGATTTCCCCTATTCTCTACTTCCTGCAAGGGTATCTTTCTATGTCCTTTAATTAGAAAGAGAGAGTTCTGTTAGAACTTTTTCGGTCTGCCTCCAGTTTCCAGTTCTGCAATTTGCTGCTCTGATTCTAAGCCAGAAATGGGGGAAATATATAAAACCAGTAAACTCACTGCCATACTGGTCTTCAGGTTTTGATTTCTCTCCCCGGTCTGCCTGCTACTATCTACTTTTCAGAGTCCTCAGGTTGTTGCTTTGTCTTCTGTCTGGGGTTTCTAGTTGTAATCAGTGTTAAAGAGATAGGGGATCGTATGCTTATTCTATCCTACTGGAATTAATTGTGGATTTAAAGCTAATCTTGCAAAAGAAGAGAACTCCCAATTTATCTAACGCCTAACATGTGCCACACAATTGTCATTTCATTATTTCTCAAAGTGAATTCATTTTGAAAGATCTGTAAACAAAACATTGGCACAAGGATATAAAAAAGCATGTTTCATAAGAAATGTCATGAAGCAATTAACTCCATCAATCTTAAAATAGATCCAAACACCAGAGTCAAACATCAAGTTAAACTATTTACACAAACCCAGATTAATTAGCAATGGCTACTGCCATGTTTCTCAAATTCTTTTACACAGAGGTAGACAGTTTGCATTATATGAAAGCTGTTTCTTTTTCTCCAGCTTTTGAACAATAAGGTCAGCTGAGTGTGCATGTCTACACTTACAGGTAGGTATACATGAAAAGAGTTTAATGGCTTGATTAGAACTCACTCAAGGAGCTCCAAGGTGATGGTTCCTTTGGGTTCTGCTTCTACACTCTTCCCCCAGAATTTCAGTTTGGGATAGATTGAGCCATGAAAGATGAAGTCATTGTTTAATCCTTCAGCATGAAATGCACTGATTGGTGGGTGATGGCTGACCTGTTCGGAGATGAGTCTAAATCCAAGGTCATCTCTTAAGATTAAAAAAAAAAAAAAAAAAAAAAATTATAATTAACTCTATCATTAAACATGTACATAATTGCCCTTTCAAAGTAAACAATTCTTTTTTTGTTGCTGTTGAGACAGAATCTCGCTCTGTCGCTCAGGCTGGAGTGTAGTGGCATGATCTCGGCTCACTGCAACCCCTGCCTTCCGGGTTCAAGCAATTCTCCGGCCTCAGCCTCCTGAGTAACTGGGAATACAGGCACCACCACACCCGGCTAATTTTTGTATTTTTAGTAGAGATGGGGTTTCACCATGTTGGTCAGGCTGGTCTCGAACTCCTGACCTCGTGATCCGCCCGCCTCGGCCTCCCAAAGTGCTGGGATTACAGGTGTGAGCCACCATGCCCAACCAACAATTCTTTATTCTCCTTGCAATGAAACAACTTAATCTATGAGAAATTATACAAATGCAACCCAAACCACCAAATCCAATGTAACGCTAGCTACTTGAACAAACTAAAATAAAGAACACCCCGATGAATTTGAATGATTTTGTGTCCACTTTCAAACATCTAGGGAATAAATGAGATCAAAACTTGTGCAGAGAAGAAGAGGAACACATAGAAAAACTAAAGCCAAATAAAGTCCCTTAATCATGTATAAACAACACACAGGCTAGCTCAAGCAAACAGAACTGCACTTACAGATGCAGTCATTGGCTTTATGCAAACAATAGATACTTATGCTAATATCTTTTATTTATATTTTTTAATAACGAGATATTTTTATAAGAGGGCCTCACTGTTGCCCAGGCTGGAGTGCAGTGGCTAATAACAGGTGCAACCCCACCACTGACCAGCACGGGGGTTTTGAGCTGCTCCATTTCTGACCTTCCTCTCCTGGGAGGTCACCATATTCATGCCAAACTTAGTGTGGACACCTGACCAGCATAGAGCACTACAGCCCAGAGCTTCTGGGCTCAAGAGATCCTGCTGCCTCAGCCTCTCAAGTAGCTGGGACTATAGGCCTGTGCCCCCATACCCAGCTAATATATCTTAAATGATTATTTTTAAAAACTCGATCATGTCTTATGATCTACATAAGGAGAAAAGGAGGGTGATTAATCCCATGTGATCAGGAATACAAAAATCCTTGCAGTTATTTTTTTAATGGTAGCTTTTATGTATGTTTCAATATTTTTGACAGTCTCTAAAATAATAGCTATCCTAGAAACAGACATCAAAATCGTTAACCTGCTCCAGTCCTATGTAATTATTATTGGTGATGACCAATACGTATGTATTTCTCCTCTTCATCTGCAAGGCTACATAGAGCATGCAAGTGGAAAGCCTCACCGCACTAATTCATAAGTCTCTCCCAGCAGTGGGTTGAAAGGCTTTCCAGTCCGCTCCCACTGAGAAGCAACGGCAGATACAGCAAACGCAGCTACACACTGTGGGACAGAGCATGAGAACAAGTCAAAAGCAGCCGAGCTCGCACCGCATTCTTTTAGGAACTGAAATTTTGCCGAAGACAGTAATTTACAGAATTATTTTGAGGAGTTTAAGTACTTTGGAGTTTTAATATGGCTCTAGCAATGGGACATGGAAACCTGGATATTCAGAATGAAAATAACTTTCAGTCACTTCCTATAATGACTGGTTATTCCCAACCATGGTTTTCATCACACTCTAACAGTGCTACAGATTCTCTTAAGGACTTTCAAAAAACCCTCAAGTCCAAAGTTACTTTTAAATCATTTAAAATTTTTTAAAAGTATCACACTCCAGGACTGGGGAAAGAGATATAAAACTCCACAACTTAATTGGTGTGAAGTCCACTGAGGTTGGAAAATGCTGATTTATATAAATGCAAGGACAGAACGACTCAGTTAAGAATGCTATTGTTTCGCTGAAGGAGAACAATGTGTCCACTATACTCTGCCTCTAACTAGTCCATCCATGTACAACATATAAAATCTTCCATCTAAAAAATTAAAAAGTGCAATTCCTTGCTGTCTTTTAATATATAGCAATGTATATATATTTATATACCCAAGTAAGCACAAACATATTTTTCTACTTTATATGTGTGTGTGTGTTAACTTCTTCTTGGAAATACCCTGAGAAAGTCTGAAAGAAGAAAGGTTGAATTCTTCCCCTAACACAACACTACTTTCTCAACTAAATATTTAGCAAAAGCCCCCTAATATCCAGGTTTGCTTATGGGCCACCTCCCGCTTCTCCTGCAATACTCATCGGTCTTTGCACGATGGTGTCGCCCTGACCAGAGGACACTCCAGACGTGCGGACTGAGCTTTGATAAAATCGCCCAATCTCACATGGAATTTAACACTAATTGTGTGAATGTGTGTGTGTGTGTGTTTGGGACTGGGTTGGTAACGAGGTCTCTCAGAGTTAGACCTTTTCCTCCCTTGGCTCCTACCTGCATCCTTTCCACAGGATCAGACAGTGAACTGGCCTTGCGGATGAGGTAAGTATGCTCCATGTATTCAGTTAGGCGCTGTAGGAAGCTCAGAGGCTCATTAAATATAACTGGCATCGTGATCTTGGATAGTTCCTATTGAACCACAAAATTGAAAGTGTTATGTCCCATATACATAACAAACAAAACTATTGTTATCTTTACATAACATCCTCCTAGAAAGGACAGAACAGAAACTAGCAACCCGTGAAATTTCTTCAATATTGGTTCAATTTCACAAAATCTTCCCAGAGCACCTAATACCACAGAGTGTATCCTTCTAGGTCTTGAAGGAGGAAATACAAAGACTGCCCAAACATTCTCCGTGGCTCCAGGGAGCTCACTGTCTGCTGGGGGGCATGAGCGATGACTCTTAGTCTGTCTTGCATCAGAATTAGGAAATGGGAGACAACGGCAATGGAGACAGACAAAACTCTTCATAGTGGTGGTAAAATAATTAACTGCAGGGCCATTAATTCCTGGAGATGGTTCCAATGCCTTGAGTTCTTTCATAAGCAAACCGTTGAAACCCCCTCCGCTGTCGACTTAAGCCTCACCAATCAGAACCGCCAAACTAACCTCTATCTAGGGACGTTACGCTTTCACCAATATGAATATACTTTTTGGCTCCCTCAAAGAACACCTTCTAAAAGCTCCCCTTCCTGCCTTCTCAGTGCAGTGTGGAATAGCTTCAGGTCTGGGGCTGTTCAAGTCATGAATCACTGCCTGTTCAAATATATGTGTGAAAATTTCAGTATGTTTACATTTATGTTGTAACAATGGGCTAAGGATTAACCACTCATACCATTTTTGTGAGTAATTTTCCAAAACAAATTTCACAGCTTTTGAAATGACAATGAAATGAAATGATGCGACCACACCGAGCTTATCTGAGCACACCAATCTAGTATAAATTATGGGCTACGGTACTAGCAGGCTACGGCATATTTTACAGAATAGATTTTAAATTCTGTCTGCCAGAATGCTGCCATCACAATCAACTCTCAAAAATCATTTAACAATTAGGAAGTTTCCGACCTCAACTGCAACTGTTCAATTCTGTTTACCATGTGCCACCAGCAAGCAATATTCTGGTGAGGCCTTTACAAAATTCATTAAGTAACACACCTATCTTGGTATTTACTGGAATATTCTGACGATCTTCCCAAACTGCTATCAACCATTCCCTCGGGAACCAGGTCTTTCATGAGGGCTGCTGGCTGGTCGTGTGGGCGGGTGAACAGTGCTGAGGTGCAGTCAGGCTGAATGCCGCCTGACTTACCTGACTCTTCCCCCTAAATATCCATGTTCCCACTGAGATTTTCAATTAAAAATAATGCAACCTTCACAGAACTGAAACTGGAGCGCATTCAAAGAAAATAAGCTCTGTAGTCCCAGCTACTTGGGAGGCTGAGGCAGGAGAATGGCGTAAACCCGGGAGGCGGAGCTTGCAGTGAGCTGGGATCTGGCCACTGCACTCCAGCCTGGGCGGCAGAGCGAGACTCCGTCTCAAAAAAAAAAATGAAAATAAGCTCATAAAATACTGCAGAAAACACACAGACATGTAACAGCTCAGCCTAATTAAAAGAAATGGTAATTTTATTGCTGCATCACTGGGGAGATGAGGGAAAACAGGAATGTATATAGAGAAATAAAGGAAGGCTCAACTACATATACCCTAAGAGCTCATTAAACCCAGAGATTCACTACTGGGGACAAGTAAAAAAAACTGGGACTGCCAAGGCTTGTCTTTATTGAAATGCCCCAGGCTCTCTTTCTTCTATTTTTCTTTTTCTTTCTTTCTTTTTTTGTTTTTTGAGATGGAGTCTTACTCCGTCACCCAGGCTGGAGTGCAGTGGCACAACCTTGGCTCACCGTAACCTCTGCCTCCCAGGTTCACACAATTCTCCTGCCTCAGCCTCTGGAGTAGCTGGGATTACAGATGTGCACCACCAGATCCAGATAATTTTTGTACTTTTTTAGTAGAGACAGGGTTTCACCAGGTCAGGCTGGTCTCGAACTCCTGACCTCAAGGGATCCAATCCTCCCACTTCAGCCTCCCAAAGGGCTGCAATTACAGGTGTAAGCCATAGCACCTGGCCTTCTATTTTTCAATAAAAACTATCATTATTGTTTTTTTCTATTAAAAAAACTAATTGGGAAATACATAACTATCTTAGTATAAAATATAATATTGAAATAAAAACATGAAAATGTCTCTTACTTCCCTTTCCCACTCCTCTCCCCAGACACAAAACAACAGCAACACTTTGGGATACAGACCTATGTATTCACACACATATGCATACATACTCCTGATTTATATTCACACACAGAGAATTTTTTTTTTTTTTTTTTGGAGGCAGAGTTTTGCTCTTGTCACCCAGGCTGGAGTGCAAAGGCGTGATCTCGGCTCACTACAACCTCCACTTCCCAGGTTCAAACGATTGTCATGCCTCAGCCTCCCGAGCAGCTGGAACTACAGGCATGTAGCACCATGCCTGGCTAATTTTTCTGTATTTTTAGTGAAGACGGAGTTTCACCATGTTGGCCAGGTTGGTCTCCAACTCCTGACCTCAGGTGATCACCCACCTCAGCCTCCCAAAGTGCTGGGATTACAGGTGTGAGCCACTGTGCCCAGCCACAATTTGTTTGTTTTAATGCATGATGTCAGCTCTATGTATTGACTCATTACACTTTCACTGTGTTTTGGGGATCTTTTAGGAGGGTGTTATACACATGTAAGGTACATACATCGAGTCAAGTTCTTTCTAATCACAGGATAGTGTAATGCTAAGACCACCGAACCAGATTGAGTTCCACTGCTGGGTTCACCATTTACTAGCCGTGTGGATTTGACCAAGTTAAACCCTGTGCCAGTTTCCTCATCAATAAGTACTAAGTGCTAATATAATAGTATCTATCATAAAGCATAGTTCTGGGCACATTAATAATGCTAGATGTGTTTGTTAAATTTAAAACAACATCCATATATGGACACACTGTGAACTATTTAATCATATATCTTTAAGAATATAGGCAAATAGGGATTTTAAGTAGATTTCTCTAAAGTGGACTTTCTGGGTTGAAAGCATGCTCATTTTAATTTATTTTATTTATTTATTTATTTTACAGACACTACCAAGCTGAATGCTTTCCAAAACAGCTTAACCAATTTATACTCCCACCCATGGTGCATGACAGTCAACATCTCTGATGCTAAAAGAGGTGTATTACTCCCACTTTGTTCCTTCTGGCATGTTTATGCTTTCATTAAACACATATTTAACTGAGCACCTACTATGTGCCAGGTACTGCAGCAAAAGCGTCATTACAACCACCACTTAACCTGGAATGCCCTGCTCTGTCTTCCCTTTATTCCTCTACGTACTACCCAGATTTCAAGGCCCAGTTCAAGTCTTTCCTCCTCAAGTATTGTAGCACTCACTGATTTCCTCCTCCTTCCAATTGCTAGAGTACCAAAATGTACTGCTCATAACTGAGCATTTGATCAGAGATTAGATTCTATTACCTACTGTTATGGTATGGGTGATAACCAGCTTATCTTGCTATGTGTATAGTAATACAATTCCTTGGGAAAGGGACACTATCTTATACCCCATCTATACTCCCCGATCACCTCACAGAGAGAGGGGAGCACTGCAGGTGTGCCCTGCCCCCGATGCAGCCTGCATTCTCACTGCCCCGTGAGCTTTCCCTTTTCCGGCATTTGTCACACACAGAACTTCCCGCCTCCTTCAATGGAGAGCTCTTTGAAGACAAAGGTCTTGCTTAGTAACGCATGTGGTTAACACAGCTAAATGCTGAGTAAAAAACTGGTAACGTTTGAAATATTATTCAGCGCTTAAAAGAAATGAGCTATCAAGTCATGGAAAGACATGGAGCAAACACAGATGCCCATTACTAAGGGAAAAAAAGCCAGTATGATTCCAATGGTATGACATTCTGGTTAAGACAAAACCATGGAGACAGTAAAAGGGTCAGTGGTTGCCCAGAGTAAGGGGGAGGGATGAACAGGCAGAGCAAAGGGGGTTTTTAAGGCAGTGAGAACACTCTGTATGGTGCTACAATGTTGGATACATGTCATTACATGAGCACAGAACACCAAGAGTGAGCCCTAGTACAAACTGCGAACCTGCGGTGATAAAGTATCGCAGGTTCACCGATTCTTGTTGTTGTTGTTGTTGAGACGGAGTCTCGCCCTGTCGCCCAGGCTGGAGTGTAATGGTGCACTGTCGGCTCACTGCAACCTCCACCTCCTGGGTTCAAGCAATTCTCCTGCCTCAGCCTCCGAAAGAGCTGGGACTACAGGCACGTGCCACCATGCCCAGCTAATTTTTTGTATCTTTAGTAGAGACGGGGTTTCACCATGTTGGCCAGGCTGGTCTCGAACTCCTGACCTTGTGATCCGCCCACCTCAGCCTCCCAAAGTGCTGGGATTACAGGCATGAGCCACCGCGCCTGGCCAGGTTCACCAGTTCTAACAAATGGGCCGCCCTGGTGAGGGATGCTGACTACGGGGAGGCTATGCACGTGTGGGGCCGGGGAGTGTGTGGGAACTCTCCGCACCTTCCTCTCAATTTTGCTGTAAACTGAAAACTACTTTATAAAATAAAAGTCTTTTAAAAACTAAAATGAGGCCAAGCATGGTGGCTCACACATGCAGTCTCACCAGTTTGGGGACCAAGGCACAAAGATCACGAGCCCAGGAATTCGAGACCAGCCTGGGCAGCAAAGTGAGATCCCATCCCTACAAAAAAAGCAGAAAACTAGCCAAGCGTGGGGGCGTGCATCTGTAGTCCCAGCTACTCAGGAGGCCGAGGCAGAAGGCTTGCCTGAGCTCAGGAAGTCAAGGCTACAGTGAATCACGTTCATGCCACTGCATTCCAGGCTGGATGACAGAGCAAGACCCTGTCTTAAAAAATAAAACGAAATTTTAAGGAAACGAATTTTGATGAATCATACTTTAGGAAAGGTCAAATTATCTTTCTAGTTCTGCTACAGAAAATATCATAGTTGCAGTCACATGTGATAAAAGAGAATGTAAAGACAAAAAAGTAACAAAAAAAGTACAGAAGAATGCTAAGGCAATTAAAGAAGTCTGTAATGATTTTGGATTTATATTGTTTGTGGTACTAGACACAAACAACATTACTGTGGTAATAGTGATATTTACACTTCAAAACTTGTGATTTTTCCTCATTCTAAATAAATATTCACCTTAAAATCTGAGAGAAAAAAAAACAGGTTATAAAGCAACATGTTCAAAAATACTCTAATCTCATTAAATATGTTTTTATAGACATAGAAACAAATGCTAGAAGACAGTAACATCAAAAAGTTAACAGTGGGTATCTCTAGGAGTTGGGGGCATAGGGAATCCTAATAACCTTCCTTATGCTTTTCTGTATTTTCCAGATTTCCTAAAATGAACATGCATTGCTCTTCTAATCAAGGGTAAAACGAGATGTTACTTTAAAACCTAACAATAGGCCAGGCGCAGTGGCTCAGGCCTGTAATCCCAGCACTTTGGGAAGACGAGGTAGGTAGATCATGAGGTCAGGAGTTCAAAGCAGCCTGGCCAACATGGTGAAACCCCATCTCTACTAAAAATACAAAAATTAGCTGGGCATGGTGGTGTGTGCTTGTAATCCCAGCTACGAGGGAGGCTGAGGCAGGAGGATTGCTTGAACCCGGGAGGCAGAGGTTGCAGTGAGCCGAGATTGTGCCACTGCATTCCAGCCTGAGCAACAGAACAAGACTCCATCTCAAAAAACAAAACAAAACAAACAAAGAAACAGAAACAAAAAACCAATTTCAGATAGGCAAAAGGAAAAGCCAGGGAAGCTAACAGCCTCATACTGCAGCAGCTGGTCCACCTTATAATACACACACTTGCATTGATGCTAGTCATGAAATGGACAAGGAAAAATTGGTATAGAAGTAATACAATGGAAACTTCAGATTAGTCCACTCCTAAGTTCCAGAGACAGGAAATTAAAAGAACAGGCTCCTACTTCTTGGGTAAGGCTGCTAAAGATAAACAAATAAATAAGAAAGGGTTCTGAACAGACAGAGAATGGTGGTTACTGGGCGGGGGGAGGCGGAGTGGGGAAGTTGGTGTTTCGAGGGGACAGTTTCAGTTTTGCAAACTGAAGAGAGTTCTGTGGACGGACGGTGGTGATGGTAGCACAGCAATGCGAGGGTACTGATGCCACTGTACTATATACTTAAAAATGGTGAAGGTGGTGCCTTTTATGTTATGTATGTTTTGCCTTAATTGTAAAACCAAGGGGAAAAAAATGAGCTCTGAGATCAAACTTCCTGCATTCAAATCCTAGTTGTACTACCTACTGCTTGCCTGGCAGCCTGCAAGTCCCTAACCTCTCCCCATACTGGGGACAATTTCATTACATACCTCACCAGGCTTGTAAAGATGAGATGAATTCATTAATATAAAGCACTTAGAATAGTGCCAGGCATCTGTTAAGTGAGCAATAAATGCTAGCTATTATCACTGTTATTAATAATGCAGACAAGATCTCCAAGTCCTCCAAGGTTGCAGGAAAGCAAGTATGCCTCAATGGCTGGGATACTCTGCCCTGACCCAGGGGCAGCTGAGCTGCAGAGAAGCTACACAGACAGCAGCATGGCATAGGGACCTGAGCTTAAAAGGTGAGGGAGTGAGGGACAGGGTGCTGCCCTTTCTGAAGCCTGGGCCAGGAGGGATCCAAACACCAGGATGGCAGGGGTTCACTGCAGTGGCAACCAGTGACAGCCAGTAAGTGACACAGACTATGCCATTTCTGGCTCAGCTCTCTTCCTGTTTTCTCCATTTCCCTTTATTGTACACAATAGCAGGGTGGGACTGATCATAAAGAAATTGTAAAAGTTTATTCATTAAAAAAAGGAAGAGCTTTACCTGTAAGTCTGATTTTGAATTTGTTTTTCCTGAAAAACACTCTAAGGACTATCATATACTCATTGAGGAAGGAACAGATGGACCGGGGATGACATTTTAGTATTTATAAGACAGGAGTGCTTCCCTCAAAGGGATTTTGCTTTGTTTTCTCAGGAATACTGGCCTAGGGATGTAATCTTTCAACTCTAAAGCAATGCTGCGTGCACTGCCATTTCTCCACATCCAGCTCCACAGGAAAACACAGCACAGCAGGATGGGGCAGGCAGGTGTTCATGGCCACCGGCTGTTCAACACCAGTCACCCGGGCTTTCCAGGGGTTGGAGGCCAGTGACAAAGAGGGTGGTGTGAACTCTGGAGACCAAGGCACAAAGGATGTGGGTTTATCATCAATTCAATAAGTAGATTTATTTTTTAATCATTTGAAAAGCTGCTAAAATTCTAAAAGGCTCTTTTAATAAAATGTTGTAATATATAATAATTTAAACAGCTTTCCATTTCTTTTAGTAACTCAGAATGAATGCACTCAAGAAAATGGAAAGCCACATGGCTGGGTCAAATAACAGAGAGGGAATGAGAGGCAGAACCCGGACTGCCATAAAAACAACCTGGACCTCGGAAGAGTGTAACATGCTATTTTAAAATATAGCAACTTACTTGCAATTGTATTGCCTCCATCATCTGTAATTATTTTTAAACACTCTTACAATTATTTCAATTGCTAAAACCTACAGTTCCCTAGAGAGGTAGTGAAAAGCTCACTGACACCAAGTATATTTTATTTCCTTCCCTCTTAGACCTATTGAAAATTCACTGATACATCATTTTCACTTCCAATCCAATGAAGTGTGGTGTTGCATTCTCTAGATATTGTATACAACTAGTATGTCTATATATTCCAATAATACGAAAAACAATTCACATGATGAAGATCAAGCTTCAGGAAGAAGCATTGCCTAGAAACTTCTATCATTGAGAGCTTCAGGCAGCTGGAAAAGTTAAACATTTATGCCAAGCAATTCCAGCTAAAGGCAAAGTTTAAATATCACCATGCAAATTGAGAGCAACCAATGATGAAACTGCAGAAACTCCTAATTGCAGTTGCTCATGGGCTGACAAACTGAGAAGAAGGAGAGAAGGCTGCGTTTTCACTTGAGCACTAGAGAAACCTGAGAGCAAGGCCAAGTTTGAGATCAACTGAAATTGGAAATACTGAATAAATGTAAAGTCTACCACTGTAACAGGACCGAAGTGTAACTACTAAAGACTTGGGTTATAGAGAGAAAACTCCCCTCAGGTATTAGGCTAGGTGTGTCTGCTCTGTTGCCCAGACAGCAGCTTCTGGGCAGGGTGCTCCCCCACGTGTATGACCCAAACCCCAAACCCTGGTGGGTCCCCAAAGCTCTCTCCACTGACAGCCGGGGGCTGGCAGCAGTTGGCTGTCCCCTGGATAGAGCCGTGCCTCCTGCAGGATGGAGATGGCACTGGATGTTTCCTCTATGACACCTCTACCTCCCACAGCTACCGAGGACGAAAAAATTCATCGTGCTTACAGTTGAGAGCCTTGGAGGGCCAAATGTCTTTCTTTCCCCATCTCATGCTGCTCAGTTCCCTCTCCTCCACACAATGCCTAGCATCTCATCCATCAGTTTATCATTGCATGACATTCTTGCCATCTGAATACCACTGATCACATGCAGCCACTCTGGATGGGCAGTTTGAAAAAAAGCCTGCCGCCCTCAGGCCTTCTGTCCTCAGTCCTCACAGGCCAGTTGGGGGGTACAACAGGGGCCAGAGCGAAAGACACACAGGCAGAAAGGAAGGCGCCACGGAGCGGGAAAAGGGGGTGTGCTCATCATGGGTGAACTGAACCACAGTGTGGGCACCTCAGTGCAACCAGTGGGAAAACAGGGAGGAGAACATAAGAAAAGCTCTAAGGAAAATGCTAATGAGCATAATGATATTCCTTTCCTATTCTTCCTGCTTAGCAGCTGAACAGCTTCAGAGTTGGGAGGTGGCGTGAGCCCTCCTGCTAGGCGACTTCACTAAAGGCCGGACAACACCTAGACAGGCGTGTGGAGAGACGATGGAAGCACAGGCCATAAGCTTGCACTGGATCACTCGGCATTCGTGGCTTTAAGGGAATCTACTTCCACATGCATTTTTTCCTAGAAACTGGCAAGTCTCAAAGGGCACCTGCACTGGAGGGTCTGTGCTGTTCCTCTTTGCTCATCTCCCCATTCACAGTCGCCCTCTGCCACTTTAAAAAAAAAAATTTATACCCGGAAATGCGAAAAGCTCCAGGGGACCAGACAGGGAAGGTTACGAACAGTACTGTTATCAGCAAAGCCTCTTTTACTCAAGAACCATTAACTTACATTAGGGCTCCTTAACTGCCTGTTTCAGTTAAAGGAAAGACACGACACTAGAAATAGGGTCTTCAAGTCACTTCTCCCCAGGTTGAAACATTCTGATTTTAGACGACTGTAGAGTGTGGGGGTAGAGATACCAAATTTTGTTTAACTATCTTGCTGCTTCTATCTCCTGTCTCTCTAGCTGGTATTTATAACACACCAGATTTGGCAAAGCTCCAAATCTTATCTAGCTCCACATCTATCTTAGAGTTGGAATGCAAGAATAACACTGTTGTCATGGCGGCATATATGGTATCACATGTTTATCTGAATCCAGAAATAACATCACATCCCTTCTGACAGTTACTCTGACCTGGTGATACGTCTGGGCATGAGGTCTGGCCCCACGGCTGTGTGGCAGACATTCTGTACCGGAATGAATGAGCGAAATCTTCAGTCTGTGGGAAACATCTTAAGATTCATGGTGAGATAAAAGCATTTTATCAAAAACGTATTGGCAAAGGTTTACTTCAGTGAAAAATATTCCAATTTTCTCAACCCTTTCTCAGTACTGCAAGGCACAACTGAGTGATAAAAACAGTTCAATGAATTGAGATCGGAGAGCTTGGGAAAAGCTTGTCTGGTGTATTTCTCAGAGGCCAAGAAGCCAATGACTAATGAAAGGTAACAAAACCTTGTGCAAGTTAGAGTTTTCCAAAGTTGTGTTTTTAGTAACACTGAAGGGAGTCCTAACTGAGTTGTTAGCTTATAAATCACACACAAAAAATTGTGTAATATAATCTGACTTTTGGCACATAGTTGAAAAGGGGGTCAAAGAACTGAATGACATTACTGGATATTTTTTTAAAAACCCAAAAAACTCCTGCTCCCATCTGTCTATTAATATTAGCAAAGCTCTCAGACTTTGCATCTATTCAAAAACAAGAACATAATTGTTACTGAAAATCTTGTCTCATTCTAGCAGCAAGTGATATTCATCTCAGATATCTAAACCCAATTGAAAAAAATTCTTTTCACTCATAACATTTTACCTTTTGCTAATATTTTCATAAATTTTATAATGTTTACAATTGTAATCATTCAAATACTAACATTCATAATAACAATGCAAAGAAATCTTTAGTACTAAAGCCTTATAGAATATATAGTTTTTTAAATTTTAATTTTTATACATATTTCTGTAATAATGAAGTATGATAAAGTAACCGATAAAAGACCCTCACAGATTAAAAAAATTGAGTTAACTGGGTAAATGGAGGTACTGGAAGAGAGATGACAGCTGAAGGTATGCACATGGCTTCTGGAACTCAGTTTCACCCTCACAAAAAGGACACGAAATTAATTGAGTTATCCTATAGGAAGGATAAAATGGAAATACAAGTTCAAGGAGACATGGAAGTATAAGCTTTTCAATGACTAAAGAACAGCTTGCTCATATATTTAACAGAATGACAGTGGCAATCAAAACTCGATGGTATATGGATTCCACTAGCTACCTTTAAAAGAATGATACAACACTTTCCTTTCACTTTCAATAGTCGGTATTCATGATATACCAGACCTCTGTCACCTTTTGCAATAATCCAGGACTATTCTATTACTCCAAGACATTTGAACACACACAAGGTCAGTGCGTGCATGGCCTTGAGCTCGAGTACCTCCTCAAATTTTGTGCTGAGGTCCTGGGGCTGGCCGCCTAAGTCACTGAGCATGAACAGCCACGACCTAACCTCTGGCTGAGCCCTGCTGAGAAAGCTGCTGGAGCAAAGGGGTGGAGGGGAAGAGGAGGACGGAAACAGGGTACACACAGGACACGAGGCTTTGGGATTAAAGAGTCCTGTGACAAAGGGGCAACAAGCAGAAAGAAATAAGCAAAGGCTTCAAATGACTAAGCAGTGTCAGGATTACTTCTCAGGGGCCAGAGATTTGTTTGTTTGGTAAAAGCTTCAAACACAAAGAGATTTAGGGTTGAATTCCAGTTATGTAAAGTATTCATTTCACATTGTATAATCTGACATTTTGATAACATAATCCTGCCCAAAACAGACCAGGAGAAGAAAAGAAGGATGTCATCAGTATTGGAAATCAAAGTGGCTACACGCTATTTGGAAAAAGGTAAAGTACAACGTGCAGGTGCGTGGGAGTGGAGGAGATGGGGCAGTGAGCCTGGCTGGGGATGGGGCTGCAGACACTGGGGGCCAAGATGACTAACGCCTGGAGAAGAAACTCTTCCTTTCCTTCCTAAGACAAAGTGAGACTTAGACCATATCTGGCAGATAAGCATATGTACTATGAATTTGGAAAAGCCACATATTTTGAATAATAATAGCATTACATCATAAAATGATATCATCACAGCATACAAATCCGGGGCATTAATTGTTTTGGAAAAAGATGGGATGGGGACCCTAGCTGAGTGTGGAATTATGGGACTTTCACCCGCAGGATGCCCACACCCTGCACTCTGTCCTGGCACGCTCCTCACGACAACAGAGAGCAGGAAGAGCTACGGCTCAGTATCAAATTTCCTCTTCCACTCTTAAGACTTACTAACAAATTAAGAAGCTTGGTAAATGGAGGTAAGGGAAGAGAGATGATAGCTGAAGGTATGCACATGGCTTCTAGAACTCAGTTTCACCCTCACAAAAAGGACACGAAGTGAAGTATTTGGATTAATGTGACAGAATCAGAAACATGCAGGCCGGGCCTGGTGGCTCACACCTGTAATCCCAGGACTTTTGGAAGCCAGGGTGGGTGGATCAACTGAGGTCACGAGTTCAAGACCAGTCTGGCCAACATGGTGAAAGCCCATCTCTACTCAAAGTACAAAAAATTAGCCGGGCATGGTGGCGCGTACCTGTAGTCCCAGCTACTCAGGAGGCTGAGGCAGGAGAATCACTTGAACCCAGGAGGCAGAGGTTGCAGTAAGCTGAGATCACACCACTGCACCCCACCCTGGACCAGAGAGCAAGACTTTGTCTCCAAAAATAAAAAGAATCAGAAATATACAATAGGGGATTTTTTAAAATGCCTTCACTTTAAGTTAAGTGTATTAAGACCTATGGATACTACTATTCTTTAAGTTTGGACCTATTTTTCTTTTGGGAGACGGAAACAGGCAGATATTGGAGACTGCTGATATCAAAATTTACTTTAAAAATATATTGCAGGCCAGGCACAGTAGCTCACGCCTGTAATCCCAGCACTTTGGGAGGCTGAGGCGAGTGGATCACCTGATGTCAGGAGTTCAAGACCAGCCTGGCCAACACGGTGAAACCCCATCCTGTCTCTACTAAAATTACAAAAAGTAGCTGCTTGAGGTGGTGGATACCTATAATTCCAGCTATTCGGGAGGCTGAGGCAGGAGAATCACCTGAACTTGGGAGGTGGAGGCTGCAGTGAGCTGAGATTGCACCACTGCATTCCAGCCTGGGTAACAAAGTGAGACTCCGACTCAGAAAAAAAAAAAGGGGGGAGTAATATTTGTATTTCTCTCTCAAGACTCTTCATTTTTCATCTTTACTGTCGCTTAGTGCTTATACCTTGATTGTGTCTGCTGCTGAGAGAGGTCCTATAGCAGACAGTGCTCAAAGAACAGTTATTTCCAAAAGCTAGGTGATTTCCTTTCCATCCACATTAATAAAAATGTTCTTCCAGAACATTCGGCTCCTATGAATCTCAGCAGAAAGAAGTTTCCAAAAACACGACTTCTCCTGAAGCTCTCTATGCCTTGAATCAGTAAATTCTAGAGATATGATTCAGAACATTCTATGGAACCTTTCAACCCAAACAGCTCTATGTTTATTTGTTGTACTTTATTTATGATTCAGCATAAGCATTTACTTGTACAAGAAGTTCTGTGACTAAACATAAAAGTAAAACCACATTCTAGAAGAACAGAGTATCTGTCAGAGCATAGCAGGTGCAATCCAACATAACAAAGCGGGGATTAGATTCTACATTATCAGGCTCCGAAATTTAGATGAATTACTCTCCATGCAGGAGTCAAAAAATATTTGTTTAAAATTAATGTTTATGAAATTTGTTCCTTGGAAATCACATTTAGGAAGTTTCAGATTTCATTATCCACTTAGAGAAGAGAGACATTGGAAAAATGCCAGAGGCCAGGCATGGTGGTTCAGGTCTGTAATCCCAACACTTTGGGAGGCTGAGGTGAGAGGACTGCTTGAGCCCAGGAGTTCCAGACCACCCTGGGAAACATAGCAAAATTCCTTCTCTACTAAAAATACAAAAAATTAGCTGGGTGTGGCAGGATATGCCTGTGGTCCCAGCTACTCAGGAGGCTGAGGTGGGTGGATCAGTGAAGCCGGGGAGGTTGAGGCTGCTGTGAGCCATGATGGTACTACTTCACTCCAGTCTGGATAATATAATAAGTCCCTGTCTCAAAAAAAGGAAAAAAAAGAAATGAAATGAAAAGAGAAAAAGAAAGAAAATGAAAAGAAAAATGCCAAAGTGAGCACCTCTGCAGTGGACAGGATTTCAAGCCGCAGAATGAAGTGTGCACAAGGTGACTGTACTTCCCAGCACAGGGAAAGTTCTGGAGTGCTCCCAGGATACACATTCAATTGCAAAATGTTAAAAGGTAATGTCCAGGCAGATTCTTTTGTGCCACATGACTTACATGTTCGGAGGTCCAACATCACACTAGGAAGAGTTAAGAGAACTTTACCCAGAATCCTAGCCTGACTGACATCAGGGTGGCGGTGTTGACTACTAACTACAAAGGAATCCAAGGATTTCTATAAAAGGAAATGCTGCCATCTCCCTACCTCCCCCCAAATCACATCCACCTGCACAGATAACTAAGCAGAGACGTATTCCAAATACATAATACACAACACTCACAAATTCCAAATACGAAAACTTGCTCTGTGCACAGAAGTGTAAGTGAAATCCTGTTCTCCACGGTGGAGTTGTCTGTTCTTTCTGAGAGTTTCTAGGTAAGTCTATGGGGCAATATAAATGTGCTGTGACGACAGAAACATGGCATTTTTTTTTTACATCAAAAACGCACATTAAAGCCATTAGAGCAGCTCAAATTCTCGTCAGAAAAAATTCACCTATGACTTTTCACAATTTATGATTCTTGTACATTTCCATAAACATTGTCACGCACCACTTTAATGCAAACTTTCAGATTCCTTTCTAAAGAATATACGATTAAACATATCTGCTTAATATCATATGACAAAACCGTTAACTTACCATTCCAATACATTTTCTGAGGATGCTCCAGATACTGAAGTCATTTCTGGAAAACATAGGAGAAGGCAAACTTGTTCTGAAAAAAGAAAAGGAAAACATAAAGTTCATTCTAATGCCATTGTCATTAGGAGGGAAAAACGACTGTCATTCACATGAGAGCTGCAGACACAGAGAGACCCCTTAAAAACGTGTGTCATCACAGACAGGGCTAAACAGGGCTAATCTAGGGTTGCACCTGTTCACCGCTACCTACCCTGGCCTCTGAAAGATTCTGTAGCAAATCAACTGGCCCTCTGTCTTCAGCATTGCTCTGATCTGAACTCAGTCCTCCCAGTCCTTGGGGTCCAGCTGTTTGGACCATCTCAGAGATCCACTATCCTTTCACGTTACGGCACATCTGACCCTGTTGTTGGATTCATGGCACACCTACCATGTTCTGATACTTAATACATTATCATTCTCTAGCTGCTAAATGAGGTAAACAAAATGCTATCACAAAGCTGAGATACAGGTTTTTAAGAAATGAAATGGAAAATAGAAAACTTTTATAAAAGCCAAGTATTTTTAAAAAGTAAAAGCCAAAGTATTTTTTAAAAAGTAAAAAGTATTTAGGCCCTGTAACATACATCAGTACTTCCCCAAGGAGACTAACACTGAACAAAATCTGATTTAGCAATTCTGGGTATACTGGAAAACAAATTAACCTCTACAGAAACAGCATCTTCAAAGCCTCTGTAAGTATTTGAAAGTAGCCAAGAGATGACGGCTGCCTGGGGCTGAAAGTCTCTGGCTTGGATAAGCAGCATATCAGAGCCAGGCCTGGTGGGCAGGGAGTCACTCCATTTCCACAGATCAGAATGGCAGCACCATCAGGAATGAGGGGTGTGCAAGAGGTGCCCAGGCCAGCTTTCCATAACACTGTTATGAAAGTTTTCCAGTTGCCAGCCAGGCGTGGTGGTTCACACCTGTAATCCCAGTACTTTGGGAGGCCAAGGTGGGCAGATCACTTGAGCTCAGGAGCAAAGACCAGTCTGGGCAACATGGTGAAACCTGTCTCCACCAAAAATACAAAAATAGCCGCGCGTGGTGGTGCATGCCTGTAATCCCAGCTACTCAGGAGGCTGAGGCAGGAGAATCGCTTGAACCTGGGAGGCGGAGGTTGCAGTGAGCCGAGATCGCACCACTGCATTCCAGCCAGGGCAACAGAGCAAGATTCTGTCTCAAAAAATAAAAAATAATAAAATAATAAAAAGTTTTCCAGTTGCCTTCTGAAATACATCCATATAGCTAAAATATTAAATATTTTTAAAATTATCTTCTAAAGAACCTCTAAATTAAACTAATTAATTTAGATTATAGAAGTTAATATAATTTACATTTTTAAGTCAATAATCCATGGTGGAATTCTTCTAGTTCCTTTTTCTGTTTTAGGAACACGCACTGCTCATTTGGCAGATCTGCCATCTAACCAATCTGCTGGATAAGTGGCCACAGATGGTATTTAAATCACATTCCCCACTATCCAAGACCATCAATCTCTGTGACATGAACAATGGATACCAGGAATAAGAATCGCTGCCATTATCTATCCTTTGCATGTATAATATAGTTTTAGAGATGTATATAAACTAAATTTTCCATCTATTTTTTTCTTCTTCTTTTTTTTTTGAGATGGAGTTTCTCTCTTGTTGCTCACGCTGGAGTGCAATGATGTGATCTCAGCTCACTGCAACCTCTGCCTCCCAGGTTCAAACGATTCTCCTGCCTCAGCCTCCTGAGTAGCTGGGACTGCAGGCGTGTGCCACCACACCCGGCTAATTTTTTGTATTTTTAGTAGAGATGGGGTTTCACCATGTTAGCCAGGTTGGTCTTGAACTCCTGACCTCAGGTGATCCACCCGCTTCGGCCACTCCAAGTGCTGGGATTATAGGCATGAGCTACCACGCCCAGCCAAATTTTCCTTCTAGTGTCTTGGAAAAATCAACCCAAAGTGTAGCACACCTAGAGAGTTATGAGCTTGAAAGCAGCTTGTGAAGAGGGAATGAGGGCTGTTATTCACCCCCGACAAACGCTGACATTAAATGTATAGATGTGTGCTACCATTCTAACTAAAGGCAAGAATAGCAGAAAGACAAGAACAACAAATATCTTGGAGGCAGAAGATGAGAGACATTCGAGCTTTGTAATTATTCTCGGTTTAGAAATTATCAGAGGACTGCCAGCCAAGAGTCCCACCTGGGAATATCCTATACTCATTTTTATGCACAAAACTTTCTGTGATTTTATGAGAATGTAATCCTTACTCATTTATAAGGAGGTCGGATTATCTGCAACATTCATTACCTATTCTGAACATAACCAGAAAGCAGAGGGGAAGGGGTTTTGAAAAGTAAACAGCCGTCACAGCCCATGTTATTTTCTTCTGTAGGACACGCAGAGCCAAGCGCCTTGCCTCACTGAGACCACACTTTTGCAATAAACTGATGGGAAGCAGCAAGAGAAACACCCGCCCATGAGACACCTACGCAGCACACAAGCCATGGCTTAGTAAATGACCTCTCAGTTGTTGACCACAGGCTAAGTCCACAGCATGACGGGGCTGCCAGGAAGACAGGTGCAATCTCAGACTGCCACAGTGGGGCAGTAGCCAGAGCATCCCAGAAGGCAATTTGAGCTGGGATTCAGGCTCAGGTGTCACTGTTGTTTCTGGGTTTTTTTTTTTTTTTTTTGAGACAGAGTCATGCTCTGTTGCCCAGGTTGGAGTGCAGTGATATGATTTCAGTTCACTGAAACCTCCACCTCCCGGGTTCAAGCGATTCTTCTGCCTCAGCCTCCCAAGTAGCTGGGACTACAGGTACCCGCCACCACACCTGGCTAATTTTTGTATCTTTAGTAGAGATGGGGTTTCACCATGTTGGCCAGGCTGGTCTCGAACTCCTTACATCCGGTGATCCACCCACCTCAGCCTCCCACAGTGCTGGTATTATAGGTGTGAGCCACCGCACCCAGCCCAGGTGCCACTTTTAAAAGAAACTGGGACACTTCCACGTGGGAGGACTGATCTGAGGCGAGGCAAAGGTGTCTGGAAAACATCTCTTACAAGTGGTGCTGAGGGACGTGCGAAGCTAGAGAAACAAAAGCTGGGGTTGTGGCGAACAGTGGGCACGAGGAGGGTCTTGGAGTATTGGAGAGAGGGCCTGGGATGGCAGGAATAATGACATCCATGTCCGCAGCTCCCCCAGCTGCTATGCACTTCAGCCTGCTTCATCTTCCTCCTCCAAAGCACTGACTGACGTCACATAAGGTACACTCTTGCTGATCTGCTGATGACCTCCTGCCCCCAAACAGTATGTAAACTCCATGAGAACTCATGTTCTGTCTACTGCTGTAGCCCTGCTGCCTAGGACAATGGCTAGCACCAAGTGGGAGTTTAAGTATTTGTGGAAGAAGCTTTGGAATGTATATGACCTATTAGACATTATCTCTTTTGTAAAGAATTTGGTTTATTCTGTGCCACTCAAGAGAGAAGGACTGTTAATTACTGCAGGTGAATGCTTACATTAGGGTGGCTAATATAAAGACCTGTCTCACAATTAATTCTAAAAATAGGAGATGAGAGAGGCCTCTTAAGGAAGGGTTTCAGACAGAGGCTGGAGGATTCCACCAGTCAGGGCACAGAAAGGCACCCCAGCTCGACCACGGATGCTGCTAAACGTCATGCCAGGAACAAGACAGGCTCCACAACAAAGAATTACCCAGCCACAACGTCAGCAGCGCCAGGGCCAAGATCTCCAGCCCGAGAAATACAATGAGAGCTTCGTGTATAATCTCAAATTCTGTAGTAGCTACATTTTAAAAAGTCAAAGCTAATTTTAGTAATTTATTTTATTTAACCCAGGATACCCAAAATATGAGCATTTCAACATATAATACATACCAAAAATGATATTTTATACTTTTTTCCATATTGTCTTTGAAAGCCAACGTGTATCCTACACTTTTAGAGCACATCTCAATTAAGCTACTAAACAGTTAACATGAAATCTAGTCTTAACAAAGTTGTTTTTAATGGAAGAACAGTTTCTGCTTCATTTTACAATTCAACTTATGTTAATTAAAATTAAGTAAAAAATCAGGTCGCGTGCCATGGCTTATGCCTGTAATCCCAGCACTTTGGGAGGCTGAGGCAGGTGGATCACAAGGTCTGGAGTTCGAGACCAGCCTGGCCAAGATGGGGAAACCCTGTCTCTAATAAAAAATACAAAAATTAGCCAGGTGCAGTGGCAGGTGCCTGTAATCCCAGCTACTCGGGAGGCTGAGGCAGGAGAATCACTTGAACCTGGGAAGCGGAGGTTGCAGTGAGCTGAGATTACGCCACTGCACTCCAGCCTGGGCGACAGAGCAAGACTCTGTCTCAAAAAAAAAGTAAAAAAATCAGTTTCTCAGTCATACTAGCCAGATTTCAAGGGCCCAAAAGCCACGTGTGGCTAGTGGCAACTGTACTGAACAGAATGGATCTCTGTGATTACTTCTGAAAACAAAATGGTTGTATTGTTTCAAGAATAGGGTGGGGAACAAAAATCTGCCCAATTTTACAAGTCTTAAGACAAGAACAGACAAAAAACAGTCCACAGTCTAATCATCAAGAAAATGCTAAATCTTCTGCAGTGTTATTTGAAGAAGCAGAGGGAGTAGAGAAGTTAAAAAAAAAAAAATTAGGTAGGAGCTTCAGTTAAAAAAAAAAAATTGTGTTGCAAAGGATGTGTTTCCATATTTAAAAATTTCACTCCCTCTGCCAGGAAAAAAAGAAGAGAGAATTCCCAAATGATGTTGGATGGCAGTGTTACTCCAGGCAGAAATAAGAACAGATGAGAGCAGCGACCAGAATTTTCAGGCTGAAAGCACAGTTCAGTGATTCTCTCTCCGTGGAGTTTATCTGAGGGTCATTATCCAGCATTCTATGCTTCCTTTTTCTCTTCACGCAGAGAGAACACACCCTGTACCAGGGACTGGCAGTGATATGTCCTGGTTCTATTTTCAACCATACAGATGACATTACGACTATCTAGACAACAGCACAATAACTGGTTTTTCAAGGAAGAGTCTCACAGTGGTTTCATCTATGTGATGCAAACAGCTCCGCTTGCTGGCACATCATTATTTCCCTGCTACACAGCATTGTAGACAGACCCCAAAGAACCAAATTCATTTAAGAAGTGTTGACTAACAAATGCTGTGCTTGAATCCCCTTGTCCTGAAAAGTTGTGCAATGTCAGGAGATAACGATCTCCAAAATCTTTAAACGTTATTTGGATGGCGGAAATGACATGTTATTTGGGCCAGGTATGGTCGCTCATGCCTGTAATCCCAGCACTTTGGGAGGCTGAGGCAGACAGATCACTTGAGGTCAGGAGTTCGAGACCATTCTGGCCAACATGGTGAAACCTCGTCTCTACTAAAAATACAAAAATTAGCCAGGCATGGTGGCACACGCCTGTAATCCCAGCTACTTGGGAGGCTGAGGCAGGAGAATCACTTGAACCCAGGAGGCAGAGGTTGCAGTGAGCTAAGGCTGGACAACAGAGCAAGACTGGACAACAGAGCAAGACTCCATTTAAAAAAAAGAAAAAAGAAAAAAGAAATTATATGTTATTTGGAAGCTAAGCCTCACAAATTTACCTCACTGCACAGATCTCCCTTATCTACCCGCTGGACACCCAGCCCACCTCCTGCATCTGCTCCGTGGATTGCTAGGTTAAACACTCAACACTGTTTGCTCACAGAGGCCCTCTGAAAAGAAGAAAAAGATGATAACACAAAGGTAGGCAAAATTAAGCTTCACCTGGAATTGGCTGCCAGGTGTTTCATGCTTTACAGGTTTGCCTCCTGATATTTCATGAGACAGACACACATGAGCTCTTCTGGGTCTTGGGTATGTGCATGCATATTTTTACTGAGATATCCTTATACTTGGCAGGAGGTGGGGGAGGTGTCATCCCTTTCATGGAGGATATAAAAGAACCGTGGAATGGAAACCAGAGTTACAGCGCACACTCTTGCTACCACCCAGCTGTGTAACCTGGGGCAAATCTTGCAAGTCGAAGCTACACAGCTGTACAATTCGCCTTCTTCTGGCAGCTAGATCTGCACTAAGAAAAATGCCTAGGACAATTAAAGCTTGGAAATGAAGGTTCAACTTCTTACCTACATGCCAGTTTTAAAGAATTTTTTAAATTATTTGTTATTTTTATAAAGCACAAACATACTAAGATAAAAACACTCATTGTCAGTGGTGATATCATCTGTCCACTAAATCACCGTCTCACACGTACGCGCTCTTTGTGTATTATAGACATTTCATTCACCACCTGCATTACAGATAACTTATCCCAAGTGTGTAACACTGGCTGTGTGATTCTGTTTACGGTATGATTTGCTAAACCAAATCCACCTACCAGGGAAGGCTATATATGTTATTATCATAATCTACATGTGAAACATAAATGAACAGCTATCATTCAGTATTTTCCCAATGAACAAAATAAAAACAATTCATTATTAACAAGTATTCCAGAAAAAAAGGTAAATTTCTTAATTCACAACATTTGGTAATCTTGACCTTAAATTTTTAGGAATTCAAGTTCTATGTCAAAACCAAAACAACACATACAATTAAAACAATCTTCTCGGGCATATACCAAATGGTAGTAAATACAAGTAAATTAGAGAGGGATGGAGTATATGGTTATTTTTCAAATAGAAAAATAAGTACTTTTTTTGGAGACAGAGTTTCACTCTTTTTGCCCAGGCTGGTGTGTAATGGTGCGATCTCAGCTCACTGCAACCTCCACCTCCCGGGTTCAAGCGATTCTCCTGCTTCAGTCATCTGAGTAACTGGAATTACAGGCATGCACCACCATGTCCGGCTAATTTTGTATTTTTAGTAGAGATGGGGTTTCCCCATGTTAGCCAGGCTGGTCTCAAATTCCTGATCTCAGGTGATCCACCCTCCATGGCCTCCCAAAGTGCTGGGATTACAGGCGTGAGCCACTGTGCTTGGCCAAAATATATTATTATATAACAAAGGAAACGACCTACAGATAAAGGACAAGCTAGACCTCTTCTCCTGCACCCTCCAACACCAACAGTAATAGCACAAGTGCTCCTTTCCACACCCCCTCTTCATACAAACAAGGGTATACAGGTATGTGCATTTTTTTAATTGAAATATTACCCTAGGCCGGGCGCGGTGGCTCAAGTCTATAATCCCAGCACTTTGGGAGGCCGAGACGGGTAGATCACGAGGTCAGGAGATAGAGACCATCCTGGCTAACACGGTGAAACCCCGTCTCTACTAAAAAATACAAAAAACTAGCTGGGCGAGTTGGCGGGCGCCTGTAGTCCCAGCTACTTGGGAGGCCGAGGCAGGAGAATGGCGTGAACCCGGGAGGCGGAGCTTGCAGTGAGCAGAGATCCGGCCACTGCACTCTAGCCTGGGTGACAGAGTGAGACTCTGTCTCAAAAAAAAAAAAAAAAAAAAAAAGAAAAGAAAAGAAAAAAAGAAATATTACCCTATAGGTCACATTGCTTCTTCATGAAATATCAAGGACACTCCCCTTCAAATCGACAGACACAGGTATATCTTTCTAATACCGTCAGGCACGTGTACATGTATGTGGTAGCATATCGCACACGCGGATTTTTAATGTCGTCTTTCCCTGTTTGCTCTTTTTGCTTGCCCCCTCACTCCTCCATCTCCACCACCACTCTACCACCCTATAATCCACGTTAAGAAGCTGGCATCTATTTTTCTGTGCTTTTCCACAAGTTCCCAAAGGGCCACATGTAGAGCGAGCATGTGTGCACACACAAAGGGGTATGCTGCCCTCAATATTCCAAATTAGGGTACTAATAATACACACTTCTCTATGGTCTGCTTTCCAATACTATGTGCAAATTTGTTGATGTCAAATGGTATACTAGTTATTTTAAGGAATGTATAATACGGCATAAGAATACTATGTATCAAAATACATTTTGTCATTCTCCATGAAAGGCATTTGCCATTTCATTCTTTTGCTACAATAATGCAACAAAAATATTTCAATATATGATGCATTCTTATTTAAATCTGATGCCTTCATTTTAATGGGGCAGAGCACTGGGGTTAAAATTGCTGGGCCAAGGAGTATCTCTATTTCACACATCCATAGATAAGGCCAGACTGCTTTCGGAGAAGCTTTTAACAATTTCGTATCTCACCAGCAGTCTATGAGCACTCTCTTCTTCCCACCAGCAAGATTTGGCATTAACAGGTGTTCTTGTCCTTTTAGGTTTTGGGTCTGATTGCAGTAGTGATGCTACCTTGTTATTTTACTTTGCTTTTTCTCGACTATTAGTGCGTTAGAATATTTTTCATATGCTTAATGACCACCTGAATTCAAAGATGGTCAACTGCCTATTTATATCATCTATACTGCTGGATTTTGTTGTTGTTGTTATTAAGAACTTTTTTTTCTATGTGATAGCTATTCATCTTTTGTCACCTAGATTGCACATAGTACCATCTGCAGGTTAACAAAAAACTTTTACAAACAAGTATGTCTCTTTTTTAAAACATAGATTCTGTGTTTTCTATCTTGGTGAAGGCTTCTCCCACCCTAAAGCTGTTTCTTTTTTTTTTTTTTTTTAACATGACGTTCCCATTCTCTAAATGATATGTATTTCTCTCTCTCAAGTCCATATCTCTACATAAAGATAGCTAGGTCTCTTTAAGGGGTGGGTCCTTGTTTGCTCACTTTGGGCCACTTGTGACTAAGATTCTCAGGCCCTCTATACCTTTCACAAATGGGGCCTGTGAAGTGGCCCTACTCCCTTTCTCTGAAGACAGAGGAGCTCTCTCTCCAACACTTCGCTTACTCGCAATTCCAGGAATCTTAATAGTTTATATTTTTATTTAGCTTCATTCCAGCTTCTATCTCCGTTCAAAAGACCCTTGATCATTGATTTGTATGTTTCAGGGAAGACAGAAAAAGTTCAGGCATTTTTTTAAAAGCAACACTTTCACAAACGCTGTGACATCAAAATATCCCCAGGCTAGCTTTAAAGAGTTCTACTAAGATGAAGTGGATGAATACTAATGGCTAGCATTTAGTGAGAGTTTGCTCCAGTTTAGACTGTGTTAATCACTTAATGTGCATCACCTCATTTAATCCTCAAAGTAATCTTATTAAGCACTCTTATTAAATAACCTGTCCATGGTCATACATTGAATTAGTAGAACAGGATTCTTTAACTCCACAGCCGTCGCTCCTGGCTTTCAGAACTCTGACTGCATGAACTTGAACATGTAACTAACCTATTCCAAACCTCAGTTTTTCTTAGAAAATGACAATACTAGTGTTTCATATGGCCATGGTGGAGTTCCCATGAAACGATCATACAGGGAGTGTTTTTAAAACTTTAGGTCCCATTCATTCTGGTCTATAGACTCAATTTAATGGTAATATAACCAGCATTTTAAAAAATGAAATCAAATACATCTGGCAAGGGTAGGTATTATTAATGAAAATTCTGTCCCAGCGATACACATATACCCCAGTGTGCATTATGTGGTCAAATATAATTTTATTTTAAATGTGGATATTGGTCAGTGATGGAAAACATTCAGCCCAGTGCCTGGAAGGCAGAAAACCTTAACATGAAGTAGAAATTGATATTATTATTATTAATAATAATTTCAGGGAAAACTGTTTCATCTTCCTGTCTGAGCTGTTAAAAGATTTAAAACTACTATGACTTTTTGGATGAAAAATTTACTAATTACAGTTTCAAAAGATGATCTAAAAATGGTTATTAAACAATTTTCATAACTATATTAAGGTTTTCACAGAGAAACAGGAATGACATTGTTTCTATTGCCCTGGAGAAAAGCAGAAATGAAATGGTTTTCACCACTTGTGCTTCCTTCCCCTAGGAAGCCTTTTTTGTTGTTGTTGTTTTGAGACAGTCTCGACCTGTCACCCAGGCTGGAATGTAGTGGTGTGATCTCGGCTCACTGCAACCTCCACCTCCAGGGTTCAAGTGATTCTCCTGCCTCAGCCTCCCGCGTAGCTGGGACTACAGGCATGCGCCACCGCATCCGGCTAATTTTTGTACTTTTAGTATAAGAGATGGGGTTTTACCATGTTGGCCAGGCTGGTCTCGAACTCCTGACCTCAGATGGTACTCGTGCCTCGGCCCCCCAAAGTGCTGGGATTACAGGTGTGAGCCACCGCACCTGAATGGAAGGCTTTATACCTGGATAGTGAATGCCAGCCAATGGCTCTCACCTGGGACCAGATACAGGTATAAATGGAAGACAGTTTTCAAATTAATGAACTATCCCTTCCAAGAGCTTCTGGTTAGGAGGCTGTAGAATACTAAACAAAGAATCTTTAAGCAAAGACTGTGGTTAAGACATAATGAAGCAACTCGGGAGGGACTCTGACTTGGAAATGTCCCTTTCTTTTCTGCCATTTAATAATTCATTGATATTCTTTGTTTTAATGTCATGTGACCAGAGTGAAAGTGCTGGGACAATTCTGTCCAATTAACATTTTTCATTTAATTGAAATGATGAAAGAACATACTAATAAATCCCAAACTTAATTTTACTGCGCCTTAAACATTCCATTGACATGATCAGATGGTATTAAAACTCATTCCCATACCGATCCGAGGGTACATCCTCTCCCAACCCATCTTTGGGAGAAGACTTCAAAGCATGCTCCTCCATTCAGGCTTCTCTTCTGCACCCAGCCTTGGGGAATGATCTCAAACTCACCCATGATGTCAGCAATGGGATTTTAAAAGCAACTCCAAGTTTCTAATTTAGAACAATGAAATTGGCTAGTTCCATGCTCAGCTTAAATTTCACAATTCTTTAATTTCCCCTACCTTCATTCATTCCCTCTGCTGTTTCTTACATATCTGCCACTCAGAGTGTAATCCTCCTCCCCTCCGAGACTCTGAGATTAGAGACTATGTCTTATTCTCCTCTGTGTCCTTCAGGGAACATAATATTTTGCATATGACAGGTGCTCCAAGTTTCAAAATAAATGATTTTACCTAATGTCTCAAGTTACGACGGAGCTGAAGAAAGAAAAACAGTGAAAAAATGATACGGATAAGTAAGGTATGAAGAACACAACAATCATTTTCTGTCTTGCTCTGTTGCCCAGGCTGGAGGCAGTGGTGCAATCTCGGCTCACTACAATCTCCACTCTACAGGTTCAAGCGATTCTCCTGCCTCAGCCTCCTGAGTAGCTGGGATTACAGGCACCCACCATCATGCCTGGCTAATTTTTGTATTTTTAGTAGAGACAAGGTTTCGTCATGTTGGCCAGGCTGGTCTCGAACTCCTGACCTCAGGTGATTCGCCTGCCTTGGCCTCCCAAAGTGCTGGGATTACAGGCGTGAGCCACTGTGCCCAGCCTCTTATGTCACTTAAGAGACTATTTTCAAAACTAACTTTTTTAACAAACATTTTCACTTGTGCTTAACAAATAAGTATTTGTTATTAAGTATTATGTAGGAATCATAATTTTAGGTAGCAGAATATTGATCTGGATATTTAGAAAAGTGAAAAACAACTTAATTCTTACCTCTGATTCAAGATTAAAGAATGAGCTAAAAATCTAAGAAAACTATTCCACAGAGAAACAGATTTCAACACATCTGTAACTACAACATTGACAGTCTGTATGTATATATGTATATTGTTGTATGTGTGTTTTGCACTTGTGTGTGTATAACTATTTGCAGTTATTAGATACTTATCACCTGTCTTCTCAACTATCAGACTTCTTATCCTTTCCTCCAAATCCTTCCTTCTGTCACCCAGGCTGGAATGCAGTGGCACGATCTTGGCTCACTGTAACCTCTGCCTCCTGGGTTCAAGCGATTCTCGTGCCTCAGCCTCCAGAGTAGCTGGCACTACAAGCGCGTGTCACAGCACTGGCTACGTTTTGTATTTTTGTAGAGACAAGGTTTTGCCATGTTACCCAGGCTGGTCTCAAACTCTTGGCCTCAAGAAATCCACTCGCCTCAGCCCCCCAAAGTGCTGGGATTACAGGCATGAACCACTGCACCCTGCCTACAAGTCCCAATTTAAATATAATTTAATGACACGGCTTATATCTTTAATTTCTATTGCCCTGCTGAAGTTTACTGAACACTCAAAGCAAAATAGTCTTCCAAATTAGGAAGTCATTAGAGCTAAACTATAAAATAAATTTGAATTCACAAAAGTAATTAGATTTTAAAATTATGTTCGAGAGTAAATTACTGTAGTAATAAAAAGTCTTACTTCATTTTCACAAATGATGCATAATCTTGCTTGAAAAAAATCTTTACATGGTTCATCTGGGATAGAGCTCACAAGTCTATTCTTTAAACAATGGTTGAAAAACAAACGATGAACAGAAAGGCCTAGCAATCTTACCACTGGATAAATATATTCTGACTTACAAGTCATTTGAAAAGTATCAAATTCCATTGTTAGAAATTTAACACTCATCTCTCCACCCCTTCTTTGTCCTGGTTGGGGCATAAGGAACCACACAGAATGCAACACATTCTCTCCATTTGAAAGGCTAAGAGTTTCCACACACACAGTTATTCACCTACCACCAATTTCTTGAGAACATGTATAGCTGCTGCAGCAAATGTACTTACTTAAACTCTTATCACCATTAGATTCCAAGCCCTGTTCAACCTGCAGTGAATGGTATAGAACCTGTAATACAGGTACCTAGCACACATTGCTGAGATCAACCTCATGCCAGATGATTTTCTATTAATTAGGGATCTAGAATAAGTAAACTGTCCCATGCACATTTACAAAGAGAAACAATTATTCCATAGTATTAACAACAAAAAAGGCTATTATTTACTCTGAGGAATTAAAATGTTGCATCACAAAATTTCTGATGTGCTCTAAATACCTTTCATTCTTCTGTCATTCTCTTCGAAAGACACTGACAAAGTTGACTTCAAGAACACACCATTGGTGATAAAGAGCACCAGGGCAGTGGCTAAAAGTTTGGGGTAGGCAATGATTACTAAGAGAGAACCCCCAAGAGAGCACTAACATAATAGAAAAATTACAAAGTGGACTTCATTAAAATTAAACACTGTTCAAACAAAGAAGAAATTAAAGACTTCTGCTCATGATTAAAGAAATGAAAGGGCAAGCTACCAACTAAGAGAAAATACTCACAATATGTGTATTTGATATAGGATTAGTATCCAGAATATATAAAGAATTGCTACAAATCAATAATACAAAGACATACAAACAAATTTAAAATGGACAAAACTCCCAGACACATCACGAAAACAATGGCTAAGAAAAACATGGACAAGCATTCAAAACCAGTAAGAAAATAGAAATTAAAACCACACGAGACATCATGTCACACCTACAAAACACCAAATGTTGGTGAGGATGTGGAGCAACTAAAATTCTCATGTATTTCTGACTGCAGTGCAAAAGGGTACACATTCAGGAAACAGTACAGTTACAAAGCTAAACACACATCTCCCCTATGACCCAAAAATTCTACTCCTACGTAGTGAAGAGAATGAAAACATGTCCGCAGAAAGGTATCTAGAAGAACATTTATAAAAGCTTTTTTGTTCATAACTCCAAACTGGAAAAAACCCAAATTCCATCAACAGGAGTATAGATAAGCCGAATTGTGGCATATTCAAACATAACATTCACCAATAAAAAGAAACAGGCAATGACATATACAATAGGAATGAAAGTCAAGACACAGTGTTGAGTGACGAAAGACACATCAAGGAGTATGCGCTTGTGATTCATTTATAATGTAGTTCAAGATAAGACTAATCCATAGTGGCAGAAATCAGAGCAGTGGCTGTCTATGGAGAGTGGGGGATTAACTGAAAGGGAGTCAGAGGGAACTTCCTGGAGTGATGGAAATGTTCCATCTTGACTGGGATGTTAGTTACATGGGTCTGTGCACCTGACAAAACTCACCAAATTTCTATGCAAGATCTGTTATTTTCACTATATAAAAATTATACTGCAACCATGAAACAAACAAAAAGAAACTATAATGTAATATAACCTGTTGGTTTAGATTAGCATTTCTCAAACTTTTGGTCTTACGATCAATTAAACTCTTAAAAATTATTGAAGACCCTGCGGCCAGGTGCGGTGGCTCACGTCTGTAATCCCAGCACTTTGGGAGGCTGAGGCAGGTGGATCATGAGGTCAGTAGTTCAAGACCAGCCTGGCCAACAACTAGAGATGGTGAAACCCCATCTCTACTAAAAATACAAAAATTAGCCGGGCGTGGTGGTGTGTGCCTGTAATCCCAACTACTTGGGAGGTTGAGGCAGGAGAATCACTTGAATCTGGGAGGTGGAGGTTGCCAAAATTGTGAGCAGCGAGCCAAAATCGTGCCACTGCACTCCAGCCTGGGTGATGGAGTGAGACTCCATCTCAAAAACAAAACAAAACAAAAAACAAAAAAACCCTTATTGAAGACCCCAAAAGAGTTAGTTTTTCTTTCACTTTCATTTCTCTCTCCTTTTCTTTTTCCTTTTTTTTTTTTTTTTTTTTTTTTCTTGAGACAGGGTCTTACTTTGTCACCCAGGCTAGAATACAGTGGTATGATCACGACTCACTTGAAGCCTTGGCCTCCCAGGCTCAAGCAATCCTCCTGCTTCAGCCTCCTGAGTAGCTGGGACCATGGGCAAGTGCCACCATACTCAGCTATGTTTTCTATCTTTTTTGGTAGCAATGGGGTCTCCCTATGTTACCCAGGAGGGTCTCAAACTCCTGGACTCAAGTGATCCTCCCACATTGGCCTTTCAAAGTGCTGGGATTACAGGCATGAGCCACCGTATCTGGTATAGTTTTCTTTTAATGTGGATTTTATCTATTGCTATTTACCAAATTTTTTTAAAAGCTGAAAATAATTTCTTATTAATTCATTTAATAAAAGTCAAAGTGATATGTTAACCTAAATTTTTTTTTTTTTTTTTTTTTTTTTTGAGATGTAGTCTTGCTCTGTCTCCCAGGCTGGAGTGCAATGGCATGATCTTGGCTCCCTGCAACCTCCACCTCCCAGGTTCAAGTGATTCTCCTGCCTCAGCCTCCTGAGTAGTTGGGATTACAGGCACTCGCCACCACACCCAGCTAATTTTTTGTATTTTTACTAGAGACAGGGTTTCATCAGGTTGGCCATGCTGGTCTCAAACGCCTGACCTCAGGCAATCCGCCTGCCTCGGCCTCCCAAAGTGCTGGGATTACAGGCGTGAGCCACCGTACCCAGCCCTAAATAACATTTTTATAGAAAAAGACTGTATTTTCCAAAACAAAAATAACTTAGAAGAGTAGCACTGTTTTACATTATTGCAATCTTTTAAATGTCTGGATTAAGAAAGGATAACTGCATTCTCATAACTGTTTCTGCATTCAGTCTGCAATTTCTTATATCAAGTAGTCTAGAAACTTCATTACAAACATTTAAGTGAATGATAGGAAAAAGGAACATTTTTAGTAATATAATGAAAACTGCTGTAACTTTGTTGTGCCCTGAAAGAGCCTTGGAGACCCCCACTCCCCACCACAAGGGTCCAAAATCTTCACTTTCTAGAACCACTGGCAAAGACAGTTAGCAAAAGGGCTTTCCCTTTTCCCAGTACGGATTTAAGAAACTTTGGAACAATGCAGTTAAAAAAAAAAAAAAAAAAAAATTCCGGCCGGGTGCAGTGTCTCATGCCTGTAATCCTAGCACTTCGAGAGGATGAGGTAGGTAGATCACTTGAGGTTAGAAGTTAGAGACCAGCCTGGCCAACAAGGTGAAACCTTGTCTCTACTAAAATACAAAAATTGGCTGGGTGTGGAGGCGTATGCTTATAATCCCAGCTACTCAGGAGATCGCGCCACTGCACTTCAGCCTGGGCAACAGAGCGAAACTCCATCTCAGAAAAAAGAAAAAAATCAATTCATTCAACAAATATTGACTACATTGCAACTACTATAAGGTTTTAAGGATATTTGGAAGCTGGATAAATAAAATATTGAAGAATGTTTACAGTTGAGATACTTCTGTTTCAAAACGTTATTTCATTTCTGGAATCTGCTTCAGAAACTTTTTTTTTTTTTGAGACGGAGTCTTGCTCTGTCACCAGGCTGGAGTGCAGTGGCATGATCTCGGCTCACTGCAACCTCCACCTCCTGGATTCAAATGATTCTCCTGCCTCAGCCTCCTGAGTAGCTGGGACTAAAGGCACGCACCACCACACGTGGCTAATTTTTTTTTTTTTTTTTAAGCAGAGATGGGGTTTCACCATGTTGGCCAGGATGGTCTCGATCTCCTGACCTCATGATCCACCCACCTCAGCCTCCCAAGGAGCTGGGATTACAGGCGTGAGCCACCGTGACCAGCATTCAAAAACTTTAAAACTCCGGCACTTCTGCTAAGTGGGCTTAAAAATATTTGAAATAACCACTGCTCAGTGAAATAAAAGAGGATACAAACAAATGGAAGAACATACCATGCTCATGGATAGGAAGAATCAATATCGTGAAAATGGCCATACTGCCCAAGGTAATTTATAGATTCAATGCCATCCCCATCAAGCTACCAATGAGTTTCTTCACAGAATTGGAAAAAACTGCTTTAAAGTTCATATGGAACCAAAAAAGAGCCTGCATCTCCAAGACAATCCTAAGTCAAAAGAACAAAGCTGGAGGCATCACGCTACCTGACTTCAAACTATACTACAAGGCTACAGTAATCAAAACAGCATGGTACTGGTACCAAAACAGAGATATAGACCAATGGAACAGAACAGAGTCCTCAGAAATAATACCACACATCTACAGCCATCTGATCTTTGACAAACCTGAGAGAAACAAGAAATGGGGAAAGGATTCCCTATTTAATAAATGGTGCTGGGAAAATTGCCTAGCCATAAGTAGAAAGTTGAAACTGGATCCTTTCCTTACTCCTTATACGAAAATTAATTCAAGATGGATTAGAGACTTAAATGTTAGACCTAATACCATAAAAACCCTAGAGGAAAACCTAGGTAGTACCATTCAGGACATAGGCATGGGCAAAGACTTCATGTCCAAGAGGTACAAGGAGGAGCTGGTACCATTCCTTCTGAAACTATTCCAATCAATAGAAAAAGAGGGAATCCTCCCTAACTCATTTTATGAGGCCAACATCATCCTGATACCAAAGCCTGGCAGAGACACAACAAAAAAAGAGAATTTTAGACCAATATCCCTGATGAACATCGATGCAAAAATCCTCAATAAAATACTGGCAAACCGGATTCAGCAGCACATCAAAAAGCTTATCCACCATGATCAAGTGGGCTTCATCCCTGGGATGCAAGGCTGGTTCAACATTCGCAAATCAATAAACATAATCCAGCATATAAACAGAACCAAAGACAAGAACCACATCATTATCTCAATAGATGCAGAAAAGGCTTTTGACAAAATTCAACAGCCCTTCATGCTAAAAACGCTCAATAAATTCGGTATTGATGGAACGTACCTCAAAATCATAAGAGCTATTTATGACAAACCCACAGCCAATATCATACTGAATGGGCAAAAACTGGAAAAATTCCCTTTGAAAACTGGCACAAGACAGGGATGCCCTCTCTCACCACTCCTATTCAACATAGTGTTGGAAGTTCTGGCTAGGGCAATCAGGCAAGAGAAAGAAATCAAGGGGATTCAGTTAGGAAAAGAAGAAGTCAAATTGTCCCTGTTTGCAGACGACATGATTGTATATTTAGAAAACCCCATTGTCTCAGCCCAAAATCTCCTTAAGCTGATAAGCAACTTCAGCAAAGTCTCAGGATACAAAATTAATGTGCAAAAATCACAAGCATTCTTATACACCAGTGACAGTCAAACAGAGAGCCAAATCAGGAATGAACTTCCATTCACAATTGCTTCAAAGAGAATAAAATACCTAGGAATCCAACTTACAAGGGATGTAAAGGACCTCTTCAAGGAGAACTACAAACCACTGCTCAGTGAAATCAAAGAGGACACAAACAAATGGAAGAACATACCATGCTCATGGATAGGAAGAATCAATATCGTGAAAATGGCCATACTGCCCAAGGTAATTTATAGATTCAATGCCATCCCCATCAAGCTACCAATGAGCTTCTTCACAGAATTGGAAAAAACTGCTTTAAAGTTCATATGGAACCAAAAAAGAGCCCGCATCTCCAAGACAATCCTAAGTCAAAAGAACAAAGCTGGAGGCATCACGCTACCTGACTTCAAACTATACTACAAGGCTACAGTAACCAAAACAGCATGGTACTGGTACCAAAACAGAGATATAGACCAATGGAACAGAACAGAGTCCTCAGAAATAATACCACACATCTACAGCCATCTGATCTTTGACAAACCTGAGAGAAACAAGAAATGGGGAAAGGATTCCCTATTTAATAAATGGTGCTGGGAAAATTGGCTAGCCATAAGTAGAAAGCTGAAACTGGATCCTTTCCTTACTCCTTATACGAAAATTAATTCAAGATGGATTAGAGACTTAAATGTTAGACCTAATACCATAAAAATCCTAGAGGAAAACCTAGGTAGTACCATTCAGGACATAGGCATGGGCAAAGACTTCATGTCTAAAACACCAAAAGCAACGGCAGCAAAAGCCAAAATTGACAAATGGGATCTCATCAAACTAAAGAGCTTCTGCACAGCAAAAGAAACTACCATCAGAGTGAACAGGCAACCTACAGAATGGGAGAAAATTTTTGCAATCTACTCATCTGACAAAGGGCTAATATCCAGAACCTACAAAGAACTCAAACAAATTTACAAGAAAAAAACAAACAACCCCATCCAAAAGTGGGCAAAGGATATGAACAGACATTTCTCAAAAGAAGACATTCATACAGCCAACAGACACATGAAAAAATGCTCAGCATCACTGGCCATCAGAGAAATGCAAATCAAAACCACAATGAGATACCATCTCACACCAGTTAGAATGGCGATCATTAAAAAGTCAGGAAACAACAGGTGCTGGAGAGGATGTGGAGAAATAGGAACACTTTTACACTGTTGGTGGGATTGTAAACTAGTTCAACCATTATGGAAAACAGTATGGCGATTCCTCAAGGATCTAGAACTAGATGTACCATATGACCCAGCCATCCCATTACTGGGTATATACCCAAAGGATTATAAATTATGCTGCTATAAGGACACCTGCACACGTATGTTTATTGCAGCACTATTCACAATAGCAAAGACTTGGAATCAACCCAAATGTCCATCAGTGACAGATTGGATTAAGAAAATGTGGCACATATACACCATGGAATACTATGCAGCCATAAAAAAGGATGAGTTTGTATCCTTTGTAGGGACATGGATGCAGCTGGAAACCATCATTCTTAGCAAACTATCACAAGAACAGAAAACCAAACACCGCATGTTCTCACTCGTAGGTGGGAACTGAACAATGAGATCACTTGGACTCGGGAAGGGGAACATCACACACCGGGGCCTATCATGGGGAGGGGGGAGGGGGGAGGGATTGCATTGGGAGTTATACCTGATGTAAATGACGAGTTAATGGGTGCAGCACACCAACATGGCACAAGTATACATATGTAGCAAACCTGCACGTTGTGCACATGTACCCTACAACTTGAAGTTTAATAATAATAAATAAATTAAAAAAGAAAAAAAAAAAAAAAAAAGACTTCATGTCTAAAACACCAAAAGCAACGGCAGCAAAAGCCAAAATTGACAAATGGGATCTAATTAAACTAAAGAGCTTCTGCACAGCAAAAGAAACTACCATCAGAGTGAACAGGCAACCTACAGAATGGGAGAAAATTTTTGCAATCTACTCATCTGACAAAGGGCTAATATCCAGAACCTACAAAGAACTCAAACAAATTTACAAGAAAAAAACAAACAGCCCTGTCAAAAAGTGGGCAAAGGATATGAACAGACATTTCTCAAAAGAAGACATTCATACAGCCAACAGACACATGAAAAAATGCTCAGCATCACTGGCCATCAGAGAAATGCAAATCAAAACCACAATGAGATACCATCTCACACCAGTTAGAATGGCAATCATTAAAAAGTCAGGAAACAACAGGTGCTGGAGAGGATGTGGAGAAATAGGAACACTTTTACACTGTTGGTGGGACTGTAAACTAGTTCAACCATTATGGAAAACAGTATGGCGATTCCTCAAGGATCTAGAACTAGATGTACCATACGACCCAGACATCCCATTACTGGGTATATACCCAAAGGATTATAAATCATGCTGCTATAAAGACACATGCACACGTATGTTTATTGCGGCACTATCCACAACAGCAAAGACTTGGAATCAACCCAAATGTCCATCAGTGACAGACTGGATTAAGAAAATGTGGCACATATACACCATGGAATACTATGCAGCCATAAAAAAGGATGAGTTTGTGTCCTTTGTAGGGACATGGATGCAGCTGGAAACCATCATTCTTAGCAAACTATCACAAGAACAGAAAACCAAACACCGCATGTTCTCACTCATAGGTGGGAACTGAACAATGAGATCACTTGGACTCGGGAAGGGAAACATCACACACCGGGGCCTATCATGGGGAGGGGGGAGGGGGGAGGGATTGCATTGGGAGTTATACCTGATGTAAATGACGAGTTGATGGGTGCTGACGAGTTGATGGGTGCAGCACACCAACATGGCACAAGTATACATATGTAACAAACCTGCACATTATGCACATGTACCCTAGAACTTAAAGTATAATAATAAAAAAAAATTTGAAATAAATAAGATAGTTTGAAACAAATATGACCTTATTTTAATAAGATAGAATTCAAAAATTTCAACCAACACATTCATCTTTAGTAGTTCACCTGACTGCCTAAAAGTTCGATATGATTTTTCACATTCTCTTAACATTTAAATCTGAGAGTAAATACTGGGATTTAGTCACACAACTCTCAGAATCTCACCCTAAGTTGATGCAATTTGATTTTATCACAATGAAAATGATGCCCGCAAACAAGGGAGAAAATGTTTGCCCTCCAGAGGTGATAAGATTTATTCCACAGTCTTAAAAATACTATTATTTCTCAGTTGTGTACTATTAATTAAAACTTTAGTTGTAGGCCAGGCGTGGTGGCTCACATCTGTAATCCCCGCACTTTGGGAGGCCAAGGCGGGCGGATCACAAGTTCAGGAGATCGAGACCATCCTGGTTAACACGGTGAAACCTCGTCTCTACTAAAAATACAAAAACTTAGCCGGGCATGGCAGCGGGCGCCTGTAGTCCCAGCTACTCGGGAGGCTGAGGCAGAAGAATGGCGTGAACCCAGGAGGCGGAGCTTGCAGTGAGCTGAGATCCGGCCACTGCACTCCAGCCTGGGCGACAGAGCAAGACTCTGTCTCAAAAAAAAAAAAACAAAAAAACTTTAGTTGTAATGTATATGAAGATTCAAGACCTTCAAAGTTATATATGAAATACTTGATAAGTTTAATATACATAAATCAATAGAAAGTATCTAAAATTTACCTATAAAGTTTAATTCCTGAAATTTGCCTATCCCCATTTCAACAGAAGCAGAACTGAGGCTGGTCTTAAAGAGGCCAATCACTTAAAACTCTTCCTGCACGACCGTTATTATAATGCACCCTATACCTAGTTTCACGTTCGAATTCAGACAAAAACAGCCATCACAAAGTTCTCTCTGCATATCTAGAATGCCATTCTGAAGCCTAGTATAAAGGAGCACCATATCTTACAGCTTAGTCAGAGATGAGGGTGACTCAACAGCTGGGTATTTAACCTGCTGTTAGACCTCTCCAACTAAAATTAGCCTAGCATCTTAGAAGCAGGTCAGTACAAGTCTAAGACAAGAGCTCTAGGACTAGTCATATACCATTTTTAGTTACAAATCTTTAAAAAAATCCAATGACTTGGTTTCCTATTTTAAGTTTAATAATTTGATGTGGCCGGGCACAGTGGCTCACGCCTGTAATCCGAGCACTTTGGGAGGCCGAGGCAGGCGGATCACCTGAGCTCAGAAGTTGGAGACCAGCCTGGGCAACATAGTGAAATCCTGTCTCTACTAAAAATACAAAAAAATTAGCTGGGCGTGGTGGCGGGCGCCTGTAATCCCAGAAATCCCAGTTACTCAGAAGTTCAATGGCTTGAACCCAGAAGGCAGAGGTTGCAGTGAGCCAAGATTACACCACTGCACTCCAGGCTGGATGACAGAGTGGAACTGTCTCAAAATGATAATATTAATAATAAAATCTGACGTAATTATCTGATATTACTATTTAATTTTGCTAATATTTCCATAACTTCAGATTTTTCATTTTTGATCTTTTAGATTACTTATCTATAGTCTATGATTGCCACTTAACAAATCTGGCTCTACACAATAAAAAGGTTAGGGTGCTCTTGTTTTACAAGAGGTTTTACTTGTTTTGACTTTAATAAGTTAAAATCATATGTACACAATTTTAAAGCGATTTTCACAACGGATTTCTAAAATTTAGAATTCGTTGTCAAGCTTCAAGAATGCAGTACATTTTCTGTTTCTCAGTTTATTACCATAACTGAATTAACAGGAATGCTTACAGAATCTTCACATTTGAAAGCAAAAAGGAACTGATGAAAAATTATCTCTGAACCAGGCTTCTAGCTGACTAAGATGATGTCATTTTAGGCAGCTGGATTGCCTTACTATAGGCCTGTTTTGCAGTGTTCAGCACAGTCCTGAGGAAGGAAGGATGAAACAGAAAGGCCGACCTTAACCTAGGGATAAAGTCACTATTCTTTGCTCACCTTTATCTCTAAGAATAACTTAGATTTCATGCAACGAGTGCTGGAACAGATGGATGCGAAGTCATTGAAATTAAGTGAAAAGTGAGAGTAGATCATGGTCATTAGGACCTAAAGGAGATGGTCTGAACAACAGAGAGATTAATGCAATACATGGTGAATACTGCACAGATCAGAGCTACCTACTGTCCTTCCTAAAGGATTAACTAGGACTCCTGCAGTGTGGAGCTCTCTAAGGAGCAGAGAGGCTTCAAGGCGGTGAGCACACATCTTCTACTAACATCTCTCCACATTCCAAAAAGGATCCAAAGCTGTCCTATTACTGGTAATTTTGTTGTTTGGGGAGGGGAAAGAAGCTCATCCTGACTGTAATAGAAATCTCCTGGGCTCTCTATTGAGAAAGGTTCTGTCTCAGAACTTGAACCTCTCCAGCTGGATTAGGAGGCTAGTGGTAGCAGTAGGCGGTTTGGTGAGACCTCGAGTTCTCTACTAGAATGTAGGTTTGAACTTTTGATAAAAATTGTTGATCTTGAATGTAAGTCTGGAGCAAGGCTCTTTTTAATGGGCTGTATGTTATCTGGAACACTGCAGACAAGGATTTCTGATCACCAAAACACGGGTTTGGGGAAAACTGTGCAAAAAATACTTCACAACAAGAGAAGACAAAAAACGAAGCAGAGGTGGACTGAATAACAGAAGTGCCCTTCTGCAAATATGACTGTGTTGCTTTTCATGGCTCTGAACTTTCCAGACTAACTTCCTTTCAAACCACACCTACATTTTCAGAATAAATATAACAATTTGTTTGTGCTTTGCTTTAGCTATTTCCACAGCCTGATTTAACTTTGTTTGTAAATGATCCGAGATGCTTTTGACTGCTTACCATCAGAGGGACAGAATTTCTAGGAAGGGAGTTGAGTTTCTGGTTCCTTCCTGCTCTGTGATAATAACACATAATATCTCCAGGGTTCTCTGACATGTATGTTATTTTCCCATCTGTTTCCTTTTGGATTGCTCTAAGCATAGTAAAATACCTGTACTGCATAGGACTGCATTCTTCCCCTTTCCTAAAGCAGGTTTTTTTCCTGCTGAGAAAGATTACACTTTATCCTAAAACATACAATCAGATCTGAAATTTACTACAGTAAAATGGGCAATTTATGCTAAATTTCAAATTCTGGCTGAACACTGTGCTGTATCAACATGATACAACAGCAGATTATAGCCCAGACAATGAGAACATACCACATTTTATGCAATCAATGTGTTTTGAAGAGTTGTATATAAACCAAATTTTTCTGAAGATTATAAAGCACAAGGCAAACCAACCAACCAACCTTTAAAGGATCTGTGTGGTTTTTAAAACAATCACTTCCTTAATTTATTTACCTTGCAATTTATTATTATTATATATGGTGTTTTCTGAAAGAGGAAAATTCCTCCTAAGCTACCAAGCAAAGCAAATAATACCAAAGAACTCTGTGTCCCCTGAGGCGATTTTCTCCTTTAAGCAAAATTTAGATTGGCACAGCTCCAAAGGAAAACAGATACTTCAGTGTATTTGTAGAGACCAAATCCCTTAAGTCACCAGAAGTCAAGACACCCAATCTATGATTTATTAGAAGATGTGAGCAGAATAAACAGGGTAAGGCAGACCATTAAAAGGCTATGTTACTGTGAAAGGCATTTCCTAGGCACTCAAAATCTTGTGTTTATGTGTGTTGGGAGTGGCAGGGTTGGGGGAAGAGGGTACATCTTTGGATAAATAGATCGAGATGTCAAGCAAGAATATACATTTTAATAAATATTTAACTGCCTCTTTCTGTTGACATTCTGAGGATTATGTTTATAAAGTAAATTTGAAATAGAAATTGGATATTTACCTAAGATACTGAAAAAGTCTAGGAATCAAAAGGAGAAAATAATGAGACTTCTGAATGGTGAAAGCAGTATCAAGGGGCCCAGGAATAAATAACAGAGCTTACAGTCTCTCTTCACCTCTTGTTTACATTTGACAATGTAACTTTACAACCAGCTTTGTGGAGACCAGACACACCTGTGTATTCTCAGTAAACTGAAAAACCAGCCAAGTGAGTTGGCTCACACCTGTAATCCCAGCACTTCAGGAGGCCAAGGCGGGCGGATTGCCTGAGCTCAGGAGTTCAAGACCAGCCTGGGCAACACAGTGAAACCCTGTCTTTACTAAAATACAAAAAAATTAGCCGGGTGTGGTGGTGTGTGCCTGTAGTCCCAGCTACTTGGGAGGTTGAGGCAGGAGAATTCTTGAACCCGGGAGGCAGAGGTTGCAGTGAGCCGAGATTGCACCACTGCACTCCAGCCCTGGCGACAGAGCGAGACTGTGTCTCCAAAAAAAAAAAAAAGAAAGAAAGAAAAACCATGTTCGTGGATTTTAAAAATATGGGCAATGTTTCTTATTTCACATTTACCAATAGAAAACAATGTTATTCTAAGATCAGTACTTTCATTTCAACTACCTCTTTCTTAAATTCCAGTTTCAAGGGACAATATAAACTTCCAAAACTCAAAGGTCTTTTCATATAAATTAAAAAGAAGGACAAAAACCATTTTATTTACCCATTTTTGCTTAGGGTTCATCAGCTATTTTGTTTTTTAAAAAGGGGAGGAAAGGTTTCACCTCTCTTCGAGGAATAAGACTACAAACAACTGTCAATACAGTAGCAATGAACATCCTTACCACTCAGATTGTTATTTCTAAATAATATTTCCCACTAAAATGAAAGATGGCTCCTTAGAAAAACAGCTGACTCTATGTCTGGGGCAGGAAACAAACGATATAAGCCTGAAATATTTTTTTTCTTATCAGAAAGCAAGGCAGCTATCAAAGACAGTGAAGTTACTGCCTACAAAAATTACAACTAAAAAAAAAAAAAAATTACCAAAGAAACCAACAAAGGTCTTGTCAGATGGACACAGAAGCCAACCCAGAGGGGCTTACTCTGACCAAAGAGGGGGAAAGATACTGTAATAGATTTAAACAAATCCAATTCATGGGCTCATATATCACCTTTGTAGGATGCTAGGGAACCAACATATAGATCATTTTGTAAGGAGGTACTAGGAAGTTCTTCTTTATTTCTTGAGACGAGTTTTGCTCTTTTTTTTTTCTTTTTTGAGACAGAGTCCTGCTCTGTCGCTCAGGCTGGAGTGCAGTGGTGTGATCTCAGCTCACAGCAACCTCCACTTCCTGAGTTCAAGCAATTCTCCTGCCTCAGCCTAGTTGAGCATAGTTGATATTACAGGCACCCACCACCATACCCAGCTAATTTTTGCATTTTTAGTAGAGACGGAGTTTCACCATGTTGGCCAACTGGTCTCAAACTCCTGGCTGGCTTCAAGTGATACACTTGCCTCTGCCTCCCAAAGTGCTGGGATTACAGGTGTGAGCCACTGTACCCGGTCGGAAGCTCTTCTTTATAGATTTTCAGCTAATAAATGTAGAAGGAATGACAGAATTGAAAGACTACTGTTTTGTAGCACCTAAAGAAATAAGGATGAAGACAATGATCAACACTAAACCATTAGGTGAAAGATGGTCAGGCGACTTTATAACGGATGTGTCAGATTATCAATGACTAAACCCAAGAATCAATCTCAACATCACAGAAAGAAGAGAATCAGAGAGCAGATGCTGTCTGACTGATGTCATAGGAAGTACCTGTGGTTTGTGTGCCTATGAATTTTGTGCTAAAAAACTGAAACATAAATCTGGCCACACTTCTGTAAATAACCATCAGTCCACAGGAAATTCAGGAGTAAAAGAACACGTGGAATGATACCCCAGGAATACAACCGGAAATATCCAGATGGTAGAATACTCTACAGAACAAATGACCAGGTTCCTTGAAAAATAAATGGCAAGAAAAAATGGGGGAGGGAAAAGGAAATTCAGAGTAAAATGACTTAAAAGACATATAAAACAAAGGCAGTATGTAGAACTTTGGGATCCAATTACTAAATACCATTTTGGATCCAATTACTAAATGACATTTACAAGACAATCGAGAAAATGTAAATATGAACTAAACATTTGATGATAATTAAGAAATTATTATTTATGCATAATAGTACTGTGGTTTAGAGGCAAAAAAGACTCCCACTGTTTTAGAGACACATACTGAGTTATTTAAAAGATGAAATGAGTGCTTGCTTTGGCAACACATATACTAAACACTGGAATGATATGAAGATTAGCATGGCCCCTGAACAAGGATAACATGCAAATTCATGAAGTGTCCCATATTTTTTGTAGAAATCAGTTCAAGTAATCTACTGTACAACATGGTTTTTGTTTTGTTTTTTTGAGACGGAGTCTCGCTCTGTCACCCAGGCTAGAGTGCAGTGGGGTGCTTTCGGCTCACTGCAACCTCTGCCTCCCGGGTTCAAGAGATTCTCTTGCCTCAGCCTCCTAAGTAGCTGGGATTACAGGCATGCGCTACCACACCTGGCTAATTTTTGTGTTTTTTGGTAGAGATGGGGGTTTCACTATGTTGGCCAGGCTGGTATCGAACTCTTGACCTCAGGTGATCCACCCACCTTGGTCTCCCAAAATGCTGGGATTACAGGTGTGAGCCACGCCACCATGCCTGGCCCAACATAGTGACTATAGTTACTAACAATGTATTATATACTTTGTTAAAAATCACTAAAGAGAGTAGAGATTAAAGCGTTCTCACCATAAAAAATAAGCATGTGAGGTATGCATATATTAGCTCGATTCATCCATTATACAATGTGCAGTATACATATTTCAAAACACCATGTTGTACACTACAAATACGCAATTTTTGTTCGTTAAAAAGCTATGTTCTTAAAAAGAATAAAGATAAAATGGTATAGCTTGGATTTGCTTTAAAATTATAGGAGGCCGAGAACAGTGGCTCATGCCTGTAATCCCAGCACTTTCGGAAGTCAAGGTGGGAGAATCTCTTGAGGCTGGGGGTTCAAGACCAGCCTGGGTAACATAGCAAGACCCCATCTCCGAAAAAAAACATTTAATTAGCCAGGCATGCTAGTGACGTCTGAAGTCACAGCTACTCAAGAGGCTGAGGTGGGAGGATCACCTGAGACCCAAGGAGGCTGAGGCTGCAGTAAGCTATAATCACACCACTGTACTCCAGCCTGGGCAATGGGGTGAGACCCTGTCTCACAACGAATAAAAATAAACTGAAACATTGATATGGTGGTTTATAGATGAAACCAAGTTGGGCACATGGTAAATGTTGAGGCTGAATGATGGGAATCAAGGGTTCATTATATTATTCTACTTGTAGGCATGTTTGAAAATTTCCATAATAAAAAGTTTTAGAAATGGGATTTTTCACCTGAAAATATTTCTTATTTATCTTCATATATAAGTTTCTTAGCTCTTTGCTAGTTGGTTGATTTAAGCATAGCCTTACAGATTATGGCTGCCCTAGAGAACTGCTCTCATTCACCCACAAGAGTCACTCATCGAGAGTAGATGAGAACAAGCGCTTGGAGTCTGCTGAAAATATGTCTCACCATCATTTGCTTAGAAAATGCTAGAACTGGAAGCAACTTTGGGGTTTTCCAACTGAATTTTAAAGAGTCTCAGCCCATCTCCAAAAGAGCAACTCACATCTGCTCTTTACACTAGGGCAGGACGAGGTGAATGTTCTGAGGAAAGATGCCTCACAGTTTCCCAGAGTAATTCCTGGCAATAAGCTGGCAACTCAACTTGGCTTTGTGAAGGTAATTCTCATGAATCTACACTCACGCTGCCTTGTTTCTTCTTCCTAACATACTTGAAGTGACCCCATGGCCTAGCAGCTTATTAGTCCTGGATGAGGTTTTCAAATAGGAGCCCTGTTTGCTGGATAACCACTCTAGTCTCCTCCTGCCAGGTTGGCACTCCCTCTCATTTGTTACGTCTCCAAAAGCACTTTTGTGGGAGAGATGGATGTCACATGTAATGAGAGTGGTCTGCTGGTTTTTAGTCCTCTGCTTCAGCTGCTGCCATTCAACTTGCCAATCTGTTCCAGGTGTCCAATCTCCACTAGCCTCTGATGACAGACACCTGCCAAGGCAGGACTGCCAACAGTCCGCCTACACCACAGCACAGTGGGGCCTTGGCTGACCTCCATGCCTTTTAGAGTACCAAGCATCCTCTTCCTTTACTATTCCTCTGCAAGCTCCTCATTGCCTGCTCCTTGGTCCCTCGTTCTCTTTTCTCTCTTGGGAGAGCTGAGATAGGCTTGTGTCCAGCTTGTGAAAGAGGTGGGCCCCACAGCAGAGCTGCTTGTGCTTCTAGTGATGCTACTCATTCTTTTTATTGCAACCCTCTACTTTCCAGGACAAGTACTCTAGGCAGGGAGTGGGCAAATAAAAGGAAAGCACAGGCTCCCATTGTTCTGGGAACTACTGTTCCCTCCAGCCCCCAGCCCTCACCACAAATCTGGCTCATTCTGGGCAGGGCTCTTGCTCTTTCCCTTACTGCTCCTGGGTTCTCTGAAAATCAAAGGTGTAGCTTAAGTGCTCCTGGTCACTACATGATGAGGAATTACCCCAAATATTTCCTGATAGACAAGGATGTTTTTCTACCCAGGGCACCAGAGGATATCTGGGTGGGGTGACTTGTTACTAACTCTATTCCCCGATCTAATGAATTCTGAGCCCAGATCATCTATCCCATATCTTTAGGAAGTGAGATTTTGTTTGGATTTGGTTTTTTTTCAGACAGAGTCTCGCTTTGCCACCCAGGCTGGCGTACAATGGCATGATCTTGGCTCACTGCAACCTCAGCCTCCTGAGCAGCTGGGACTACAGGCAAGTGCCACCACACTCAGCTAATTTTTGTATTTGTAGTAGAAATGGGGTTTTGTCACATTGGCCAGGCTAGTCTCGAACTCCTGGCCTCAAGTGATCCACCCGCCTCGGCCTCTCAAAGTACTGGGATTACAGGCATGAGTCACCGTGCCTGTCCTAGGGAATGAGGTTTTAAAACCAAGGTGGTTTTATTCTAGTGATTAAATGTTTTCATGTTAAATAATTTTTATTTACCGCTAACAATATTTTCTCAACATAATCTTACTTCCTGGAAGGTATTTTCTTAGCTTACGTTTTTTCAGGCTCTTTGTTTACCTTCAATTCCTCGTTGAATTCCTTGTGTAAATGATTCGTGTGCAGTGACAACTGTTATATTACACTCCCCTTCCCTGCAGCTAAGAACTAGAATCTAAAGCAATCAGAAGGGTGAATCAACTAAGCAATCACCTGGGGTCCTAATCTACCATCTCAACAAAATAAACCTCTCAGGTTCTTAGCCACATTTACTACAGAAGGCTTTATTCAAGCTAATCAAGTGCAAGTATAGAATCAGATGAAAAAAAGTCCCTATCATATTTCTGTTATAAAAGATCCTTCCCTATCTCAAACTTGTAAAGGTATTTTACATTTTCTTCCAAAGTATTTAAGTTTTGAACTTCCACATTTAAGTGTTTGATTCATCTAGAACCTGTATTTACGTTTATGAAACAGAGATCCATTTTCTTTTTTTCTTCCATATTAAATGATTATCCAAGCACAATTTACCAAACCATCTATTCTTTCCGTTGCTCATCTGCTATGCTATAGCTCTATTACATATACCAGGACAATGAATTTTCCTTTTCAATAAATTTTCTCTCTTTCAGAAAGTTTTATTATTACATTCTTTTTTTTCCCCAAGACTTATTCCTAGGTATGTGACTTTTTAAAAGCTACCGTAAATATATTCTCCCTCTTTTAATTGTAGTTTCTGTCTGTTGATGGTCCACGGAAATGTAATTGGCTGATTTATACACAGCAGCCTAGCCAACCTTTCTTACTCTAATAACTTCTACAAGTTTTCTATGGAGACAATGTCATCTAAGTTTTATGTGTATGTGTCTGGGTGTGGCCTCCAAATACTACTGAATAAAAAAGATGACAGCAGGCACCTTATTCCTGATAAGAACTGTTTTAATACGCTATTATCAAGTAGTTTAAGTTTTAACCAGATTAAGTTTTCTTTTATTTGTGATTTGTTAATGTATGTATCGATCATTTTGAATAACTGTTTAATTTTGTTGAAATGTTTAAAATCTATTAGGTTGACCATATGGTTTACTCCTTTAATCTATTCATGTTAATATAATGAATAACATTTACAGAATCATAACATGGATCCAACATTTTCAGATTCTGACTAATTTGCTTTTTGTTATTATCATTTACACTGTATCTGGAGGCAAGGTTGAAGTAAATATCAGTATCTTTACCACATATAATAAGTTTGGTAATACTGCTAACAAGTGAGAAGCTTAGAGTTCAAGATAAACATAATAAATTAGGCCCAATTGCTGAGAATTGCTCCATGGAATGTGGCCAAGATGGCAATAAGCTCTGTAAATACAAATCTGACTACAGTACGGTGTCGGCTAATTTTCCACAAAGCAACTAGATATTTTCTGGAAAAAAGTACCACAGAAATGAAGGTGGTGAGATTTTAACAGCTTCCACATTAAACTTCTGTTGCACAAATGGTTCTACGGCTAAAAAAGAAAATAATGGTTGAAAATGCTTGTTCTATTTTATAAGGAAAAGTTAAGCTGGGATTTAATACTTTCTATGTGAACTACAATTTATAATATGCTCTTTTCTCATTTAAAAAAACACACATGTCTCTCTTTAAAAAATAGTTTACAATCCATATGTTTCCCATGTCTCCCTAAATTTATATATTTTCCAGGGGGTACTACTGGTGGTATGGGGTGAGGGAGAAATGCAAGGTTTCTATGGGAAAGTTAAATAAATAGTAAGAAAATTATTTTTTTAATAGTAAGGAAAATAGAAATCTAAGACAAGGTCAAATACAATTTTCACATGAATCTTAAAGATAAAACACAAGACTTCAAATAAATTTTTTGGTCACTTCGGGCTGATCCCCCAGGTCATGTAGCAACATATGCCTGTTTGTCTAAAACATAACCCAAACTACTATGAATATAAATTATTCTTGCTATCAATATAAAAACTTGTCTATTATAATCACAGATTATTTATTATGCAATGTAGGGTGCAGGCAAGAGGGATTTGATAGCACTCAATACTCTTGCTTCCTATTCTAAAATTAAACTTTTAAATTATCTGTAGCATATGCTCTATTTATTTGATTAGGGAAGAACTTTAAGAAAAAAGGTTTTAAAAATCTCCTATGAAAGCTACTTTTTAAAAACAGGAAATTATGTTTTCCCACATATTACACTCCTGACAATTTCCTAAGTTTTCCTCTTTCACTTTGAATAACTGAAGAACGTCATATTACATTTATAGGTTTAATAAGTTGCATCTCAGTTATCAGTTACACTTTTCTGGTTAGGTCACCTACTTGCATTTCTTTGTAGTCTTCCTTAGTGACCTGTCCTGATTGCATTTGTTTTTGAAAGTTTAATCTCATCTTAACTTTCACATTTGCACCATTCTGGGTTTGACTTTAGAACATGGAATATACGAATATGGTATAATATAATTCTGTCAAATGCAAAATAACTACCGTCATGACGATAGCACACATACAAAAGAACTACTGGGCCCTGACAAGCAATAAAGAAATCCCCTGTAGCTACAGCAGAGGACAGCATCTAAACACAATGCTTTTTCTGATATTAGTAATACTGAATATCTGCATGCTTCTTTGAACTTCCCAAAGATTTCACCTGTGTTCTCACCAGACTGGCATGGTGTATGTGTTAAATAGTTAAAGACTGTCTTCTCTTTAGAGATTGGTAGGTCTGCCACGTTTACTGGTAAGTATTTCATGTCTTAAATAGAATTTTGAACTCCAAAGAAACTGACAGTAAACTACAGAGGGAGTCAAGAAAGACATTCACTGCTGGACACAGAATTTGCGATTATAAGCATGTTGAGAGGACAACCTCTAACCCAACGAAAGAAAACTCTGTTTTGATCTAGTTGGTTACCTAAAACTCACTGATCTTTTAAAAATGAATACAAACTGAGACATTTTGCTAACAAAGAGAAAACATACACAAGCCAGTGAAGTGATGCATGCGTTTTTCTCCTAGAACAATAGTCAAAACCAGTTGTGGCCAGAATCATGGTACAGAATTGGAATCAGAGTTACACGACCTACAAATATTAAACAAAAAACTATTTTCCAGAAATTACCACTAATAACTCTTTACCCAAAAAGTAATTTTTACAATGATAACAGGATATATCTTTCACTGATCATTTTGTAAAATATTTTACTATACGAACACTAGCACACATATACACCGCTGTCTCTGTAAACTTGGGCTGAAATCAGAGAACTGTGGGTATCTATTACATCTCATTAATTTGGGACAATCTCTAGGACTAAGCCATCAAGGGGATAAAAACATACTCATGTTATTAGACAGTATAAAACGGGCGTGTTCAGCAAGTCCTGGGTATTAATAAATGTCTTTGTTTAAATTTAACTAAACTGCATCAATAGGCTGGCAATATCGCCACTCATTCTTAATAAAACCAACTGGAAGATCAAATGGCCAGAAACTAAAATAGCAATGGAAGGCAGACTCATAAAAGATGTATGATGAGAAAGGGTGCATAGGATCAGTTTCAACAGGTAGTTCTGAATAACCTTTCTAAATCACCAACTAAAGGATTTGTATGCCCCTCTAAGAACATGGTCGCTAAACCCAAGTTTTGTGCTCTGTTCCTACAATTACAGATGATTCTCTTAAATGGATAGAGGAAAAAGTATGTAAGTTAAACGCTTTCTTTGAGGTGATATAGCAATATAAATCCCCTACGTGGGGACAAATGAAGACAGGGCATACATTCCTTTATGAGTCCAAATGTACTTTATCGTAAAAAGGCAGCAGTGACAACTGTCAGAGGCAATCCTACCTATGTTTCTTGATGCCATTGGAGAGAGCGTCTCCGCCACCACAGTCTTTTTCTTCGGACATTCTGTGTCTTCTACTGCCCAAATGCTCTCCTTCCTCTTCAAAGGAGTGTGCTGTCACTGCTTCCAGTCTACTCAGGGACCGTTCGGACTCGGAATCTGTGGCAGAGCAGGTTCATAGTTAATGAATTGAACTTGGGTGTGAGGCTTCGGTAACAATGGATCCCTCCCTTCATGCCTCAGGCTTTGAAACCTAAGCAGCCTACTTTGTCCCTCAACAATCCGTCCGTTAACTACCTCCTCAGGGATTTCACAGAACCTCCACCCAATATAAGGCTGAAGTGGATTTATCAAACAGATGTACACTTATATAAGCTTACAAGTAAACAGATCTTACACAGTAAAAACATCTCCAAAGATTATCCAGTTCTTTATGAAATCATATTCAGTGGTTGCCCCCAAAATTTCCACCTCTTTCTTCCCTCACAAAGCATCTTAAGTATAACTTCCGAAAAATTTTTAATTTTTAAAACTCATGTATAATGAAAAAACTGTAGTAGCTGGTGTCCTTATGAGAAGTGTAAATTACATCCAATACTGTAGACATAAAAGCAAAGTAATTTTAAAATACTTTAAAAAGGTCGGGTCAGTGGCTCACACCTGTAATCCCAGCACCATGGAAGGCTGGGGTGGGAGGACTGATTGAGGACAGGAGTTCAAGACCAGCCTGGGCAAGATAGCAAGACCTCATCTCTACAAAAAGTTTAAAAAAAGAAAAAATAACAGTCAGGTATGGTGGTGTGCACCTGTAGTCCCAGCTACTGGGGAGGCTGAGGCAGGAAGACCGCTTGAGGACAGGAGTTGAGACTGCAGTAACCTATGATCCCACTACTGCACTCCAGCCTGGGCAGAGTGAGACCCTGTCTCTATACAAAAATAAATACAATATTTTTAAGAATACCTTTTCCAGGATGATAATATTTAAATTCTCAAGGACAAAGCCTGAAGCATCCCTATATTAATTGTCAGGCAGGCATTCTTAGGATGGAAAAGTCACATTTCCAGTTGGCTATATATTCAGAGTGGTGCCATCTGCCAGTCTGGGAGGAAGACAATGCATTTTTGTACATGAAAGTAGAGTTTCCAGGCACCTTTACATTCTTCATCTCTTTTGAGCATCACAAGGATGCTTTAGTGGAGGTAAGGTGGGACAATGTGATTATTAACAAGTGTACTAACGGTCTCTCATGGCTTGTGAGTGGGCAAGACATGATTTGAACCCAGGTTTTCTGACTCCTTGTTTAATGTTTTATGTATTTTGGCTCAAAACAGCAGTCACTCTGTCTCCATTAAACTTTAAATGGTGCTTGAGTCTTTTATTAAAATGGAAATTCACAATGACCTCCAACTTCCCATCTTAAGCAGAGGACAAGCCATTCCCTCATCCTCAGTTCTAGGAAAGGCTCTGATACACAGTCCAGCAAACTTCCTATTTCAACAAATTTATCAACAATCTGCTAAATCTGTATTACAGCTAAACTGGTCAGAAAAAAAAAAAAAAACGTTTTAGTGCTTTCTTTCCCCACTACTGCATTACATAATTCAGCAAAAATCACAGAACCGTACTGTTACCACATTAGGCTGACTCCGGAAAATGACAGTTGGACCAGCCCAGGTGCAGGTTAGATCATGCACCTTGAGCTCTCAACGCTGGACCCTATGAATGATCTAAGTTACCTGCAGAAAGGCTTTTAATGTTGGGAAAGTTTTGTTTTCTATAAATATAACTTTAGTAAAATTTCTGAAAATACAGTTTTGTTCTGTCCTATGCCTTATAACAAAGAAACAAGATTTTTTTTTTTTTTTTTTTTTTGAGATGAAGTCTCACTGTGTCGCCCAGGCTGGAGTGCAGTGGTGTACTCTCGGCTCACTGCAACCTCTGCCTCCCAAGTTCAAGCAATTCTCCTGCCGCAACCTCCTGAATAGCTGGGACTATAGGCGTGCACCACCACGCTCAGCTAATTTTTTGTATTTTTAGTAAAGACGGGGTTTCACCATGTTGGCCAGGCTGGTCTCAAACTCCTAACCTCAGGTGATCTGTCCACCTCAGCCTCCCAAAATGCTGGGATTATAGGCATGAGCCACTGCACCTGGCCAGAAATGGAATATTTTAATAATACATTTAAAGAGACATTTATTTTTCATTGTCAATTTTCACAGAAGGAAACAAACTATCAATGGAAAAAAATTAAAGACAACCTAAATAGTCAATAAGAGGGGGACAGTTGCCTGTCAGATGAAATAAGTTGTTAACATTATGTTTACAAGAACAACTTAATGAAATAGAAGATTGTTTTTAACATACATAATGCTAAGACAAAAAAAACCAGGACAATGCTTTGCAACCCTAAAATACAAGCAAAGAAATAATTTCTATGCATTGAAGAAAGGCCAGTCTGGTTCAAGTAAGCAGATGTCTGAAAAAATGGGAGCAATACAATGACAGAAGTTTGTTGAAGGCACGTGTGGAAAGAGATCAGTCAGTTTTCTGGAATAGGCACAGGGCTGTCAAGAAAGGCTGCAAAGGAGAGATGGCACAATGGAAAATTGTGAAACCAGTGGAATTGGTGCTCGGCAGAGGTGAGAGAGGTGCTCCAGGAGGCGGCGGAACAAGACCTACATCAGGGATTTTAACAGCTGTCTTGGGGTGGTGGGGTGAGGGGTGAGCGTGGTTCCACTCCAACATTTTGAAGTTTGTTTCACTTGAGAAAAATAAAAAATGTAAAAAGTCTAAATAATTTCATCTGTACTGGTATTATTTAAGATACCGTATTAGTTGATGATTTAGAAGTCATGAAAACAAAGCAACGAAGCAAAAGACCTCAAAAGCATTTATGCACAGGATAGTGTGCTTGCAATTTAAGAGACATCAATCATAAGGCAGGGATGTGCCCACCTAAAAATAATTCTTTTAGCAAAAGCAGACACAAACATTAAACAAGAAACAGTAAGAGCTTCTATGAAGCAAAGACGGACTTCACAGAACAAGATTTCAACTCAGTGACTACACAGGCTTAAGATCTGCGACCCACAAACTCATCAGTCACACTGAGAACCTCTGCGTGAGACCAATGCCCTGACCCCTAGGGATGCTCCAACAGATGACAGTGCAGACTCCTGTCCTATGATTAGCAGCCCCTCACTCACCCGCTCTGCACCCCCTCTTTGTCCTCACTCTTCTGTTTCCCTGTGCCTCTACTTCTTTCTTCCCCCTCCCCCGAACCCCCTCTTTACTCTTCTATACCTTGCCCTCAAACCTCTTGCTATAATATAGTCAGGCTATCCCCACCCTTCCCCTGAAGGGTTCTGAGAAAGGTCACCAATTACTTCCACATTGCAAAGTCCAACGGTCATTTTTCAATTCTTATTGTGACTCATCCACCACATCTGATGCTGCTGAATTCATTCCTCCCTTCCTTGTATCGCGCAAGGCCTGTGAAGTCACGGAAGCATAAGATCTGGTCCCTGCGCATGGCCCAGCAGCAGGGAACTGTTTCGTGAACAAACGAGTTCAGTAGATTTCTCTAGGAGTCTGAATGGGGGCTGTGGGCCACAAAGGAGGCATCAGTCAACTTAAAGAGTAGAGAATGTTGTATCAGGAAGGAACTGTGGCTGATGATTGTGCTGAGTTCGCTGACAAGGAGTAAGAATGGGGATGAGGACAGTTACAATACAGGAGCTGTCCTAAGCAATAAGAACACCATGGCCAACACAGCGAGGAATGCAGTGTGCAGTGAGATGGCAGTGGAAGGCACAGAATGGGCGGACATGAGACTGTGAGTCAGTCTTAAAGCTGACTATATAGGATAAAAATCCAGTGCAGGCCAGACATGGTGGCTCACACCTGTAATCCCAGCACTTGGATCACTTGAGGTCAGGAGTTCGAGACCAGATTGGCCAACATGATGAAACCCCATGTCTACCAAACACACAAAAATTAGCTGGGTATGGTGGCACTGACCTGCAATCCCAGTTACTTGGGAGGCTGAGGCAGGAAAAATTGCTTGAACCCAGGAGGTGGAGGTTGCAGTGAGCTGAGATTGAATCACTGTACTCCAGCCTGGGTGAGACAGTGAGAATCTGTCTCCAAAAAAAAAAAAAAAAAAAAAAAAAAGGCAGGTAGTGGGAAGCAATATAAAATGAAGCTAGGGATGAGGTAGTCTCCCAATACATGTCATGAGGTTCTGTATACTCGCTAGAGAGAAATCATAAACTCTGAGCTTTCTTGTTTCAAAGGCAAAGAAGTAAACATCAATTACATGATTTACAGTGCCTGTGAATAAAAATTAACTAGTTGCTTAAAAGCCAAAGCTCAGTGATTTCTAGTGCAATGAATAGAGAAATGTGGAATGTAAATAGTGTGAAATAGTTTGGGCTTACTCTGTCGGTAACGGAGAACCATTCTTGAGAGATTATACCTTCAAAGCCTTGGTCACACCAATCTATCGCTAGTACAGCATCGTTTCATGTGGAGACTCGCAGATCTACAGATATTTAAGTTTAAACATGTTTAGCTCAATACCAAAGAGGGCATAGCCACTGTGGAGGTTGCTGATGAAAGTCAAAGCCTATCCACAGAAGTTATTTTCAAGTCTCCCTGTAAAACAAATCAGTGCTACATCTCAGTACCTCTGAAGTGATAATTCAATCTTTTTTCTTTTTTTTTTTTTGAGACAGTGTCTCGCTCTGTCACCCAGGCTGGAGTGCAGTGGCACAATCTCACCTCACTGAAAGCTCCGCCTTCCGGGTTCATGCCATTCTCCTGCCTCAGCCTCCCCAGTAGCTGGGACTACAGGCGCCCGCCACCTCGCCCGGCTAGTTTTTTGTATTTTTTAGTAGAGACAGGGTTTCACCGTGTTAGCCAGGATGGTCTCGATCTTCTGACCTCGTGATCCACCTGTCTCGGCCTCCCAAAGTGCTGGGATTACAGGCTTGAGCCACCGCGCCCGGCCGATCTTTTTACTTTTTGCTTTTTTTTTTTTTTTTGAAACGAAGCCTCGCTCTGTCGCCCAGGCTGGAGTGCAGTGGCACAATCTCGGCTCACTGCAACCTCTGCCTCCCCCATGCAAGCAATTCTCATGCCTCAGCCTCCCTTGTACCTGGGACTACAAGCACGTACCACCATGCCCAGCTAATTTTTGAACTTTTAGTAGTGATCGGTTTCACCTTGTTGCCCAGGCTGGTCTTGAACTCCTGACCTCAGGTGATCCACCCACCTCGGCCTCCCAAAGTGCTGGGATTACAGGCATGGACCACCATGCCCCACCGATAATTCAATCTTAAAATTCTGGGTTCCTCAATGTTCCCCCCACATATAAATATCAAAATGTTAGTAGGCAATATATTAATGCCTTAGTAGAAAGCATGAAGTAATGGGAAGAGGTGCATCCTGCCTCCCATGTGCTAGTTGCAGTGCTTTCTTGCAGGAGGGTGAGGCCACAACACTCGGGCTTTTAGGACAAAAAGGGGAGGGAGGAGGGAGGAATAGGGAGTTGGTAATTAATGGGGATGGAGTTTCAGTTTGGGATGACGAAAAAGTTCTGGAGAGAAATGGTGGTGATGGTTGCACAGGAAAGTAAAGGTACTTAATCTCACTGCATTGTACACTCAAAAACCGTCACGCTGGACAGTTTATGTTATGTATACCTTACCACAATAAAAACAACAACAAACAAACAAAAACCAGGCAAACATCCAAAAACCTGTCACTAAAAGTCAATGAGCTAGCTGTCATGTTGGATGCATGAACTATATTCTGGTCTGGTTAACTCTTACCTCACTTCCAGGAAAACTGGTCGATTTTTCTAGAGTCATATTTTTTAATGTAGCAGAAGGAAGGTATTTTTACAATATACATAGCTAGATTTCAGACAATGGCAGCCTGTCTTATTCTTTTGATTTTCCCCTTAACAAACATATACATTTCTATAACAGGCAAAGCCACTCAAAAATTTTAGGATACTTCTGACCCCTGAAAAACAGCATAAAAGATTTATGAAATAGCCCTACATTATTTACTGAACTTTTGATGAGCACTTAGGAAAATCTGTGCAGCCCTGAGTAATGACAGGAAATGGAATACTTGATAAGCACTTATTTGTGGGTGTGTTTATTCTCATCTAGTTCCAAAAGGGTTCAGGTGACTCAGTTGATGATTATATTTTATAGGGAAACCATCAAGCCATGTGCAGTGGTGTGCACCTGTAGTCACAGCTGCTCAGCAGGCTGAGGTGGAGGATCATTTGAGCCCAGAAGTTTGAGACTGGGCAACAGAGCGAGACCCTATCTCTTAAAAACGTTAAGAAGTGTCAGAATAACACTTTAAAAAACATATACTTTACAAGATAAATGCTCTAGTTTACAGAAGCATTGAAGGTGGACAGAATATTTACCTGATTAGTTCCTCAATTAAAACAGCAGTATTAATAGAATTAAAATTTAAAATCCCACAAAGTTTGCTTTAATGTGATAGATCTACAATGGCCCAGATTTTTAAGTTCTTTCTGTTTGCTTGTTTGTTTTGAAACAGAGTCTGGCTCTGTCGCCCAGTTTGGAGTGCAGTGGCGTGATCTCAGTTCACTGCAACCTCCGCCTCCTAGATTCAAGCAATTCTCCTGCCTCAGCCTCGCTAGTAGCTGGGATTACAGGCGCCCACCACCACGCCCAGCATTTTTGTATTTTAGTAGAGACGGGGTTTCCCCATGTTGGCCAGGCTGGTCTTGAACTATGGATCTCAAGTGATCCACCCACTTTGGCCTCTCAAAGTGCTGGGATGACAGGTGTGAGCCACTGTACCTGCTCTCAGATCTTTACAGTTCTGTCCATGTTAGAACTCAGAATTATTTTAAACACATTCAGATTGAACACAGTCTCCTTTCCCATCAAAATGGAATGGAAGCCAATGAACGGCTATCACTGGGTTATGGTGACTTTAACTTTACTCTAGAATTAAGAAGATCCTGACCGCTATGCTCTTTTTTTTAAGTGAGTGAGAAAACTTTCCAAGACTTGATTTGTTAATTTTTCCTACTATTAAAAGGCTGAAAGAAGAGGCCATAAAGTTCACAATATAAACATGCCAACAATTCTTGTAAGTTATCCTGATAAGCACTTTCTTATCCTGACCTTTGGAAACCAGCCTGAGAACAAATAGTACACAAAGCAGCAAGATGGGGAAGAACTGTGGATAACGTCCAAGTCACCCTTCCTCCTGTTACTGAAGGCAACAGAAAACAGCCAGGAAACACACACATGCTTAATTTAATACCTTTATTGTTTAGTTTCCCACGTACCAGGCATGTTCTGAAAATGGCCAAAGCAACCCAAGGTACAGCTGAAAATATCAGTGCCAAAGTTTTATTTAGCCTTGAGGTACAACTGCATAAGCTTAGAAATAGCACAGTAAATATGAAGAACACAAAGAAAGTAAACACAACCTAACACATTTAAGGTGAATCATAAACCGAAAACCAGGATGAGTCCAGAGGGGGCTGCCAAGAGACTGCTACAATAATTTACTAAGGAAGTGACAAGAGCTTGAAACAGATTCTTGGCAGCAAGCAACAAGAGTCGGAGACGTTCTAGACAGATCCTCTCTGAATGATGTCCAAGGTCAAAATTAGCCAAATGGTAGGGTATTGCTTGTGACAGAGTTTCTTAAAAGTACCGGCTTGTCCCCCAAGCAACTAAATCTACTACTGTTTTCTACAACTTGCAAAATCTGCACATGTAATTGAAGATGAGGAGTTACACAAACTATAGTGTGTGGGCTACTGGAAATCTTACGTGGATCTATTTTGGGCTACCAAATCCAGAGCTTCCCAATTTGTCTTGTTTCTCAACACTATTTTTAGGAGGTCACATTATGCATGAACTCTACAAAGAAAACAATTCGAGAACTAAAGGCCAGTTGCAGAACAATCCATAGTTAGAAAACAAAATATTTTCATGTGACTTCGATGTAATAAGTCAACATTTACTAAGTACCTACCCACACATCAGGTAAAGTGCAAGTTGCTGAAGCAGTTTGGAGAGATGAATGAGATACGGCTGGTGCCCTCCAAGTGTTCAAGATTTAAAAGATGTACTCTTACGACTGCTGAGAAATGCTAAAACTGGTTGCAATTTCATGGTATAACTATCTATTGGTTTTGCCCATCTACACTATTGGATTTTATGCATTATTCATGCACATTTCAACCAAAATAGCATTAAGGGGAAGGCTTAGCAAGAAAGCCTTTCTGGAGCAACTGCTCTCAACATGTTTCTAAAAAGGAAAATGAACACACAGTAAGAAAAATAATGCGTTCTGAACTTACGGTATTCAAAGAGCCGGAATTTTCCGTGAAACTGCTCTCAGACTAGTATTAAAGAATCACCACCATGAAATCAGTTATTTAACCAGCAATAAGTGTTTAAAAAACAACTCCTTAGAAGATTATTAGAGAGTCCTGAAATCGCGTACCTTTAGTTTTCTCTCCTTTAACTACTTTTCATCTGCCCCTCCCTGGTAGCAGGTATCCTATCTCCAACTTGATTGTAAGCCCCTTGGGAACAAACGTCATTTTCTAATATTAATACTCTCTCATCCCTCCTTCCTCCTTTGCTGCCCATCCCTACTCTCCCCTACAGAATCCAAAGTGGTGAATATAGATGCATAAAATCACCATGCATTCCTGATTATCTTAGGCTCATTATTGAATACCAATATATTTTTAGGGAGGACAGAAATATCAATGACATTTCTTCAACAACCTGCGTTCGACAAGCATTTAGAGAACTGATTCTGTGCTACATACTTCAGGGATGTAGACAGATATGGTCCCTATTCTCTCTCTCTCTCTCTCTCTCTCTCTCTTTCTTTCTGAGATAGAGTCTCTCTCTGTTGCTCAGGATGGAGTCCAATGGCATGATCTTGGCTCACTGCAACCTCTGCCTCCCAGGTTCAAGCTATTCTCCTGCCTCAGCCTACCAGGTAGCTGGGATTACAAGCACGTGCCACCATGCCTGGATAAAGTCTTTTGTATTTTTAGTAGAAACAGGGTTTCACAATGTTGGCCAGGCTGGTCTCGAGCTCCTGACCTCAAGTAATCCACCCGTCTTGGCCTCCCAAAGTGCTGGAATTACAGGTGTGAGCCTCTGCGGGGTCCTATTATCTTAGAGACAAAATGCAAGGAGGCTATAAAAGAAGCATAAACTGAAGGAAACACAAAGAAGAAATTAATTCTGTCTGGAGGAGTCAGAAAAGGCTACCAGGAGAAGAGATATTTGAGAGCCTTGGTAGACAAAGTAGCATAAAGAAAAAGCAACACTGATAAGGTAGAAATATATATAGAAGAACCACTTTCTTCTTCTATAAAGTATTTCTATAACCTTATTTGCAGAATGGTTTATCCACAGTGGTTTCTCATGAAATCTTTTTGTTTCAATGCGCATGAATGTCTAGCCCTTTTCCCAGGAAGTGTTCCCTTACAGCTATATCCGAAATTTCTCTTGACATAACCATTTCATTCCTTAAACATGCCCACTCCCACACCCACACACAGTGAGGACAAAATGTGATGCTTCATTAAATTTATCTCCTTTTAAATAAGTTTACACAACAGAATTTAATCACATTGTGGGAAAAAAAAATCTGTGTGCTTTTAGGGAGCTTTATGAAATGTTTCATCACTGAGCATACTGGAAAAATAATTTTCTCAAGCGATCCCAGGGGGGATCCCAGGGGGCTGGAAAAATTCTTATCCTACACTGCTGGCTCCGCATCAAGGCTTGCTTCACCCACCGTATGAGTAGATTTCCATTGATCTTGCTCATCTGAAAAAGCTTAAAGGGATATGAGAAAGGGAAACAGGAAACCACATGGACTTTAGATCTAATGAAGTTATCCCTTTATTTTAAAGTAACACGAGTTAACAACCTTTTAAAAGATTAAACATTTAGTGAAAATGTTTTTTAAATCTTTTAAGAAAAGTAACTTGAAAAATCTTTTTTTTTCATACCTTCTCAATATCAGGATAGGCTTGATTTAACCTATTGTCATGATTTAGGGGTTAAAATTAAGCTTCAAATGAAGTGGAGGTTTGTATACTTTTCCTTGCTCTTGTCTAACTGTGCATTCAACTGCCTGGCATCACTACTGCATCTGAGGCCTGGAGGAGGCACCGGTGCAGTACATGGAGGGAACAAGGGGACAAGACGAGTGTGAAGAGGCAGTAGGGTCTGGATCATGTCGAGAGCCTTGGAGGTCCGTGACGACATCTGAGTTTCATTTTCAGTGCAATGAGAAACCGCTGAAGAATTCTAGGTGAAGGAATGGGATGATATGATTGGCAACAAAGGATCACTATGGATGGTGTGTACAGGATGAACTTCAGCAGGCCAAGGCTGGGAGCACCAAGATGAGTTAAGAGGCTAGACAAAAGGAGGTGCAATGCGGGTGATGATAATGAGAGTTAACATCTGCCAGCCCCTTAGGGTGTCTGGCACTGTTTTAAGTACACTACAGATATGTATTAGTTAATTCTTTGCAACGATCCTATGACCCATTTCCAGATGAAGAAATGAGACATAGGAAAGTGAAGTAACTTTCCCAAGGGTAGGGGAATTGGCAGAGCTTCGACTTAGCAAGAGCCTTCAGCTTCAATACCTATACTTTTAACTGCTACCCTCCATTAGTAAAACATAGATGAATTCAAGATATGATTTGAAGGCAGAATGGCCAGGCCTTGATTCTATGTCTCACAGGAATGTCACGAATCACTCCTAGTTTCTGGCTTTAGGAGATGAAAGAGGTGCCATTTACAAAAATGAGGCCAACTCAAGGAGAAACAGGATCTGGGAGGAAGAGCAAGCATTCGTTTTTTTGTACATAAAGCTGAAAGCTGAATACGTTAAGTCTCTAGCAAGAGATCAAGGTTGGAGATACGAATTTGGGGACTGCGGCAGTCAGGACAAGGGCTTCCCCAATACGTCCATGTTCTAATCTCTGGAACTTGTGAATATGTTACCTTTCATAATAAAAGGGACTCTGCAGATATGATTAAGTTACGTATACTGAGATGGGGAGATTATACTGGATCATCTGAGTAGGTCCAATGTAATGCCATGGGTCTTTATAAAAGGGAAGGAGCAGGGCCAGAGTCACAGACAGTCAGAGAGAGACTGGAAGATACCCCACTGCCAGCTTTTCAGATGGAGGATGGGGCCTTGACCCAAGGAATGCAGGCAGGTCCCTAGAAGCTAGAAAAGGCAAGGAAACAGTCTCTCCTAGAGCCTTTAGAAGAAACACAGCCCTGCGGACACCTTGATGTTGGAACTTCTGACCTCCAAACTGTAACAGAATATATTTGCACTATCTACTAAGCCACTAAGTTTGTGGTGATCTATTGTAGTAGCACTAGCAGACTAATACAGGAATTTTAAGTTAGTATTTAAAGTTATATAATATTGAAAGTGTAGGTGAAGGAAGCAATAACTAAACAAAAGTCTCCTTGAGAAGTCACAAGGAGACGGGTATCAGAACAAATGAGAAAGAGATGGCCTTAATGAGGGGGAACCATTTGTTCTCTTGTAATAGAGTGAAGGAAGAAATGGGGATGGAGGCTGGTGTGTAGAGACTAGAGCGGGAAGATGAAGTCATTCCCACACGATGGCTTTGATGATTTCAATGAATTGGGTGGCTAGGTCAACAGCAAGTCAGCACTTGACAGGGCATCTGACTCTTCATTTTAATGCAGTTTCTACACTGTACCAAATTATTGCAACATTTTTAGTAGGAAATAGTAGGAGTAGCCACAGAAGGGCTACTATGTTCAAGCAAATGTAACAAAATTCAGGTGTGCTATTGAAGGCGAGGAGGAGAAAATGCTTGGCACCTGACCCTCGCTCCATTTCCTATGGTCATGGCAGGATGTGCAGCTGAGCCCAGGCACTCGGACTGAGCCTCAGGATCCTTCTCAACACAGCAATCCACAAAGAACCAGATACTGCAAAACAATCCGAACTGGCACTTGAGATGAAATGTATTGGCCAATTCGGATCTAGGGACGATGGTTCTTTTTCTCTCTTCCTCCCAGAGAAGATGACCATTAAAATATTACTGAGAAACAGAAAGATAGTGGCTGCCAGACGTCTATCAAGAAGAGAAGGATTAAGGAAACTGTGGCATAATTATATCATGGACTTCTATGCAACCTTGAAAAAGAATGAGCTAGAGCTTATAACACTGACAGGAAAGATTTCTAAGACAAGTTGTCAGGAAAAAGCAAGTCCAGGGCAATTACATCGCTCCTTCCATTCATGACTTAAAAAAAAAAATCTATATATACACAAACACATATATATGTGATGCTCAAAAAAGGTCTGTAGGAGAGTATATCTGGCTGTTGATCAGAACCTCTGAGGAAGAGGAGTGCACGATTAATTGGGATAAGGGGTGAAGAGAATTTCACTGGGTTCTCATGTACTTCTATAATGAATTATTGAGAACAAACACGGGGTTCTTAAATAAAATTTTTTAAAGGATTTTTTGTTTGTTTGAGACAGGGTCTCATTCTGTGGCCCCCAGGCTGGAGTGCAATGGCACGATTACATCTCACTGCAACCTCTACTTCCTGGGCTTAAGCGATCCTCTCACCTCAGCCTACTGAGTAGCTGGGATTACACGCATGCACCACCACGTACGGCTAAGTTTTGTATTTTTAGTAGAGACAGGGTTTCACCATGTGCCCAGGCTGGTCTCGAACTTCTGGGCTCAAGAGATCCTCCCACCTCAGCCTCCCAAAGTGCTAGGATTATAGGTGCTCAGCCACCACCCCTGGCCATAAAGTTTTATTTTTAAAAAAGAATATATAAGATGAGCAACTGAAGTATCTGGGCTCTTTTATATTCCAAGCTGTATGCATTTAAACCTAGAATCCCTCTTGCAATTTTCCTTTTTGGATGCTCTCCATAGAGGAAGCACCGCTGGACTTGCCTCAGGGTAGACGTGTAATAAATGTCAGCAGTCTTAAGTATCACTCATTCTCCCTCCGACCTCCCTCAGACAGGCTACAAATACTTCCCTTGCCTTGTCACTCATTCCATCAATCTCAAATCCTACCTTCTCTTCCCAACGCGAGTCACTCTGTTCACAAATCCCGTATTTAATTGTATTTAATTGACAGCCCATCATCATTATAATCTTATTTGTCCAATTGTTCCCAAATCTAGCTATGAAAATTACTTCTTCCCTTTACTTCTAGCAAACCTCTATTAATGTTCCTATTTGTCTTAATCAATTAATCACTTCCCTGTCAATCTACATTCTACCAACATCATTTTCCATGTCCTGTATTATACCATTTTCTTTAACTTCCTTAACCTAATCTTCAGTCCTCGTCTCTCCTACCTCTCACCATACTTCCTCTCTTTCATTTCCTATTATGAATTTGATCCTTCACTTCCAAAACACCAAGATTTCTTGTGTCTTTAATCAAGTGTTATGAAACTCAGTAACTGTATATGCTCACCTATTTTTTATATATATATATATATATATTCATTTTCTCCCATACAACAATCAATTTTTCTCAGTCCCACTGATCTCCAACCACCCTTTCTATGCTCCTTTTCCTTCTCCCACCCACACCTGCCTCAAAAAATTTGAAAGTAAATTCCAAAAAGGTCAAAACGACTTAGCAGTACCTCCTCTCATCCTCAAATCTCCACGTGCATTCCCCATTTTTTAGCATTGAGTACCACCAGGCCCTGTTCTAACCACTATCTAAACAGAGAAACTCATTTAGTCGTCACACACCTGCTGAAATGGACACGACAATTACCCCATTTTAAATATGCGGAAACTATGAACAGAGGGGTCATGGAACATGCCCCAGGTCACACAGCTGGCTACCGACAGAAGCTCTGGAGTCCATGCTCCTTGCAGAAATGCTATGCCGCACTTTAGCGTGTGTTTCTGAGGCAAAGTCAAACACCTCCTCTTCTCTGCTCCAGACACATGGTGGTCTCACCTCTACTGTGGTACTTAGCATACTGTGCTATCACCAAGCACTTGCGCTTGGTTACCTGTATTCTTTATATAAAGACCTCTCTGAAGACAGAAACTGTCTGTCTGTCTCTCCTTACAATATGTGCTAATGCCTGATACTAGGAAATGGTCACCCAGTAAAGGACAAATCAAATGTGGGCAGTTTTAACAGCATTCTAACCCTAGCCTAGAATACATCTTCCGTACAGGCAGACAGTGATGAATTTCATTCCAAACTTTCAGACTCCAGCCTTAATAACATGACACACAAAAAATCTGAGGAGCTATATGGATACATAGCTATCTGTCCACTCCAGGAAACTCAAGGTGACATCTGCTCTAAGGTGGTGGACTCAAGGGGACATTGCTCATTTAGGTGGTGGACTCTTAAATCACCAACACTGAAGAGGGAAGGATCCCAGCATTACCTGACAGCGCATCATAGAACTCGTCCTCGCTAAGGATGCTGGCAGGTGGAGAGCCTTTCACCAGAGACTGCTCTAATTCATGATGTTCAGTGGCCAGCGTCTCCAGCGCTTCTGACAAGATTTTGTTTTTTTCTTGCTCTTGTTCCAATTTAAAATTCTTCACCTAGGAGAAAACACGTACATAAAAAAGACTTCAGAGTGACAGGAGACACAGACTTACTCAGAGGATGTGAAAATTAATTGCTTTTGATCCAGTTCAATTGCAACATCAGAAACGAAAACAGTCGTGTCGCATGCACACGGATGAATGAGCAAAATTATTAAACTAATTTTGTTCTTCCCATGGGGCCTTTTCTCACAACAGCTTAGCTAATGAAAATAGATTAAGAACTAGCAAACAAATTCAGCTCAAATGATCAGGATCCTGGTATAAGAACATCAGTCAATTCAGAAATCATATAAATTTTTTTTAAACAAAAAGAATCTCTCTCAACATTAAGTACACAGTTAATAAAAACAGTTTCAGCAAGTCTTTGAACAAAAATAAAAAAAATTCTAAATATTAAAACGCAAACTACATCAAAGTATAAAATAGAATCCCTCAGTTTACTCCCAAGATAGTTGGTAATAGTTGGTATATCAAATGAAGGAAAACAGGTTGCATGGTAACGACTATAAACATTCTATTTTTCATTTTTCTCTTTTTCTTTTTTTTTTTTTTTTTTGAGACAGAGCCTCATTTTGTCACCTCAGCTGTAGTGCAGTGGTATGATCTCGACTCTGCAACCTCTGCCTCTTGGGTTCAAGCTATTCTCCTGCCTCTGCCTCCTGGGTAGCTGTGATTACAGGTGTGCACCACCACACCTGGCTAATTTTTGTATTTTTAGTAGAGACAGGGTTTCACCATGTTGACCAGGCCAGTCTTGAACTCACGACCTCAAGTGATTTGCCCGCCTCGGCCTCCCAAAGTGCTGGGATTACAGGCGTGAGCCACCATGGCTGGCCTATTTTTCATTTTCCAATTCCATATTTTGGTTTCAACTCCACATTTTACCTTTAACTTAGTATACAAAAAAATCAAAAGATTATCAAAAAGGCAAAGCCTGGTTTGATTTTTTACTGTTTGAAGTTACAATCTATTCCTCCTATCTAATGCAAGAGCATCTGAACCTTTGTGGTTGACCAAAACCCTCTAGAATTCAAGTTACCTAATCCTTAAAATATAGTATGTACTGGATTTGATATGGACAGTTTTGCCTATTTTCTTATCAGTAGTCTGGAAATCACTACTATTCCTTAATCTTGCTGAATTTCCAGAGCCAATGTGCACTATAGACAAACAGGAGGCAGAAAAGCAGGGATCCACTGGTAGGTAGCAGCAGCGTCTTCTCAGAAGAAGTCTTTTGTTCCTTAGTTTCCTGTGCTATAAAATAAGAGGTTTCTGCTATTACCTATTAATCTAATCAGAAATCTTCAACTCAGTCGTCTCCAAACTACTTTTTTTTCTACTTAACAGCAGAACCTATTTCTCAACTGTAATCCCAGCATATAAAATAGATGTTTTCGAAAGCATTTGTGCACTGGGTGACATCGAATGGAGCAGAAGCCCCACTCCTTTGACTTTCCCCTCCCCTCCCAGCGGTCCCCTCTAGGGAACAAACCCAGGTGGTATCCCAACAGTTTGAAAAACACATGGTACTAGTACCAAAACAGATACATAGACCAATGGAACACAACAGAGGCCTCAGAAGTAACACCACACATCTACCACCATCTGATATTTGACAAACCTGACAAAAACAAGCAATGAGAAAAGGATTCCCTATTTAATAAATGGTGTTGGGACAACTGGTTAGCCATATGCAGAAAACTGAAACTGGACCCCTTCCTTACACTTTATACAAAAATTAACTCAAGATGGATTAAAGACTTAAACATAAGACCTAAAACCATAAAACTCTAGAAGAAAACCTAGGCAATACCATTCAGGACACAGGCATGGGCAAAGACTTCATGATTAAAACACCAAAAGCAATGGCAACAAAAGTCAAAACTGACAAATGGGATCTAATTAAACTAAAGAACTTCTGCACAGCAGAAGCAGCTATCATCAGAGTGGACAGGCAACCTACAGGAGAAAATTTTTGCAATCTATCCATCTGACAAAGGGCTAATATCCACAATCTACAAGGAACTTAAATTTACAAGAATAAAACAACTCCATCAAAAAGTGGGCAAAGGATATGAAGAGACACTTCTCAAAAGACGACATCTATGCAGCCAAAAACATGAAAAAAAGCTCATTATCACTGGTCGTTAGAGAAATGCAAATCAAAACCACAATGAGATACCATCTTACTCCAGTTAGAATGGCGATAATTAAAGAGTCAGAAAACAATAGATGCTGAAGAGGATGTGGAGAAATAGGAATGCTTTTCTCTGTTAGTGGGAGTGTAAATTAGTTCAACCATTGTGGAAGACAATGTGGTGATTCCTCAATGACCTAGAACCAGAAATACCATTTGACCCAGCAATCTCATGCTGACTATATATCCAAAGGAGTATAAATCATTCTCCTATAAAGACACATGTACACATATGTTTACCGCAGCAATATTCACAATAGCGAAGACTTGGAACCAACCCAAATGCCCACCAATAATAGACTGGATTAAGAAAATGTGGCACATATACATCATGGAATACTATGCAGCCATAAAAAAGACTGAGTTCATATCCTTTGCAGGGACATGGATGAAGCTGGAAATTATCATTCTCAGCAAATTAACACAGGAACAGAAAACCAAACACTGCATGTTCTCACTCATAAGTGGGAGCTGAACAATGAGAACATACGGACGCAGAGGGGAATACCACACACTGGGGCCTGTTGAGGGGTGGGGGGCTAGGGGAGGGAGAGCATTAGGAGAAATACCTAATGCAGATGACGGGTTGACGGGTGCAGGAAACCACCATGGCACATGTATACCCATGTAACAAACCTGCATGTTCTGCACATGTATCTCAGAACTTCAAGTATAATTAAAAAAAAGAAAAAAAGATTCAGTTAGGAAAAAAAGAAAAGAAAAGAAAAGCACTGGATGGAGGGACATCCAAAACCTCCCCTAGGTCAAACTTTCCATCTCGAGGTTTTGGGAACTGTGGCCCGTCTCACAAATCCTGCATCACTCACTGCGAAATCTAACCCTTTCACCTCTTGACACTCCCTCTCCCATGCTCCTCCCCATGGCCCCCAAGGATGAAAGCTCTTCTGTTCTGGGACCCCGAGTTCCTGCCAGCTGCACATCAGGTACAACACTCTAAGGTCTTAAAATACAGTTTTACTGAAATGTGAAGTTCATGGTGGAAACAGGGTTAAACCGAAGTTCCAGTCCTCGGGCACTTAAGTGTCTATCAATACAGCAGTGATAACAAAATAAAAATCGCAATAAATGGTAAGCAATCAAGATCAGAAGAGACATGAAAAACTGAAAAACAAATTACATATAACTACAATTTTTAGAAAATCTGAAAAATACTTGCGAATATTCCTATAATCTAAATTGTATCTCCAGAAGAGGAAATAAGCATACTAAGGCTACAGTCAACTCAAAAAAAAAATAAAATAAAAAAGCTGTCCTACCTCCATCAGATGGGTTAAACAACTCATTTCTCTATTACATAAACAAGGACTACACGAGGCAAGCAGATCACTTGAAGTCAGGAGTTCGAGACCAGCCTGGCCAACACAGGGAAACCCTGTCTCTACTGAAAATACAAAATTAGCCGGGCGCACTGGCAGGAGACTGTAATCTCAACTACAGAAGACTGAGGCAGAAGAATCGTTTGAACCCGGAGGTGGAGGTTGCAGTGAGCTGAGATCACGCCATTGCACTCCAGCCTGAGCAACAGAGCAAGATTCTGTCTCAAAAACATAAAAAATAAAAAATAAGGACTACAAAACTGAGCAATGTCCAAAATGATCCTTTCTTTGAAAAGATCTCTCAGCACTGTTACATTTGTAGATTCGAAAATCAACACTGCAAGAAAATCCAAATTCTTCACCCCTGCCTACCCCATCTTTCACCTTTTTAGCTTTTCCAATATCAAAATGTAAATGTGCTGTTGACACCGTATCTTTAAATATAAGAATTAACTAAAGTATCCTATTTAACGAGTACATACATTTTAATATCTAAATTCATCTAGATTTCAGCAAGGTAGCAAGATAAATGACAGAGGCCCATAAATATCCAGTCCCCTCAAAAAAAATCTTATTCAAAATACAATCTATCCTTTACCCACCTAAAATAATCATCACTTTGCTGCTGCCACATTCACATCTGTTCTCACTTGTTCTTAAGAGAGAGTAAAAGGGGTTGCAAACAGGAGAGGAAGAGACTGGGGCTCTAACCACATTCTATTTCTTACTTTGTTTTCATCTTTCAATTGATCTGAGTGTACTTTTATTAGTTCCAAGCCTAACAGGATTTTCTGCACTGAAGATACCTTATTATAAAATAGCCACAAAATGGCAATTTCTCCCGTCACGTAAGTGATATAGATGAGACAGTAACTACACATCACAGAAAATGCACTGGTAATGAGCTTTCTTGTTACTTTAGAGAAACATCTGAAGGCATGCTTAAGTGCCATTACTACTTTTTGGTCAGAAGGATCACTGAAACGATGTAATTCCAGATCCTCTACAATCTCAACATTTCAGAACACCCAGGGGAAATCCTGCATTAAAAAAATTGGTGTAGAACTGCTAAGAAAGATATGCAAAGTGCAACTTCATAAAATATTCACCTGACTTTTGAACTGTTTCCAAATTCTTAGTTGCAAGCTTAGAAACTATGCTGTAACAGAAATAGTGCCTTTTGCGCAATCTCTTAATGTGTTTGTAATTCCAGGCACAATGCTTCACTTATATTACGTATCAATATGTGAATATTGATTACTAGATTTTTAAAATTCTCAAGCTATAATAATCATCCTAGTTATTACTAAAAGAATAAATAACCTCCTTCACAGAAACTAGTGGGTCCCAACAGATGTGTTTATAATTATTAGATTATAATTGTATATGTGTTTATACATTAGAACTTTTCTAGAATAAGGCTGACATTTTACCTTTCAAATTCGCATATGGAATATACACCCTCAGTCCAATGACTTTCCCATGACAAAAATCAACATACACTCCAGTGAACAAAAATGTTGCAATTTTTATTAAGAAAAGCCTAAGGACCGAACCACCATATGCTTAACAGTAAACATGCATTGATCTGTATCTGTAGCCCCTTAAAGTACAAATGTAAGCCTTTCCAGTAATCTGTCTCCTCAAACCACTTCAATATGGCAGTCTCTCATTTCACTCCCTTTCAGGCCGGAAGGCAAAATCCATAGTGACTACTTCCAAAGTGAATGGGCGCCAGCAAGAGAATGCAGAGTTTTGAACACAGTCTTGCCAGCTACGACACATTCATCTACACTCTCCTTCTAGAAAGTGCCCCGTTACTCAACCTGTGTTTCACAGGGGTTACCTAAGGCACAGTAATTCAATCTGGCAAAGACACAGCACCAAGTGGGGAATACATGATTAGTATTCACAGAACACTGCATGTAATCAGCCAGTTATAAGATGGGTACAATTATGGCCTTGACAGCCAGTCTTTCAATCGGCCACACTCTGGTCAGTTCAACAGGATGAGCCTTACTCTTTCCTCTTTGCTACTGCATGGATGGCTACAATTAACAAAATGTGTTAGTTTAAGACTGAAATATTAGATTTTTTTTTTTTTTTCTGAGACAGGGTCTTGCTCTGTCAACCATGCTGGAGTGCAGGCATGTCATCATGGCTTGCTGCAGCCTCAAGCAATTCTCTTGGCTCAAGTGATCCTCCTGCCTTGGCCTCCCGAGTAGCTAGAACTAAAGGCATGCACCACCATGCCTAGCTAATTTTTTTTTTGGTAGAGATAGGTCTCCTTGTGTTGCACAGGCTAGACTCAAACTCCTAGCCTCAAGTGATCCTCCTGCCTCTGCCTCCCAAAGTGCTGAGACTATAGGTGTGGGCCACTGCACCTGGCTGATGCCTATTTCTGTGGCTAGAGGATCAACAATGTTCTCACTTCAAAACTGTTTTCAAGGTATGCGCTTTTAGGTGACCCCCTGCTATTGACACACAGCTGATAAAAAGTATGGGTCTGATGATTCACAGCTAGTAAGAGCTCTTCTGCACACAAGTCTGACTATTATATTGTTTAGGTGGAGGAGGATGGAGCTCCCATGTGGATGCAAATGGTCAATAATTACTTCTGAAACCACGGCCAGGCTGAATCACTCTCTCACTCCAGGGTCCAGGGAAGTGAAGCTTTGACCTCCTGTCTCAGGCAGGATCAAGCATGGACATATATCTTCATGATGGTATAGTATACTCTTGCTTTGTTTCATAGATCTACAAAACTGTCTTTGCTCACATTAAATTTCAGGGTTTTTATTGACTCTCCAACGTCCTCCTTCCATCCCATCTCATCACGGCCTCTTCAAATGCAATTGATTTCCCTATGCTCCTGAAACCTTTTTCAGTCCTTCCTAGCACTAAACAATGACACTCATTTAAGAACAGAAATTCAGGGGCCAGGCACAGTGGCTCATGCCTGTAATCTCAGCACTTTGGGAGGCCGAGGCAGGTGGATCAACTGAGGTCAGGAGTTCAAGACCAGCCTGACCAACATGGCAAAACCACGTCTCTACTAAAAATATACAAAAATTATCCAGGCGTAGTGGCAGGCCCCTGTCATCCCAGCTACTTGGGAGGCTGGGGCAGGAGAATTGCTTGAACCTGGGAGGCAGAGGTTGTGGTGAGCCAAGATCACACCACTTTACTCCAGCCCAGGCGGCTAGAGTGAAACTCCATCTTGAAAAAAAAAAAAAGAATAAATATTTAAGAATAAAGACTAAATTCAGAACTAAGAATAAAGCCACCTAAGGGACCAAGGCAGCTTGACATGGTGGGAGGAAACTGAGGTGAGAAAGGGATGTGCACAGGGCTGCAAACCACAGCTGAAACTCTGGCTTTGACTCTGAGTGAAAAGGGAAGCCAGTGGAGGAAGGGCAGAAGTAGCATTATTTGATTTACTTTTTAATATGATCCCTGTGGTTAAAACACTGAAAAGGGGTTGGAGGAGACAAGAGTAGAATAAAAGAAGATCCCAGCTGGGCACAGTGGCTCATACTTGTAATCCCAACACTGTAGGAGGCAGAGGTGGGTGGATCACTGGAGGCCAGGAGTTCGAGACCAGCCTGACCAACATGGTGAAACCCCATCTCAACTAAAAATACAAAAATTAGCCAAGCGTGGTGGTACATGCCTGTAATCCCAGCTAGTTGGGAGGCTGAGGCAGGAGAATCACTTGAACCTGGGAGGCAGAGGTTGCAGTGAGCCAAGATTGCACCACCGCACTCCTGGGCAACAGAGACTCTGAAAAAGAAGATCCCTTCAGAGGTTACTTCAATAACTAGAATAAGAGACGGGTAAGAGATAGCAAGAGAAGTGATGAGAAGTGGTCAGATTCTGGATATATTTTGAAGGCTCAAATGATTTGCTGACTATGTGATATAAGAAAAAAGGGAAATCAAGGATGACTCCATGTTTTGGCTTGGGCAACTACAAGGACTGTGTCTCAAAAAAAAAAAAATAAAGTTTTTAAAATTAGATTTTAAAAATATAAATAAAATTAAAAGACTAGATAGCATCATTAAGGGAGAAAAAGAGACAGAAATGTGAAGAAAGCCATGGACTGAATCCTCGTAGAAATGCTGAGAAAGAGTCAACAAAGGAAACGAGAGAGAGAGAGAGAGAAAGAGAGAGAGAGGTATACCAGTTGTGTGTGGTGTCCTGGAAGCCTCAAAGAGGTATTTCAAGGAGGAAAAAGTGATTAACTGTCAAACACTGATGAGAGATCAACAGCTTCAAGAACTAAGACAAGACCACTGTACTGGCGATGAGAAGGTCAACAGTGAACTTGACAAGGGCAGTTTCAGTGAAGGGTTGCAAGGATGGTGGAGGCGATGTCCTGTGGGTCAAGAGAGACAAGATAGAGCAAGTACAGCCTGTTCTTAAGAAGGTTTTTCTTAGACAAGAGGTGTTTGTTTGTTTGAGACAGGATCTTACTCTGTCACCCAGGCTGGAATGCAGTAGTGTGATCTCAGCTCACTGCAACCTCTGCCTCCCCGGCTCAAGTGATCCTCCCACCTCAGCCTCCTGAGGAGCTGGGACTACAGGAGCACATCACCATGCCTGGCTAATTTTTTTTGTATTTTTTTTTTTTAAATAGAGACAGAGTTTTGCCATGTTACCCAGGTTGGTCTTGAACTCCCAGACTCAAACAATCCACCTACCTTGTCCTCCCAAAGTACTGGGATTACAGGCATGAGCCACACCACGCCCAGCCTACAAGAGGATGCTGGTTACAGAGGTTAAAAACTAAAAAAAGGATAAAATTCTTTAACAAAAATAATTTTTGCTCAAAAAAGGAGGAGAAAGGTAGAGCAGTTGCTGAAAAGAGTTGTGGAGTCAATGACGGTTTCATTATGGAAGACAACCCAGATTGCTTTTACACAGATAGGAAAGGTTCAACTGAAATGGGATTATGCTTGCAGAACTGAGAGGGGAGAATTGCTGGAATAATGTTCTTGACTTTATCAAAAAGAGAGAAGATCTAATCCACCAGTATACAGTTGGTCTTTGCTAAAGGCTCAGACAGTCCATCCATCTCCTTGCAGGAGAAATGCAGTGAGTATGTGCACAGATTCAGACAGGTGGGTACGTGTAACCAAGTGTTCTTCTAATTGCTTCTGCTATCTCAGAGCATATAAGGAATGCAGAGAATAAGAAACAGATGAAGATGTCCTCAACCTTACTGATTCCAACAGATGATAAAGAAGCCATCCTGAGATTAGAAATGAAATGAGTCTCAAGGCCCTACAAAGTCTCATGAATACTAACTTGATCAACCCATTTTCCCATTGGTTATAGTTGACTGTGACTGGCCTGTGGCACCACTAAAAACGCCCCTTTCTTACAGGCAGTGCCATCTTCTTCAATCTGGTTCAAGCAAAGAAAAGGAAATCCCACTCAGAATGACCTCTGCATATCTCTACACTCAAGCTCCTCCATGGGAGAGAAGATAAGAACTTACCTGGTTTTTGACGTACTGACCATGCTAAAAATAAAACGGCCTCAATGAAGCTTGTTCAGCATCACCTTCTGCTAACAATCTGTTCGGTCAATTACTTCCAAACTATATCTTCAGACATTTAAATCAGGGTAGAATTTGGACATAACCCCAAATCGAGGACAGAGCCCCTAAATACTTGGGGGAACAGAAGAAAGATTTGGTAAATAAATGGGGCATTTTATAAGCAAGGTGATAATGATACTTGGAAGAATCAATATAAGCCCAGAATATTTGACACGTATTTTTCCAGAATGATTTAAAAATAACTTCTCATAAAATCAATGGAAGACTAGTACTATACACAAATGACAATTCAACAAATAAGTTTTGGTTTTTACGTGTCTTTTATAAAGCAGATAAGATGAACGCATCTTCTGAAACAAAAGTAGTGTTCACTCCCACAGTATGTACCAATAGTGGATTCAATACACATTTACTCCAATGGTTTGTTAATGGCTCTGGCATTTAAAATAATTTGATGCAAGTCTTACAACAGTTTGCTCTTCAACTGCAAAGCTAAACCACTTCATGCTGGTTATAACTCTCACATAAGGAACTTCCACAAAAATTTAAAATTTCCATTACCATGTACAGTTTACAATCCAGAAGTAGCACTTATAGGATTATATTCCTAAAAGTACTATGCACGTCCATGTGAAATTTCCAAATTATTTCAGATTATGGTATAAGGTATTTAAAAATTTGAAAGGGTTTTATGTATCATCATGTAAATTAAAGAGTAATGTGGGCAGAGCAAGATGGCAGAATAGAAGATTACACCCTTTGTACCCCTCATAGGAACACCGAATGTTAACAAGTATCTGCACACAGAAAAGCACCATCACAATGACCAAAAATCAGGTGAGCAATCACAGTACCTGGTTTCATATCTCTGAAAAAGGTATTGAGGAAGGTCCAACAGACAGTACTGAATCACCAACACCAACCCCCACCCCCATCCCCTGACAACAGCTGGACAGCATGGAGAGTTTCTGCACTTGCAGAGTATACCAACTGGGGGACATTACATTGAACTCATTGCTCCCCTGTCATAGTGGAGAGCAAAGCCAGGCTGGGCTCAGTCAGCATCAGCACACACAGGAGCATTTGGACCAGTCCTAGCCAGAGGATCACCCATCTTAGTGGTCAGAACTTGAGTTTGTTGGCAAGCTTCACCACCCACAGCCAAAGTGCTCTGGGGTCCTAGGTAAACCTGAAAGGCGGTCTAGGACACATGGACTGCAATTCCTAGGCAACTTCTAATGCTGGGCTGGGCTGACAGCCAGAGGACTAGGTGGCACCTGACCTAGGAAGTCACCGGCTGAGGTAGCTAAAGGAGTGATTGCACCATCCTTCCCCGAACCCCAGGCAGCACAGCAGGCAGCAATGAAAGTGTCTCTTTGCTTCTGCTTAAGGAGAGGAGGGCGAAGAGTAGAGAGGACTTTGTCATGCATCTAGGATGCCAGTTCAGCCAGCCATAGCAAGACAGGCCACTGGGCAGAATCGTGCAGGCCTTAGCTCTCAGACTACGTTTCTTTTTTTTCTTTTTTTTTTGAGATGGAGTCTCACTCCGTCGCCCAGGCTGGAGTGCAGTGCTGTGATCATGGCTCACTGCAACCTCTGCTTCCCAGGTTCAAGCAATTCTCATGCCTTAGCCTCCCAAGTAGCTGGAATTACAGGTGCGCGCTACCACGCTCAGCTAGTTTTATAATTTTAGTAGAGACGGGGTTTCGCCATGTTGGCCAGGCTGGCCTTGAACTCCTGACCTCAGGTGATCCACCCGCCTCAGCCTCCCAAAGTCCTGGGATTACAGGCGTGAGCCACTGCGCCCGGCCTCCAGACGACATTTCTAGACACATCCTGGGCCAGAAGGGAATCCACTGCCTAGAAGGAAAGGACCCAGTCCTGGCAGCATTTATCACCTGCTAACTGAAGAGCCTTTGGGCCCTGAATAACCAGCAGCAATACCAGGTACTACACTGAGGGCTTTGGGTGAGTCTTGGAGACTTGCTGGCTTCAGGTGAGATCCCACACATTACCAGCTGTGGTGGCTATGGCCAAAGACTTCTTCTCTTTGAAAAAAGCAGAGGGAAAAGTAAAGGGACTTTGTCTTGCACCTTAGGTACCAGCTTGGCCACAGTGGGACAGAACAACAAGCAGGCTCTTGGTGTCACAGAGTCCAGGCCTAGGTTCATGGACAACATTTCTGGACCTGCCCTGGGCCAGAGGGGAGCCCAATGCCCTGAAGGGTGAGTCCCAGGCCTAGTAGCATTCACTGCAAGCTGATGAAAGAGCCCGTGGGCTTTAAATGAACCTCACAAGTGGCCTGGCCAAACTCCCCCGTGGCCAGTGGCAGTGGTGCTCACAGGGAGAGGCTCCTCTGCCTGTGGAAAGGAGAGGGAAGAGCGGGAAGGACTTAATAATGGGGTTTGAGTGTCAGCTTAGCCACAGTAGAATAGGACATCAGACAAATTTCTAAGGTTTTGGATTCCAATCCCTGGCTCCCGGAAAACATCTCTGACCTACTTGGGGCCTGGGGAAACTTGTCACCCTGAAAGGAAGAACAAAAGCTAGCTGGCTTTGCCACCTGGTGACTATGTAGATCCCTGAGGTCTTGAGTGACCACAGGTGGTAGACAGGTAGTGGTTACAGTGGGCCTTAAGACCCACTGTGGTGCTGGCTTCAGGTCTAACCTAACACAGTTCTAGTGGTGGTGGCCACAGGGGTGTTCGCATCACCATACCCCCAGTTCCAGGTGGCTCAGCAAAGAGAGAGAGAGAGACTCTGCGGGTGGAGGATTACCCAGGTGCCGAGGCAAGAGACCGAAAGCACAAACTGTTTCAGTATAATAAAGAAAACAGTTAAAATAAAAATTGTCATAATACAAATTAGATATAGAGATGATCATGGACAATTATCAATCATTATTATAAACATTATTAATCATTAGCTTTTAATATTACTCTTTGTTGCATTACTAATACAACCTAGGAATGGTGGGTATAGGGTCAGGTGCTGAAGGGACATTGTGAGAAGTGACCTAGAAGGCAAGAGGTGAGCCATCTGTCACGCCCACATAAGGGCTGCTTGAGGGCTCCTTGGTCAAGCGGTAACGCCAGTGTCTGGGAAGGCACCCGTTACTTAGCAGACTGCAAAAGGGAGTCTCCTTTCCTTGGAGGAGTCAGGGAACACTCTGCTCCACCAGCTTCTTGCGGAAGGCTAGATATCATCCAGGCCTGCCCGCAGTCATCCGGAGGCCTAAACCCCTCCCTGTGGTACTGTGCTTCAGTGGTCATGCTCCTTGTCCACTTTCATGCTCCTCCCGTACTCCTGGTTCCTCTTTAAAGTTCGTAGTAGATAGTGGTAGAAGAAACAGTGAAAGTCTTAAAGTCTTTGATCTTTCTGATAAGTGCAGAGAAGAAAACGCTGACGTATGCTGCCTTCTCTCTCTGCTTTGGCTACCTAAAAGGGAAGGGCCCCCTATCCTGTAATCACGTGACTTGCTTCACCTTGTCAATCACTTAGAAGATTCACCCTCCTTACCCTGCCCCCTTGTCTTGTATGCAATAAATATCAGTGAGCCCAGCCGTTCAGGGCCACTACCAGTCTCTGTGTCTTGATGGTAGTGGTCCCCCGGGCCCAGCTGTTTTCTCTTTATCTCTTTGTCTTGTGTCTTGATTTATTACAAGCTCTCGTCTCCACACACCGGGAGAACACCCGTTAAGCCACATAGGGCTGGACCCTACAAGACTCTGTTTGGGAGAAACTAAGGAAAAAGAATAAGAGTCTCTGCCTGGTAACCCAGAGAATTCTTCCGGATCTTACCCAAGACAACCAAGGCAGTACCTCTACAAGTATGGAGAAACCACATCATTATTGGGCTTGGGGCCCAAGTCTCTTCGAATACCTGGAAAGCCTTCTCAAGAAGGACAGGAACAAACAAGCCCAGACTGTGAAAACTACAATAAATGCCTAACTCTTCAATGCCCAGACACTAAAGAACATCAGCAAGCATCAAGGTCATCCAGGAAAACATGACTTCACCAAATGAACTAAATACGGCAGCGGAGACACATCCTGGAGAAAGAGAGACATGTGACATTTCAGAGAGTGAATTCAAAATTGTCGTTTGGAGGATCAAAAAATTCAAAACAACACAGAGAAGGAATTCAGAAGTCTATCAGATAAATTTAACTAAGAGATTGAAGTAATTAAAAAGAACCAAGCAGAAATTCTAGAGTTGAAAAATGCAACTCACATACTGAAAAATGCATCAGAGTCACTCAACAGCAGAACGGAACAAGTAGAAGAAAGAATTAGTGAGCCTGAAGACAGGCTACTTAAAAATATAGTCAGAGGAGACAAAAAAAATAAAAAATGATGAAGCATGCCTACAAGATCCAGAAAACAGTCTCAAAAGGGAAAGTCTCAGTGTTACTGGCCCTAAAGAGGAGGTAGAGAAAGAGGTGAAGACAGTTTATGCAAATGGATAATGTCAGAGAACCTCCCAAACCTTAAGAAAGAGATCAGCATTCAAGTACAAGAAGTTTGTAGGACACCAAACAGATTTAACCCAAAGAAGACAACCTCATGGCATCTAAGAATCAAACTCCCAAAGGTCAAGGATAAAGAAAGAATCCCAAAAGCAGCAAGAGAAAAGAAACATTCAGTGGAGCTCCAATACATCTGGCAGCAGGCTTTTTAGTGGAAATCTTACAGGCCAGAAGAGAGTGGTATGATATATTTAAAGTGCTGAAGGAAAAAACCCTTACCCTAGAATAGTATATTTTGCAAAAAATATCCTTCAAACATGAAGGAGAAATAAAGACCTTCCCAGAAAAAAAAAAAATACTGAGGGATTTCATCAAACACCAGACCTTTCCTACAAGAAATGCTGAGAGGAGGTCTTTAATCTGAAAAAGGACATTAACAAGCAATAAAAAGTCATCTAAAGGTGTAAAACTTGCTGGTAATAGTAAGCACACAGAAAAACACGGAACATTATAACATTACAATTGTGGTGTGTAAACTACACCTAGCTAGAAAGGCTAAATGATGAACCAATCAAACACAGTAACAACTTTTCAAGACAGATAGTATAAGACATAAAAAAGAACCAAAAAAAGGTAAAAAGCTGGGAGAATAAAGTGAAAGTGTAGAGTTTTTATTAGCTTTCTTTTTGCGTGTTTATGCAATTACTGTTAAGTTGTCATCAGTTTAAAACAATGGGTTATAAGAGTATTTGCAAGCCTCACAGTAGCCTCAAATTGAAAAACATACAATACACAAAAAATAAAAAGCAAGAAATTAAATCATACCACCAGAGAAAAGCACCTTCACTGAAAGGAAGACAGGAAGGAAAGAAAGAAGAGAAGGCTGCAAAACAATTAGAAAACAAATAACAAAATGAGAGGAGTAAGTCCCTATTTATCAATAATAACATTGAATGTAAATGGACTAAACTCTCCAATGAAAAGACATTGAGGGGCTGAATGGATGAAAAAACAAGACCCCATAATCTGTTGCCTACAGGAAATGCATTTCACCTATAAAGATACACACAGACTGAAAACAAAGGAATAGAAAAAGTTATTTCCATGTCAATGAAAACCAAAAAAGAGCAGAAGTAGCTATATCAGACAAAACAAATTTCAAGACAAAAACTGTAAGAAGAGACAAAGAAGGTCATTATATAATGATAAAGAGGTAAATCCAGCAGCGGGATATAATAACTATGTAACTGCCCAATGGGTTCACCTTGCCTGCTGCCTAGACAGAACCGATTATCATTGAAACAGGGGAACTGCAATGGAGAAAGAGTAATTCACGCTCTGTGGGAGACCAGAGTTTTATTATTACTCAAATCAGTCTCTCCAGCAATTGGGGATCGGAGATTTTAAGGATAATCTGGCTGGTATGGGGTTGGGAAGTGGGGAATGCTGATTGGTTAGGTTGAAGATGGAATCATAGTGGGTCCAAGTGAGGTTTTCTTGCTGTCTTTTCCTGGGTGGGATGGCAGAACTGGTGGAGCCAGATGACTGGTCTCCTTGGTGTCAGCTGATCCATCCAGTGTAGGGTCTACAAAATATCTCAAGCACTGACCTTAGGTGTTACAATGTTGATGTTATCCCCAGGAGCAATTTGGGGAAGTTCAGACTCTTGGAGCCAGAGGCTGCGTGACCTCTCAACTGTAATTTCTAATTTTGTAGCTAATTTGTTAGTCTCCTGAGGGCGGACTGGTCCCAAGGCAAAAAGGGGGTCTTTTCACGAAACGGCTGTTATCAATTTTGTTTCAGAATCAAGCCATGAGCTGAATTCCTTCCCAAAGTAAGTCTGACCTATGCCCAGGAATGAACAAGCACAGCTTAAAGGTTAGAAGTAAGATGGAGTTGGTTAGGTCTGATTTCACTGTCATAATTTCCTCAGTTATAATTCTGCAAAGGCAGTTTCTATTACAAATATATATGCACCCAATGCTGGAGCACCAGATATATAAAGCATATATTATTAGAACTAAAGATAGAGATAGACCTCAATACAATAATTGCCGGAGGCCTCAACACCCCATTTTCAGCATTGGACAGATCCCCCAGACAGAAAATCAACAAAGAAACATCAGACTTCATCTGCACTATAGAACAAACAGACCTAATAGATATTTACCAAACATTTTATCCAATGGCTACAGAATACACATTCTTTTCCTCAGTACGTGTATCATTCTCAAAGACAGACCATATGTTAGGCCACAAAACAAGTCTTAGAGCATTCAAAAAAGGAGAATAACATCAAGTATCTTCTGTTCAAAATGGAATAAAACTAGAAATCAATGACACGAGGAATTTTGGAAACTATACAAAGAAATGGAAATTAAACAATATGCTCCTGAATGACTAGTAGGTCAATGAGGAAATTAAGAAGGAAAGTGAAAAATTTCTTGAAACAAATGATAAGAGAAACACAACACACCAAAACCTATAAGATACAGCAAACGCAGTACTAAGAGAGAAATTTACAGCTCTAAGTGCCTACATCAGAAAAAAAAAAAAAAGGAAAACTTCAAACAAATAACCTAACAATTCATCTTAAAGAACTAGAAAAGCAAGAGCAAAACAAATCAGTTGAAGAAATAATAAATCAGTAGAATAAATCAACAGAAGAAATAATAAAGATCAGAGCAGAAATAAATGAAACTGAAGTGAGGAAAATACAAAAGATCAATGAAACAAAAAGATGGTTTTTTGAAAAGATAAACAAAATTGACAAACCTTTAGCCAGACTAACAAAGAAAAAAAGGGAGAAAACCTAAATAAATAAAATCAGGGATGAAAAAGGAAACATTACAACAGATATCACAGAAATCCAAAGGATCATTAGTGGCTACTATGAGCAACTACATGCCAATAAATTGGAAAATCTAGAGAAAACGGATAAATTCTTAGACACATACAACCTATGCCAAGATTGAACCATGAAGAAATTGAAAACCTGAATAGATCAATAACAAGTATTGAGATAGAAGCCATAACAAAAAGTTTCCCAGTAAAGAAAAGCCTGGGACCTGAAGGCTTCACTGCTGAATTCTACCAAACATTTAAAGGAGAACTAATATCAATCGTACTGAAACTATTCCACAAAATAGAGAAGGGAATACTTCCAAACTCATTGCATTACAGCCGTGAAAGGAAAACAAATCTTGGGGCCCCCAAATTACTAAGCTAAGGGGAAAAGTCAAGCTGGGAACTGCTTAGGGCCAGCCTGCCTCCCACTCTATTCAAAGTGTCCCCTCTCCTCACTAAGATAAATGCATAATTGATTGTCTCCTTTGGAGAGGCTAATCAGAAACTCAAAAGAATGAAACTATTTGTCTCTTACCTACCTATGACCTGGAAGCCTCTTGCCTCCTTCCAGTCTTCCCACCTTTCCAGACCAAACCAATGTTCATCTTACATATGTTGATTGATGTCTCATGTCTCCCTAAAATCTATAAAACCAAACTGTGCTCTGACCACCTTCAGCCACATGCTGTCAGAACTTCCTGAGGCTGTGTCATGGGTGCGCATCCTCAACCTTGGCAAAATAAACTTTCTAAATTTTTTTTTTTTGGAGATAGAGTCTCACTCTGTCACCCAGGCTGGAGTGCAGTGGTGCACTCTCTGCTCACTGCAACCTCTGCCTCCCAAGTAGTTGGGAGTGATTCCCCAACTCCCCAAGCAGTTGGGTTCAAGTGATTCTCCTGCCTCAGCCACCCAAGTAGTTGGGATTACAGGCGTGAACCACCACACCTGGCTGATTTTTGTATTTTTAGTAGAGACGGGGTTTTGCCATGTTGACCAGGATGGTCTCGAACTTCTGGCCTCAAGCGATCCGCCCGCCTCAGCCTCTCAAAGTGCTGAGATTACAGGCGTGAGCTATCATGCCTGGTAAAACTTTCTAAATTAACTGAGACCTGTCACAGATTTTTGAATCCACATGTTGATACCAAAACCAAAGACACATCACAGGAAGAAAACTACAAGCCAATATTCATTCTCTGATGAATACTGATGCCTAAATCCTTGACAAAATACTAGCAAACTGAATTCCACAATATGTTAAAAAGATCATTCATCATAAACAAGTGGGATTTATCCCAGGGATGCAAGGATGGTGCAACATATGCAAATCAATCAATGTGATACATCACATCAACAGAACTGATGAAAAACAATATGACTATTTTAACTGACGCTGAAAATGTATTTGATAAAATTCAACATCCCTTTATGACAAAGACCCTCAAATAACTGGGTATAGAAGGAACATACTTCAACATAATAAAAGCCATGACAGACCCACAGCTAGTATCATACTAAATGAGGAAAAACTGAAAGACTTTCCTTTAAGATATGGAACACAACAAATGTTCACTTTCACCACTATTATACAACATAGTACTGTTAGTACTAGCTACAGCAAACAGACAATAGAAAGAAATAAAGCGCATCCAAATTGGAAAGGAAGAAGTCAAATTATCCTTGTTTGCAGATAATATGAGCCTTTATTTGGAAAAACCTAGAGACTACACTAAAAAACTATTACAGCTGATAAACAAATTCAGTAAAGTTGCAGGATACAAGATAAGATCAACATACAAAAATCAGTAGTATTTCTACATGCCAAAAGTGAATATCTGAAAAAGAAACTTAAAAAGCAATCCCATTTACAATAGCCACACATAAAATTAAATACCTAGGAATTAAGTTAACTAAAGAAGTGAAGGAGCTCTATGGTGAAAACTATAAAACGCAGATGAAAGAAACTGAAGAGGATGCAAAAAAAAAAAAAAAAAAAAAGAGAGAAAGAAAGATATTCCATGTTCATGGACTAGGAAAATGAATACTGTTAAAATGTCCATACTATTCAAAGCAATCTACAGATTCAATGCTATCCCTACCAAAATGCCAATAACATTCTTCACAGAAATAGAAAAAAACAATTCTAGAATTTA